>NW_026294424.1:53220012-53820012 GCF_007827085.1 Peromyscus californicus insignis | reverse complement strand
TTTGTATTCCTTGATTATTGATGCAGTACTCAATGACATAACTCATTCAAGTGTCTGGGAATACAACTGAGTTAAAAGTAACGTGACTCATCCTATTTCCTACATCTCTAGAACACACCTTATAAAGATAAATCATACTTCTGCTATATAAAAAAGGGCATTTACAAACAATCCATCCTCATTTGTATCTAATGAGACAAATTTCAATCAGCCAAAGAAAAATTTTATTGACAGATTTCAACTTGCAGCATCCAGTAGTAACCATGTATATGATTCTATGAAATACATAGATTACTCTTGTGCATTCGACACTTTTCCTTTTAAACAGATTACTGTAGCAAATGTTTTAATATAATGGTTAACAATTTGATATGAAAAGAAACTCAATTAGGGTTGGAGTACACATGGCAATGTATTTCTATACTCAAATCTTGTGTATGACTGAACATAAGAATGTGTGCAATATGTGGATAGAAATTTAGTAAAACATCATCAGAAAGTAAAAAAAAATATGAGACTACATTATTTTAGTATATGTGTATGTATGTGACTTTATGTACATTTATATATATATATATATACACACACACACACACACACACACACACACACACAAGTCAGGAGACATGTTTTCTCATCCTATCTGATATAGCCTGGAGAATGAAAGAGATAGTATTTATAATTATGAGACTAAATTAATGTAAGCTAGTGTTCTCATGTACCAAACATGACATTGATTATATATAGATGCATGCACACACATTGCTGATTATACCTATTAAAACAAATTGTGTTAGGCCTTTATGTTTTCATGATTTTTTTTTAGAATAAACACTATTTATTTGCTGGATCTGATGCAAGATCATTTTATGGAAACTCCACAAGTGTTGCTCATGAATTGCCATAGCTAAACTCTTGCAAACTTGGTACTTAGACTAATTCTGTATCTTAGAAGTAGTAACAGCTCAAAAAATTAGTTGTTCAAAATTGTTACATATTTATCAGTCTATATCCATCTATAGTGTAGATGAAGTAATTTGAATACCCAAGCAGCCTAACTTGGAATATGCTTCAAATTTGTCTGTCAATAAAATGACAATTTTGCAGTAGAATAAAAACAGAACTATTAAATGGAATAAACTACTTTATTTGACTCAGTGCTTGCTTTTAAGCTACTTTGTTTGGTCTTAGTTGGTTTATAAAAAAATGAAATTGACATTAAGTATTTTGCAAGTTCAAAAAGGTTGAGGATTTCTCTGACCTTGTCTTTCTAAAAAGATCTAAGTAAAATAGATTAAACTTGAACAGCTGGTCCTGAAAGATGAAGATCACAGGGGCCAGTAGGTAACAGGAAAGGGCTTTTTGATCAATATTGTCAGTTGTAAAGTGTTTCTCAGTGTTTTTGTTTATTTTAAGTATGAGTTAGAATATAAAAGAAATAAGAACAAAATAATCCTATAACTATCAAAAGTATTGCTTTATGGAATTAAGTTTTCATAGATGTAGCTAACTGAGTCTCAGATTTACAAACACTATTTTTTAGATACATTGTAAATATATACACATATATACTTTAATTTATGAATCTAACTATTTATGAAATCAATATATGTAGGATAAATTATGGATATAGTACACAGATACATGAGATATAGTCAAGGGAAATAGATAGTAATATTGTCCTCAGCTCATTCAATGTTCTTAGGAGATACTTAGCCAAATAGTTTGCATTCATGCATTCAAATAAATAATGCCAGTATATGTTCAAATATGATATAGAGCTCTTATTTTGTATTGATGATCATCCTAACATAACATATTTATTCTACCTCTAAGGAACCCTCCTTTGTCTTGTTTCTGAGATTATAATTAGAATGGTGTCTCAACCATTTTTAGATAAACGGATGGTCAGTGTTCAGTGGTGGATAGTTGGTGGATAAATACAGCATTCCTTTCCCATCGTTTTCTGCAGAAAGTATCAACAATCTGACTTGTGTGCACAACTGTCCACTTTGCAGAATGTATCTCTGAAGTTAATCATCTTCTTTAAATTCACAATATTCTATTTTTGTCTGGCAGAGTTTTCTGAGAGCCATAGACTACCAATAACTTTTCAATTCCATTTTGACACTTCCACACTTGAGAAACTGTGGGCTAGTGATTTATATCAATAAAATGGGATGATTAAACCAACTTTGAGAAGCTCTTTTTTCAGTCTCTATTTTCGTGTGGTTGATTTTGTCTGTTTTTCAAAGGATCCCAATTTGCTCCAGCATCCTTTCTTACTCCTTCTGGAAAGTGTGCATCTGTTTCTGACATCTGCCTTCTATCTTCTTTTGTAAATTATGAAGTGATTCCAACTCTTTTTTATCAACAAATTACCCTTAGCAGCATTTAGAAACTATAATGATTCTTTGATTTCCTTTGATTCTTTATGAATTTGCAAAATTACTCAATGCTTATATTAGCTTTGTTTGTCCTTTCTCTTTCCATATTTAATATTTATAGTTGGCAAGCCCAGATGGTATACTTTGTTATGTCCTGAAATGTGGCTTTTTTTTCAACCCTTAATTATAGTAATGTCAGGCTGTAATATCCCTTTGCCTCTCTCTCTAGTTGTATTTCACATTTGTTGTATTATTTATTGAGGAGACTACATTTTGACATTTAAAAATACATACTGTCATTTTCTTAATTATGTTCTTACTTGTCTACTTTAGACACTTGATTTTTCTATGTACTTATTGTATTTTTAAAGTTTTATAGATATCTGGGTATTGTTAGCAACTTGCAGATAAAATAAAGGAAAACTATACAAGTAAATAAATGAAACCTGAGTTCATAGAACAGAAGCATCATAAAATGTGTGGTAACCTTTATTAATGTGTGTAAATATAGTTCTTACAATTTAGAAATTCAATAGAGAATATTTAGCATTTTATATTAATTCTTTATCATAACAAATATATTATGTTAACCTATCTTTTCAGACTTTACAAACTTATTAGCACTTAAATCTACAAAATTTTATATTAATAACACAGAATCCTATAAGTAAATAATCATTAACTCATTCACTTAATTTTAGTTTTTTTTGTTACATTTTGATGCAGATCCCTTTTATGTTTTGTTAATAATGACAAATTCTTACTGCTGTATTTCTTTGGAACTGTTTAGCAGGCATGCAAACTTCACAAGTCAATTTCTTTAAATCATCATTTTTGAGTTGCATGGTTTGTAGAATTTTTTCAGTTTCAATTTGATTTAAATTATAACTTTAAACACTAGTCCTAGCCAGGTGGTGTTGGCACATGCCTTTAATCCTAGCACTTGGGAGACAGAGCCAGGCAGGTCTCTGTGAGTTCGAGGCCAGCCTGGTCTACAGAGCGAGATCCAGGACAGACAGCAAAACTACACTGAGAAACCCTGTCTTGAAAAACAAAACAAAACCAAACAAAGCAAAACAAAAAACAAACAAAAAAACTAGTCCTATGATGTTTAAATTTCTATGCCAGGAACCACACAAATAACATATTATTTTACATGTCTCAATTTAGATTTCTTTTTTATCATCTGGAATATTTTCTCACAAAATTCCTGGAGGGTCAGACCTAGAAATAGAAGCTTTCTCTCACATAACAGATTTGCTCTGGGCAAATAAGTCAGGATTTTGCCCTTGGATTCCACATCAAACAAGATTACATAGATTCCTCAGCTATTACACCTGACACTGTCAGGCACCTTTTAAAAAGACATCTGTAGCAACACCTCAGACTGTTTTCCACAGCTCCGTGAAAGGCTGATGCATTTCAGATGAAGTTACATGACCTCTTGTTTTTCATGTCTATTTTACAGTCTTATTTTCCACCTAATATCAGCCTAGAACAAAGGATAAACAGTATTTGAGAAAACAGAATAAATCTTGTGGGTGGACTGGGTGCAGGTGGGGTCAGGGGCAGGAGGGATCAGGCAGGGGAAGGGATGGAATGAGAGAATTCAGAGAGAAACAGCTGGGACTGGGGGGCATTTGGGGGTGATGTTGAAACCTAGTGCCCTGGAAACTTCCTGGAATCTATGAGGTTGATCCTAGTCAGGACTCCTAGTAATGGAGGATACAGAGTATGAACTAGCCATTATTTGTATCCCAGCAAGGCTTCCAGTGTTGGGACTGAGTTGCATTAGGTTGAGTTGATGGCTGAGGGGGTCCTGTGAAGATTAAAAAAAAAAAACAACTTAGACTGGTGCTAGGACTGAGTGTTGCTCTCTGAAACTGTAAGTGGGGCCCCACTACCAAAATCGAGATCGACATACACACACAGCCCACTGAATGCAGAAAAGTCGAGCTGGTGCCTGCATGGAGCCTTCACTCCTACACTCTAGTCTTTTTGGTATGGGAAGGTACTCTGCAGGCTACCGAAAGAAATCTGAACCCAGCCACATAAACCTTCCCTACCTGCAAGATGTGCTGTGGGAATGGTGGCACAGAGTTGTGGGAGTGGGAAATCAGTGACTGGTTTAACTAGATACCCATGCTACTAGAAGGAGTACATACCCTATTACTACATGGATGGCTAGGAACCAGGAACAGGATAGAGTCAAGACTAAGAGTGAAACCATGCAAGACTAAAGGAAAAGGTCAATGAAATGGTCTCTAGTGGTATTCTGCTATACCCACAGATTGGTGTCTTGTCCAATTGTCATCAGAAGGCTTCCGTGCCAGCACATGGGAGCAGGTGCAGAGACCCGCGGCCAGACCTTGTGCAGAGAGAGAATCTAAATTGAAGGTCTCAACTGACCCCTCCCCTTGAGATTGGGGAACTCATGAAAGAGAGGGAGGAAAGTCTATAGGAGTGAGAAGAGATGGGTAATATTAGAACATGGCCCACCAAATTAACTAAGCAGGACTTACATGGCCTCACAGAGACTGAACTGGCAAGCACAGGGCCTGCATGGATTTGCACCAGGTCTTCTGCACATATGTTTTGGCCTTTATCTCAGTGTTTTCATGGGACTCCTAATAGAGGAAGCAGATGTGTCTCTGATGCTTTTGCTTGCTCATGAGACTCATTTAGTCCTATTGGGTTGCTTTGTCCTGCCTCAATTATGAAGGCTTTCCTCCTGTTTTGTCCCATTTGTCTGTAGTCTTTTGGAGGCCGCTCTTTCCTGAAAAGGAGGGGGAGTGGGTCTTGGGGAAAGGGTAGGTGGGGGCAGCTAGCAGGAGTGGAGGGAGGAGAAACTGTGGTTGTTATTTTCAATTAATAATGTAAAAAAAGAAATCTAAATGGAGTCACCAAATATGGGGAGACAATGTCCCAATTCTAAATTTTTCATCACAAAGTGAAAACTCCAGTGTTAGGAATGATTTACCTCTAGTTTTGTTATTGGCCAATGGGCACCATAGAAATCCCCAAATGCCACAGAGTATTGCTAAAGTTATTGGTTTCTCTTCACAAAATGATGGTAAGACCCTAATGCTGAAGACAGCACTTACATATCTCATTGAATACAGATAAATTGAACAGGTACCTAACTAGAGACATCACCCCTACTGATTATTGTTCATGGTACTGGCAGGTACTCTTCACACTACAGAGAGGGAAGGTTACCATCAACCCAGACACAAAACCAATCATCTACAATGTTGACCTGCATTCAATATATGCTGGTGCAATCTTTGCACAAACTTTGTGGTACTAGCCAACCATTCTATGGTTGAATTTAGCCCACTCTATAAGTTGCAACCCATTCCTGACACTGATTAGGTGGCCTTGAACCTTAGACTGGATAGGCCATGGACATAGGAGAAAACCAAATACCTGCGTTCTGCTTTAGGGCCATAGCAATGAAATGACTACTACTGCCTATACCCATAGAACAATGTCTCACTCAGCTAACATCAGAGAAACTAACTCTTATGATAGATGGGAATTAACACAGAGACCCAACATTAGAAAATGTGCAGAAAGGAAAGATTTTGAGACACTCAGTCCCAAATGGGATGTCTTCATCAAAGCCCTCCCCTGTGAACTCATGTTATGTGGAAGGGGATGCAGAAATACTGTAAGGTACAGAAGAAACAGATGATTCCAAAGAAACAGTGCCTTACAGACACAATAGGACATTTAATCTTGCTATAGTCACTTATTTTATTAGCATATATTTTATAAAAGCCAATTAAATTCATTCATAAAAACTGCACTCCTTATAGATGATTCTTTACAGATATCCCAAATTTAAAATTTTCCTCTGTCATACCATGTCTTGCAGAGGTCCTGTTCTTAAATCTGATTGCTTACAACTTCAGTGAAACAAACAGGCAGCTTGGAACATGGAATCATGGGGTTTCTGAGCAAAGATCATCTTTTCAACAATTCTGTATATTATTATACATTATTTCTATTATTTCCAAATACCAGCTATAATTATTATATTGCATTTTACATCATATGAGTTTTTAAACATTAATGTTAATATACTTTTTATTGCATAGGCCAAAAAAAGTATCCCAAATGGAATTTTGAAATATTTTTGTAGTTAGATTGATGCTATCCCAGTAACATTAAATATTAGCTTACATTATTTATTTTCATGACACTTGGTACTGTGTATAAGACTGTATGTACCAGGGCAGTGGTGGTGCACGCCTTTAATCCCAGCACTTGGGAGGCAGAGGCAGGCAGGTCTTTGTGAGTTTGAGGCCAGCCTGGTCTACAGGGCGAGAGTCAGGAAAGGCGCAAAGCGACACAGAGAAACCCTGTCTCGGAAAAAAAAAAAAAAGACTGAATGTAGATGAATTTCTAAATGGTCCTATTAAATGAAAAACACAGAGCCAAATATAGGGGTGAAAGCCTTAGAGAGATCAGGAAAATAGGGAAAGCCACCAGCCAACCTTACCTCACCAACTTTGCAGCTTCCAAATGCAAGTTGCTTCCTGTCTACCCACGTCTATATACCTTACTGTTCTGCCATCTGACTTGTTCTCTGTCCAGCTAAATCACTTCCTCTTCCTACCCAGCTCTATCACTTCCTGTCTGTCTGTACAGACCTCCAGACCACCATTGTTAACTAGTTTTGGATTTTAAGGCATGTGCCACCACACCTGGCACTGTTTCCAGTGTGACCTTGAATACACAGAGATCCTGCCTGCCAAGTGATAGCATTAAGGGCATGTGCTACCATTGCCCAACTTTTTTATTTACTTAAAATGGCTTGCTATTTCCTCCAATCTCCAGGCAAGCTTTATTTATTAAAGCACAAATAAAATAACACAATATTTCAGCACAAATAAAGTATCACCACAACTGAAAGAAAAAATTTTCTTCAACAATTACTAACATTAATATCAATGTTGTTCAATCAACACTTGGTACTATTTGTTTAGGCCATGACCACAACTTTGAGGCTGGCCTTTGATTGAATTAGTTTCACAGTTAATATGGGTATCTGAGAATTAAAAAAAAAAGTGTATTCTATACTTCTGTTACCTATTAGAAATGAGGATGATATGTGTAAAACTGACTATTCATGAAATGTTAAAAAGCAGTAAAAACAAAACAAAACTCAGACTATTTGAATCTTACATTAGAGTACAATTCTTAGTTGTTTATACCCTAAAACACATAGCATGGGTATTTACATGACTGAAATTATTGACTATTTCTCTGGAAAGCATCAGTGGTCCTGTTAAAATTCCTAGGCATGATTATGTTTGCTGTTTTAAGCTTCTGAGTCAAAGTAGATATGTATGTGTATAAATAAATTGAATTCTGTAGAATTATGAAATTATATGAAAATTTATCAGGTCTTTCCATATTTTCCAGGGAAAGTTCAAGCCCTTAAAGAAATACATAAATTGTTTTCTTTCTTCATGACTGAGGGCAGTTTTTCTTTACTTTGTCTCTCTTATAATTATCCAAAATTATCTTCCTACTTGGTACTGCAATGTCCTTCCCATACACACCACAGATTTGGTCTATGATGTCAACAGGTAGTTTGGAAAGAAACCACTGAAAAAAGGAAAGACCAGAAACTGTGATCAAGTGAAATAAAGGCAGCCAGACAAATGCTCAAAAAGTATGCATTAGTCTTTTAAGCCCATCTTCCTCTTCTAAGTCATGCCACACTACCCATTTCCCAGATCCACAAAATGACATGGCTGCTGATCATATGTGATTGTTAGAGAACCTTCTGTATTAAATTTCCCTTTTTATAATGTGTCTTTAATACCAATAACCATATCACCATTAACATGTATTTGAACCATACTCTCCAATCAGCGTGGCTTTATGTAATGACAGATTCTTCAGCATGGAATAAATTCACTTTTCTTTTAAAAATGTGTCAGAAAGATTGAATTTTCCTAATTAGCTTTATGATGTTCTGATCTTGGTATGAAGAAATAAGTTTTTACTGTTTCTTATATTTTGCAGTTTTTCACGTTTTCAGGTACTATAGTAACAATAAGTTTCAGGCATTTACAAAGTAAAGCCTTATATAAATTGTCAGTATTGTTTGTTTATGGTGCTATTAAATGAGGTTAGTGGCCATGTGCAAGAAAATTATGGGCTGGGAGAAAAGAAGGAAACATACAGGAAAGGCGGTACCAAAATATACATCCGTGTGCTAAAATTATTCTAGGATTTTAATGTTTTAAATCATTTGTTCCATGATGACTTTATTTGATGAGTACTAACAAGATGAACCTACATGCCATGTTTCAAATAGATGCCAGATTTTTTATTTTTTGTAAAGTTGGAAAACATAAATATTTTGCCCTCTGTATACATCAATGAGATATGTAAATGATATTTATGTTGTTCCACGGTGAAACTTTGCTTCCATTAGAAATTCTTGCCCGGCCTCTTTATTGTTATTCTTCCCAACCTTCATATATTGTAAATTGTCTTATTCTTTCAACTGTGCTTGATGAATACATTGATTCTGAAAGGTGAAAAAACTCAAGACTGTACATGTTCATCTAAAATAGACAGCCTCTTTTCACTTTCCAATAAGTATTAATAGTAGCAGTAGGGATTTTACCCAGACTGTTACATTTGTAACTCATTTGTCAGGCTTCAGAAACCAGATTAACTCCACAGTTCTTCCTAGGAGCCAGTAATATTTACTGTGTTGCCACTGAATTAATGTTATTAAAATAAACTCTATTTGCCTGAGGAAAGGAAAAAATTCAGTTCAATCTCAATACTCTCTATCATCTCTAGCACAGATTTTTTATTAGATAACTGAAGTTAAATATAATATATGAAAGAATATGGAGAATTTAATCTTTTAGCTCAACATTATTATCAAGGATTTATTAGAACTTCAATTTTAATACTGGATTTAATCCATTTAAGCAAAGGTTAAATCAAAGGTATTGAAAAATATTTCCACTTCTTCTATGTATCATTTTCATACTATTACTTAGATATCTTAACAATAAATTTAAAAAACTGCTAAATAGACCTGAAATTGTTTAAGGGAACTTTCTAAGAAAAAATAGTAGAAAATGTTATAGAATAAACATGTTTTATTTTAACATATAAAATCTGACTATTTTTTAAATTATTAAAATTATTAAAGTAATGGGCTTCATGTTAGCTTTATTAATATGTATACCACAGAAGATATGTACATTACTTAAATGTATTTGTTTTTTTTATAAAATGTTTTTGCTCATACATTATTTTAAAATGTTTAAATCAATACTCATTACCAGATAATATTGTAGAAAATATTTTATTCAATAATGAATCATATTGGAAAAAAAATAAATTTTCATACTTAATTCATGATTTAAATATGAAAAAACCTGCTAAATGTCTGATATAAACTGAGCATAATACAACAGATAGAGTGTATTCCTAAAATGGTAATATCTTAATTGACTATAGCTAATATTGGTAAAACCATAGATATTGTACTAAGTGCTATGCCACAGATTTAGTAAATATGGTCTTATGGTCTTTCTATCTGTTTTAATTGCCATACAATCTACTCTATTCATGTAGTGAAGGGTAAAATCATGTAGCACTCCATGGAGACTGATTCGAATAAAGAAAGAAAATATCTACAATTGCACACACACACACACACACACACACACACACACACACACACACACGCACACACCAGCCAATGTAAAATCTGATGATCATCAACCATATATTAAAAAAACAAATGAGTTTATCTGTATGTGTTATTTGTATGTATTCATTATTAAAAGTGTTGAAAATAGAAAAATTCTCTAATTTCTGGATGACATTTTAATTTCTGTTAATATTATCATGTCCATGAACTTCAAGTTGAGAAACAAATATGATATCCATCTACTTGTTTCTAATAATCATTAAGTGTGGTATATTTTGAGTCCAGTTACAGATCTGAATATGACAAGAAACAAGTGTCGATCGTGAATATTGAAAGATATTGCATTCATGTTAAATAAATATATAATATGTAAGTGGTAACATTTTCCTGAATGGCAATCTGAAATTTTGAAACATCTCTCCTTCATGTTAAATTCACTTTGTTGTCTCTGTCACCTCTATTTTCTTGATGATGCATCTTTAATTTTCTGACACAATTACAGGTTTGCAAAGTATATTCTGATGCACGATCCAACAGGACTCCTTGCTGTGACATGGTTCCAGTGATTTTATTTCCTTTTAAACAACAACAACAAAAAATCCAGAATATTATTTTAAGTTTGCATCCATTCAGTACAGGTTCAGGAAATGCTATTTTAAATTTTATAGAAAAGTCTGGCTTAAAACGTTACTCCTGCTTCTATATTAACTTTTTCAGGGGTCACAGGCTATATACAGTAGCTCTATACTGTTTGTAGAGGAGATAAATACTGGAGAAGAGAAAACAATTGTGAAAAGTAATACCTCGGTTCTAAAAATGTGACCAGATAGGTGGAAGACTCTCAAACTAGTATATTATGAAATATTAGATGTTTAATAACAAGGAAAGTATGCTGTAAATATAATTTAACAATAATTAAAATAAGTTCTGTTTGACTGTATATGAAAACAAATAATCTATGTAAACAGATATGCTGCTATGAAAAACATTAAAATACATATGTACTTAATTTAATTTATAATTTCGTATACACTGTATCATTGTCATTTATAAAATAAATGACTAAAAAATTACTAAAGCATTACCTCTTTTTTTTTTTTTTTTGGTTTTTTCGAGACAGGGTTTCTCTGTGTAGCTTTGAGCCTGTCCTGGAACTTTACTCTGTAGCCCAGGCTGGCCTCGAACTCACAGAGATCCGCCTGCCTCTGCCTCCTGAGTGCTGGGATTAAAGGCGTGCGCCACCACCGCCCGGCTGCATTTCCTCTTTTAAATTTCAGTAATTTACATGTGCGTGCACATGCATACATGAATGGTCCACTGTAATTGTGAGAGGGACAAGGACTGACCGCTTGTCAGAGTTGGTTATCTCCTTTCATTCTTTAGGTCCTAGGAATTAAAATCAGGTGGTCAGGCATGGTTTCAAGTGATTATCTCCTCTGCTCCTAAGATAATTCTTTTAAGCAGATGTAAAAAAAGGCTATACTAAAACAGTTTTCAGGTTATCACTCAATTAATTATTTTTCTTTTTTAATGTACTTAGTTTTACATCAGATATTTCACATGAAAAGTTGAAAAAATTTATTGCTACTGCAGGAATTGTTTGAAAATTTAATTAATGGACATATTTAAAAGTATTTAGAATAGTTAATTGGTGTATCTAAAAGTATTTAAAATAGGTCCTGGCACTAAATAAATAATAGATATTATTAGTTCTGATAATAGAAATCAAACTTCTACAATATATACTTAAAACAATTAACTATAAGATTTTCATTGAAAACTAAAATCAACTGTTTTTAAAAGTCAAATTTAAATGAAAACCTCTTATTATGAAGTATTTAATATTCAAACTAGATTAAATTTTAAAGTACTATTTGGAGAAAATTTATGAATATTGAGCTACGTTGTATGTATTTTACATGATAATTATAAAAATGTACATGCTTAATGAAATTATTACATCATAAAAATGTAGCCATACTGTAGATGTCCTGTCTATTGATTGGTACTTTAAAAAGTAGTATGTTCACTTTCACAATTTTTCTATAAATTTGGAAAGAATTTAAGGTATAAAATAACCCTTTTACCCATTAAGCAATATCATTTACTGTGAATTGTTTCAAAAGACAAAATGATTGCCTCTGTTATGCATTGGCTATTTATTCTTTACATAAAACTGAAATGTGTGTCTGGCCAAAAATAATAAAATCTATTTTCCTTTTTTCACCAGTTTCATTTTACAGGAAAATATGTAACATTGCAGCAATGAAATCTATGCATGTAACAAGCTTTGGTTGACCTTGACTTGATTTGTGGGGAAAAAAAAATAATCACCTACATGTTTCTGAGAAGAGTTAATACAATGAATAGAAGCAATACCATCCGGGAGGTATTAGAATGCAGATTATATTAATCACTGTCTGCATCCTCTCCACTTTGTGATACATAATTCAAGGACAAAAATTAAGGCCATGGATTAATGCAGAAATGTGCTGAAATTGGTAAAATGTATTTTCAGAAAGTGATTATGCTTTAAGTCAAACTGCAATTTAACTACAATTTGACTACAGCTCAGTAAGGAAAGAAAGAAGGAAGGAAGAAAAGGAGGGAGGGAGGAAGGAAGGAAGGAAGGAAGGAAGAAGGAAAGATGGAAAAGAAAGAGAAAAGCAAATGAAAGATTGGGTACAGGACACAATTTTGGAAGCAATGCTCTCTAAATATTAATTACTAATACTGAGTACACATTGGAGCTGATTTGGTTTCAGAAGAATAATTCATTCAACAGATTATATTTTCTGAACAAATAACTAAAACAAACATTTATTTTCCCTCTTATCCCATCAGTATAATTTCCATGAGATAGTTCTATCAATCAATACTTTGGTAGCTTAATTGTACATATTCTGCATGAAAAGCTCAATTTGTGACTTAGTCACTTGTCCTTATTCCTTATAAACAATTGAAAAATAGTTTTTATGATTAGTGTGTAATAAAATCCCTTATTCTTATAAAGCGTCATTGCTTGACAATATCTTAAATTATCTTATTCAAATTATTAGTATTATTTCCTTAGGTCACATTTAGGGTTTGATACGTCTCAATTTAGATGACATGAGAACACAGCCACTTCCTAGAGACTCAGATTTTAATATTTGGAGGCACTGATTATATTAAAAATTTCCCAAGTTCATTTGATTTTACTATTAAATAACACTGAAGTATAAGTCATTTTATGTAATACTACATAAAATTTCCTGTGGTGAAGATAACCAACAATGTAAATCTTATTTTCCTCTATTTTAGAAGATGTAATAAATTGTCTTTTCCTATGCACAAAACTATAATAAAAATACAATTGAAATATCAAGACAGTTCTGTTCCTACTCTTAATCCTAATTTTAGTTTTAACACTCTGTCCCATTTCCTTCTCTCCTCTCCTCTCCTCCTCCTCTGCCTCTCCCTCTTTTTCCTTCTCCCTACATTTATTTCTCATCCTCACATATCATCATTTAAAGTTTCTTCCTAGAAGATCGTCATCTAAATTCAGTAATACAATTTAGACTCACTGCAATTTGGACAGCAATGACAATTTATTTGTTTGATAGTCAAATGTGTTGCCATGCTCAGCTTGAAATACTCCTTTTATATTTTCCCAACAGTCAGCTCTGGAAACGAGTTCATATTCTCATACTTAAGATTTGAGTCTCCATTATTTAGTTTGAAATGTATAATTTATAAAATTCAAAATTCTAGTCATAAAAATGTAAGTATATATGCATATAATTTTTAGATTGGCATACATAATAGTAATATTTTGTCACATGGGAATGAAGGGAAATAAAAGACAGCATTACTTTTAATATACATAATAAATAACACAAACTAGAATTGATAATAAAATGATCCTCACTATGTGTAAATGCAAAGAGCAATAACCTCTTTTTGCCCCTTTTCACAAGCCTTTCAAGCCCAGAATATCTAAGAATTGAACTGAAAAGCTGAGAGAACTTTAAAAAATTCTGTTATCACAGCACCTTTTTTTAACCTTGGGATACTCATCTGTTCTCTTTATGTGAATTCTTTGCTACATTCAGTCTGTATTTCTTATGCAGTACTATCTTTGATATATACTAGGACTTTAAAAGCTAGTCTCTTTAAACATTATTAAAACATGATTCCAAGGTAAATGTTGACAATCCATTCATAAAAGCATATGAAGTAAGTTATTTAAATTATTCTAAATATTAATTTATAGTAATATAATGATATGCTTAGAAAACTTTGTAAAATAAATATTTTGAAACATGGAAATACTAAAATAAGAAATTTATTTAGTGCCAAGGTTAAGAATGGAAAACAAGATAAATTATACTGTGATTAGAAAAATTTAAGTAAGAAATATATTTGTATAATAAGCTAGTAAATTTTTAACATCTGTACTTTTTTTGCTTTTTTAAGATTTCTATTTTATAATTAATTTAATTTTAGATATCAGCCACAGATTACCCTGTTCTCCCTCCTCCCACCCCACAGCCTCACCCCCCACCCCCCATTCCCTCCTCCTCCAGGGCAAGGTTTCCCCTGGGGAGTCAGGCCAGCCTGGTAGATTCAGATGAAGCAGGTCCATTCCCCTCCTCCTTACACCAAGGCTGAACAAAGTGTTTAAGCATAGACCCTAGGTTCCAAAAGTCCTCCTCATGCACCAAAGACAGGCCCGGTTCCACTGCCTGGGTGCCTCCTAAATAGTTCAAGCTAATCAACTGTCTCACTTATCCAGAGGGCCTAATCCAGTTCCATGGGGGCTCCTAAGCTATTGGTTCACAGTTTATGTGTTTCCACTACTTTGGCTATTTTTCCCTGTGCTTTTTCCAATCATGGTCTCAATATCTCTTGCTCATTTAATCAGTCTTCTCTCTTGCTGATTGGACTCCTAGAGCTCCACCTGGGGCCTGGGCATGGAGCTCTGCATCTGCTTCCATCAGTTACTGAATGAGAGTCCTATGATAACAGTTAGGGTGTTCGGCCATCTGATCACCAGAGTAGGTCAGCTCGGGCTTTCTCCTGACCATTGCCAATAGTCTATAGTGGCGGTATCTTTGTGGATTTCTGGGGAACTCTCTAGCATTCTGCTTCTTCCTATTCCCATGGGGTCTTCATTTATCATGATATCTCTTTCCTTGTTATCCCACTTTGTTCCTGATTCAGCTGGGACCTCCCACTCCCCTAAGGTCTCTTTCCCCCGACACTTGCCCTCCATTACACCCCTCACACCCACTTTGTTCATGTAGATCTCATCCATTTCTCTGTCATTGGGCAATCCCTGTGTCTTTTCTTAGGATCCTCTTTACTAGGTAGTCTCCCTGGAGTTGTGAGTTGCAGTCTAGTTATCCTTTGCTTTACATCTAGTATCCACTTATGAGTGAGTACATACCATGTTTGTCTTTCTGAGTCTGGGTTACCTCACTCAGGGTAATTTCTAGTTCCATCCATTTGCCTGCAAACCTCATGATGTCGTTGTTTTTCTCTGCTGAGTAATATTCCATTGTGTATATGTACCACATTTTCTTTATCCATTCTTCAGTTGAAGGGCATCTAGATTATTTCTAGGTTCTGGCTATTACAAATAATGCTGCTATGAACATAGTTTAGCATGTGTTCTTGTGGTAAGATTGAGCATTCCTTGGGTATATACCCAAGAGTGGTATAGCTGGGTCTTGAGGGAGGTTGATTCCCAATTTTCTAAGAAAGTGCCATATTGATTTCCAAAGTGAATGTACAAGTTTGCATTCCCACCAACAGTGGAGGAGTGTTCCCCTTGCTCCACATCCTCTCCCACATAAGCTGTCTTCAGTGGTTTTGATCTTAGCCATTCTGATGGGTGTAAGATGGTAACTCACAGTCATTTTGATTTGCATTTCCCTGATGACTAAGGATGTTGAGCAATTCCTTAAATGTCTTTCAGCCTTTGTAACTGGAGTTTTCTTCCCGGGTCCTGCCAATCCCCGGCAGTCCGACAGCCTACTTATAAAATAAACACACAGATGCTTATATTATTTAAACTGATTGGCCTAATGGCTTCTAGCTATCTAGTTCTTACATCTTAAATTAATCCATTTTTATAAATCTATACATTGCCATGTGGCTCATGGCTTACCGACATCTTCACATGCTGCTTGTCATGGTGGCGGCTAGCAGTGTCTCCCTCCACCTTCCTGTTATTTCAATTCTCCTCTCCTATACTTCCTGCCTGGGTACTGGCCAATCAGTGTTTTATTTATTGACCAATCAAAGCAACACATTTGACATACAGACCATCCCACAGCACCATTTGAGCTTCTTCTGTTGAGAATTCTCTGTTTAGCTCTATAGCCTATTTTTTAATTGTACTGTTGGATATTTTGATGTCTAATTTCTCAAGTTCTTTATATGTTCTGGATATCAGCCCTCTGTCAGATGTGGGGTTGGTGAAGAACTTTTCTCATTCTGTAGGCTGTTGTTTTGTCTTATTGACTGTGTCCTTTGCCCTACAAAAGCTTCTCAGTTTCAAGAGGTCCCATTTATTAATTGTTTCTCTCAGTGTCTGTGCTACTGGTGTTATATTTAGGAAGTGATCTCCAGTGCCAATGCATTCACGACTACTTCCTACTTTCTCTTCTATCAGGTTCAGAGCAACTGGATTTATGTTGAGGTCTTTGATCCACTTGGACCTAAGTTTTGTGCACAGTGACAGATGTCAATCTATTAGCCACAAAGTATATAAAATACCTTGGGGTAACTCTAACAAAACAAGTGAAGGACCTGTATGACAAGAACTTTAAGTCCTGAAGAAAGAAATTGAGGAAGATGTCAGAAAATGGAAAGATCTCCCATGCTCATGGATAGGTAGGATTAACATAGTAAAAATGTCAATCTTACCAAAAGCAATCTACAGATTCAGTGCAATACCCATTAAAATCCCAACACAATTCTTCACAGACCTGGAAAGAACAATACTCAACTTCATATGGAAAACAAACAAACAAACAAAAAAACAAAAAAAACAGTATAGCCAAAAGAATCCTGTACAATAAAACAACCTCTGGAGGCAGCACGATCCCTGACTTTATACTCTACTATACAGCTACAGTAATAAAAAAACAGCTTGGTAGCCGGGCGGTGGTGGCGCACGCCTTTAATCCCAGCACTCGGGAGGCAGAGCCAGGCGGATCTCTGTGAGTTCGAGGCCAGCCTGGTCTCCAAAGCGAGTTCCAGGAAAGGCGCAAAGCTACACAGAGAAACCCTGTCTCGAAAAACCAAAAAAAAAAAAAAACAGCTTGGTACTGGCATAAAAACTGACATGTGGACCAATGGAACCGAACTAAAGACCCTGACATTAATCCGCACAACTATGAACATATGATTTTCGAAAAAGAAGACAAAACTACACAATAACAAAAAAAGAAAGCATCGTCAAAAAATGGTGCTGGCATAATTGGATGTCAACATGTAGAAGAATGAGAACAACATCTGTACTTTTAAGAAAAGCTCACACACACTTCATCAGCAAACAATGCCCCTTTTTTGTTCTCGATTGAATGATATTCTCTAATTTGTTTACCTCAATTTACTAATACAGCAGTGCATATTATATTATGTTTCTTGAAATTGATCTCAGTCCTCTAAGAACAATTCTCATATAAAACTTATAATTTTCTTTTGTTTTTATTAATTTACATCTGTTCAGTATGCTCTTGAAGTCCCAAAGTTACCTGAAGGCAAGTTTTAATTCCAAAATTAGATGTTCAATGACTGATTTTTGAGTGAATGAAGATGACATACTTGTTCACTATGATATGGACATGTCTGTCATACTAAACCTGAAGCTCTCATTTTTCTTCTTTTGGCTTCCCTGATGAGTGTCTTCAATATCATTATGTTTCATATCTCAAAAATACTACTTGGCATCTTCTCCCTTACACTCTCTTCTTTTACTTACTTTAAGGCTGTTTAAATATGAACAAGCTCTTCAAATATTATAGTCACAAAAGTTTAAAAAAGTGTCTCTGTATTAAAAAAACAATTCCAATGCCAAAATTCTCAATAAAATGTTTTGCTAAATTTTGTGGTAACTACAACTCGTTATTATATGGCATCTGAATAGATAAACTGATATTCCTCATCAATATTTGCACTGCTAAGATAAGGTTTTCTGTAATTATATACTTTAAACTATCTTGGACAAATAATTGCATATTTTCTAAAATTCTCTTACACATTTTTAAAAAACTTTGTAGGCTGCATAAAGATTCCAAAGTCACTAAGACTAAGACATGAATTCCTCCTAAAGTCATGAATTACTGTGTGTTTGTTTTTGTGTGTTTAAAGAGTTCAGAAAATTAGTAGAAGGCATACGTTCTTCTATTCCCTGAATTTAATACATTTTTGAAATCTGTATTTTCATTTAAATGTTATTATGAAAATATGGTGATATTTTATTTGTACTGAAATGTGATTTTATTTGTATGTTAATAAATAAAGTTGTCTGGGGGTCCGAGTTAATAGCAAGCCATAGCAGAAGCTGGGCCGTCGTGGTGCACGCCTTTAATCCCAGCACTTGGGAGGTAAAGCTAGGCGGATCTCTCTGTGTTCAAGGATAGAGCCAACATGAAGAAACATGCCTTTAATCTCAATACCAACCATAGAAGACCTGGAGGTCTGTATAGATGGGCAGTGACAAGCAGGTCATGTGGTTGGGTTTACAGCCAATGAGAAGGCAGAACAGAAAGTCTATAAGAAGACAAACACACAGGAAGTAGCTCCCTTGTGGAGAGGTAGGACAGCAGTGGCAGTGAAGGGTAAGGTTTTTAGCTCTTAGCTATTACTCTGACATCTTGGGCTTTTAACTCTGAATTTGGCTCTGTGTTTCTTATTTAACAAGATGGTTACATCTACAATAAAAATGCTGCAAATTCATAAAACATACACCAAAAAATAATCAGACCAAAAGTCAACAACTCAATGAACTTGTACATGGTTAGAGTACATGAAATCTAATCCAATGTTTAAAGGTTATCAAGAACAGACTGGACCTTAAGCTTATTTCCTACATAATTGTCTAAAATAAACATATGAACAAATGGTGAATGGGAAATCAAAACTGGAAATTTAAGACAAAGCAAGGTGAAGAAATAAACAAGTCTCAGATTAAAAAAAATGAATATTTAATGTGATTTCTCCATTTAAGTCTCTGTACATTTATTAAGTTTACCAGAGAAATGAGTGCGCAGAATAAAATCTTTGTATTTTTTTATCCTTTAATGTCTTACAAGTCATATTATTACATAACAATACATTTCCCTAACAAAATAAATCCAGAAAATTAAACATTTATTATTAAAATAAGGGTTTATTCTGAGGGATGTATTCTTGCTGGTACTTCAACATCAACAGAATGTCACCACAGTGATGTACTATCCTGATGAATCATCTCAGAGTTACCATTGTGATGATAGATTATGACTCCCCTATATATCATCACCATCATCAGGGTATTTTATTAGCCACATATATCACCCAAATGCTAGGGCTTTCATGACATTGAGTTTTTCAGTAAAATAATGATTAAAAAGTCCTCTTTTGAAGAAATACTTTGTAACAATCCTAAAAAAGTTTATAAATATGACATTTACATTACCCCGAATTTCCATCTACAATTTCTCAAACCAGTGGCAATGTGCATTATATAATTATATTTGAGATACATGTTGAATTTGGCACTGAGACATTTAAGGAGGTTTTTACAATTTTTTTTTTTTTTGAGACAGGGTTTCTCTGTGTAGTTTTTGTGCCTGTCCTGGATCTTGCTCTGTAGACCAGGCTGGCCTCGAACTCATAGAGATTTGCCTGTCTCTGCCTCCTGAGTGCTGGGATTAAAGGCGTATGCCACCACCGCTCAGCTAAGGAGGCTTTCAATATAATATTTTCCAAATTGATTAATATGATTTCAAGTCATTCTAAATATAAATACTTGGAGTTATCTCATTCAATAGCATGGTTGTTTGCGTCTGTCTACCAGTATATTAAAAAAGAATTCATAGCAATGTATCTGGTTTTAAGGAAGTGTTTTAATGCAGTGCCTTAAGCTAATCAAAATCATTATTTCAATAGTAAAATGATGTTTCAGTGTTCCCTAGCAATTTTTAAATGTATCGCACTATTTGTATATTGGATTTTTTGTGGGTTTTTTTTTTTTGCATGATCAGAACATATCTGCAAAGAGTTGTAGACATTTCTTATGAGGAAAAGCAAAAAGAAAGGAGAAGGACAATGTCTTTAAAAAATAATACAGAGTTTTACATTTCATGGAATTGCCCATATGACATAATATAAATCTATAAGTTATAAATTACTTCCTAAATATTTTACATTTTCCATCATTTAGATGGATTAATTTGTTTCAGATTGGTTAGATAAATATTAAGCAAAATTATCAGAAGCATGTAAATATATTAAACTATCACCTAAGTGAATCATTATTATACAATATATAGTACAAAGAAAGGATCACTTAATGATAGTTTAATAAGCAATTCACAATAATCACAATATTTCTATATATGGTCAGGATTTCCTACCTCACTGATATGATATTTATTATATTATAGTATTATGCTTAATATGAAATTTATTAAATTTTTTCCCAGCCCCCCCCGGAAATTTATTAAATTTTTAGTCTTTGGTTTTTTACTATATAATTTTATTGATCATTGGAATTTTGCTCTGATTGCTGCAGTGTTTTACTCACAATCTGGTGTTAGAAAAAAATACTGACACTCTTTATTTCAACTTATGTAATGTTTCCACACTTGAATTTTTCTTTAATTTATCCAAAACTCTTACTCTTTTCTAAAGGATTCAGTTTAAAAGTGTTGTTAATATTGACATTGAAAAACAAAGCTTTCAAATAATGCTTTTGCATGAATTAACTGATTATAGCTTTTAGCGAACACATTTGAAAGCATAATCTTCATGAACTGAGACCAAGTCTATACTTATTTTTAATTTTAATTTTGACATTACATTTTCATTTCATTTATGGAACATAATTATTCCAATTTTTATTGTTTATACCAAGAAGACATTTGTTAAGGACAACTGTGGTTTTACAATAGCAAACGATGTATTTAATGACATTATCATTAATCTTGTAAGTATGCTATTCAATCTAACCCAAGAATAATAATCAGCTATATTGAATTAACGATTTGATAAAGTACAAACTTACTTCACAAGATTTGAAAAATGCTGTTTGTTACTGACCTGGAACCTTTATTCTTTCAGATTATCTCTCATTTTGATGGAAGGAACTATGCAAGTCCAGTGAAGAAAAGTCATAAACAGTCTTTGTAGTTGTAAGCCCTGCAAACTATAAAAATGAGCAGCAAGATAGCATATGTCTAATCATGCAATAGTGACATTGACTTTTTAGGTGGAAAAAAAAAGTTTTGAATTGATTGAAATATCACCCAATAAGGGGAAAATAATATCTGGTACTGTACCAAGATCAAGTAGCTCTAGAAGTCATACACCCTAGAGGATAATCTACTATTATCTTTTGCTAAATTAGTATCATACCCAACTTCCTTCTAAATACATATACTTATGTAATAGACAAGGTAGCTCATGTCCATCATCAAAAAGCTTCCATTTTGGGGGGCAGATATAAACTATTACCGAGGATGACAACTGGTCAAAGAGTGGAGAATAGGTAACTATGAACTGCCCAGTCACAAGTAGAAAACTGTAAACATCAATACCATACCAGGTCATCAAGAAATGTCATAGAAGAGGAAGGAGAAAGATTGAGCCAGACGACCTGGAGAACTGCTGTGAACTAGTGTCTTCCAGACAGGAAATGAATTTCGTACCCAATAAATCCCAACAAACAATGTGATTGCCCACACATGACTTTCACAAGACCACACAAGTTGACTTTCTAACATAGATAACATTAAGAACCATAAAAATCTTACCCCTAGTTACAGAGCTACATGAACCAGTGGTCATCAAGGTAGGGACAGCCATTTGTCTCAGGAGTGAACACTCTAATAGGCTGCCAGTGCTCAATTGATCAACATTAAACTCATACACATATGAGTAAAACTAATCAGACTCAAATGATTTAGTGTGTTTTGTATATGTGTGTGTGTGAGAGAGAGAGCGAGAGTGAGAGCGAGAGAGAGAGAGAGAGAGAGAGAGAGAGAGAGAGAGGGGGAGAGAGAGAGAGAGAGAGAGAGAGAGAGAGAGAGAGAGAGAGAGAGAGAGAGAGAAATAATTATAGAAGAACAATTTATTTGAGAAGAAGATTGCAGGTAGGACATAGAAGGAGCTGGAGAAGGAGAAGGAGGGGTAAAATTGAAACATATATAGTATATAATGTATTCATGCATGAGATTCTCAAAAATGTTTAAGGAAATTAAAAAGGATATTATAAAGGAAATAAATGAAAAACTATTATAAGTGACTAATTTTTAAATAGTAAGTGCATTTTGTTGGAAATTGATGTGTTAATTTTCTTAGTGACATATTATCAAAATAATTTAATAACTGAAACTTCTATTAGCATTTACTTTATATTAAAGGCAGTGAGTAAAAATTTGTTGACCTATAAAATAATTAACACCCCTTGCTAGAATTATAACCTTTGCTATTTTTCTGCCATTAAAGCTTCAGTAAGACTAATAATTATTTCTGTCATCGTCTGTGTTTCAGTATTTAAATCTTTACACTTTGATGATAGAAATAAAATATTTAAAGTTAATTTAAAAAAATTTATCATTGTATTTTCCACAAAATAGAACTTTCTTTAATTTTCCTTATTCTTCCAAAAATGTATGTTTGTGTTTATTTCATCCCATGTATGGAATATAAACATCTATCATAAAGTTTCATACACAAATCAATATCTACACTTGCATTTATTGGCAAGCTGTGGTTTACTTCTAGTGAAACACAAAGTTACAACTCCGGGTGGCAAAAAACTATTAGGCAACTGTGTGTAACCTGAAAAGCATTCTAAATACTTTTTAGGTTTATTTTAGAGTTGAAAGACACAAATTCTCACTTTATTCTCAAGTAGAATTTGACAAAAAATTCTTGAGCCCGAATACCTTTTTCTAACACCTCACTAACAGTAAAGAGGTTACTTCAGCTCTATTTGCAATAAAAGCAAAATAGTTATTTTCGAAAGTAATATTTCCGATTGTCCTTCATTGTTTACAGGAATATTCTTCTACATGGGCTAGCATTCCACACAGGATTTGTGTCTAAGGGAAATGTCTTTGTTTTATAAAATGAGAGGGGGAGAATGAACTAAATGAAATGTTTGAATATAGAAGCAGACTTGAGTTTTGATATCTTAAGAGTCTTAGTGTTCACTCTACATACCACCCATAGATCCCACCTCCTACCTCCTCCGACTCCTGAGCCCTCTCTCTCAAGCCACCTCACATCCCCACATCCGCCAAATCGAGGTCTCCCATGGGGAGTCAGCAGAGCCTGGCACATTGAGCCTAGGCAGATCCAACCCCCTCCCCACTGCACCAAGGCTGCGCAAGGCATCACACCATAAGCAACAGGCTCCCAAAAGCCTGCCCATGCACCAAGGACAGATCCTGATCCCCCTGTTTAGGTGCCCCCCAAACAGTTCGAGCCAAACAACTGTCTTCCATATCCAGAGGGCCTAATCCAGTCCCATGGGGGCTCCACAGCCACTAGTCTACAGTTCATGGTCTTCCACTAGTGTGGCCGCTCATCTCTTCACGTCTTCTCATCATGATTTCAATGTCTGCCGTCTGCAGAATCCCTCCTCTCTCTCACCAATTTAATTCCTGGAGCTGAGCCTTCAAACTAGGTGGCACTATTTTCGTTCAAAAATGATTATTATAATGCACCAAGACAGATTTTCTTAAATGATTTGTAAAACTGACTATAAATGCCATTCTAGAATATTAACAAGGGCTCTGAGCAGTGGAATGGGTATATTTTACTTTTCCCAACTTCTTTGAATGATGTTTATTTGGATATATAAATACCAATATAAGGTCTGCTTTGTATAATCTTTTTACAACTCCTAAATAATAGGTTCTTGTCTTAGTGTTAAAAAAAAAAGAGTCTTTGTGTACTAACTTCTGATTCTCTCCTGTTCTATCCTAGTATTGTGCTACACACTTGGTTATTGATGATAAAGGGATATTTAGTAGCTTAAAATCGGAGAAACTGTGATGTTCAATATCAGGATGCCATTTTTTAGTATGGTTCTTCTTGTTTCATTATCTCATGGTAGGGTAGGAAGTTAAGAGTGTGATGCACTAACTCCAGCTTTGAGATAAGAGCCACTGGAGTCTACACCTCTTTAAGAACTCCCTCTTAGTATGCTAAAATCAGAGTGGAATTTCCACATGAACCTTGGAGATTACAAACCTTTGGTTATGTTTAGAAAATTATGGTGTACCCTTCTGAAATGTGTTTGCAATTTTCAAGATCAAAATTCTAATAGTTCTCTGTTCACTTTGGTAAAGGCAAGACTGATTGGTTTTCTTTTCTAGTTACTAATTCATTCAGTATTTAGTGAACTAATATACAACCATTATTTGATTAATTTACCTAATTCCACTGTTTTCACAAAGTAGAAAATAAAGATCTGCTTTTCAGCTAGGAGAGTCAGGCTCAGCCTACAAGGAGCATAGGTAGAGCCCTGAGCAGATTGAAAACAGGAAAGATAAAGCTTGGCATGGAGGCTGCTGTTATGCATTTTCTCAAATTAACAGTTGACAACGCAATGCTAGGTTTTCTTAATCTACAATGTTGGGTATCTTTTCTTTCTTTTTTTTCAAGCTCTTTAATTGATTTTATTTTTTTACATAAAAAAGTTCAGTAAAAATTGGATAAAGCAAAGTGATCTTTAGCAGTAAATCAATCTTATCAACATAGTAGAAGGCTGGCCAAAACCACAAGGCAGCCTGCTTTGAAATATTTACATGATAATAAATTAAACCTTGCAGGGGAATTTATACTGTCCTTACAAAGTCTTCCCATTATTCTAGCATAGAGTCTAATGGCAAACAAAAACTATGGATGACTACAGGGTATCTTTTCTTACATGTGCACTAGAAAAGTAATAGAAAGAATGAGGGCTTTTGCCTTGTCTGTTACCTGTTTCGCCCTGTTTGTTGGTGTCTTTTAGAGGCCTGCTCTTTTCTAAAGTGAAATAGAGAGGAGTGGATCTGAGGGAGAGGGAGGTGAGGGGGTTGGCAGAAGCCACATGTTCACTTTTCCATGATCTGTATTCATGGGCCTTGACTCTAAACTCTCATTGCTTGTTTCCAGTTGTTGAACTCCAGCTTCAGCAGACATCCACCTTTTTCGTATTCTGATATATGTAAGCATATGTTTTGAAATTTGCACCTTTGGCTTCATTCTAAAATGGTATGACTTTAACATACACTGTGTGACCAATACCACAGTAAGGAATACACCAGTGGCCTGACACAGTGAACTGGACCAGACTGCTTAAACATTCATTTTGCACTGCTCAACAATATTATTTCAAAAATTGTTATCCAGATTTATGTTAGATTTCAATGCATTTAATAGTTTTTTGCATTTATTATTACCTTTATTATAAATATTTTCTTTAGGATTAAGCTTATTATAATGCAAAACAATATTTTCCAATGTCAGATAATTTTAATGATATGTTGTACCCACTCAATTCTCAAAATATTTGTATGCACATTGATTTTTGCATTAGTTATCCTCACCAAAATAAATAATTTAATAATTGTATAATTGTTTTCAGAACATTTGTTAAATAGAATTATACATAGTAAATAATATTACTCTTTATTTTTATACAGAAGAAGACATATTAAAATAATACAATTTATTTTAAATTTTAGTGTTTGGAAATAGTTTACTGTGTTTAGACTGTTAACAGTCTTTAAAGGACACTGCTTTTAGTCATTATTTTATTTTAGTGTTAAACAGCAAGAATTTGTTATTGTTTTTCTCATGAGATAAATTAAAACAAAACAAATTAAAAAATCCAACAATCAATCAAGCATTCACACACACAGAGAGACACAAAAGCACACACAACACTAATTTAAACCTATGTAAATCATTGAGAGATTATTGCTGCTCAGGTCATCTTAGGAGTGGACAATCCATTGCTTAGGATTGGACAATCCATTGCATGCAATCTCCCACCTCAATTAAGATGAAAGTAAAGAAGTCATTAAAGAGAAATAAAATAATGATGCTATTAGTTACACAACTACCATTATAATGCCATTTGACAATTCCCTTTCATTTCATAAAATGCAATTCTGAATAACTGCTCTGCCTATTATAATGAATTGGTTGAGTAGATGGTGAATATTCATGGATATTTTCAAGAACTACAGATACAAAATGCTATATGAGGATATTGTTGCTAATTATGTGCCACTACCTCTTTAATAAATTTCTTGAATATTTATCTGTTTCATAGATTCACTTTAGCAAGATTTTGAAAAGTAATAATACTCCAAGAGCCCATAAGCATCATCATGTTTAAAATATTGATGCTGATGTTTTTATGTGGTGGGTTATCTAATACAGAAGTATGTATTAGGGGAAAGTGAGTCAGAGAAAAAGGAATGCTTCACAAAGGTGCATACTAATAATTTGTAATGGATAAACTGCAAAGATCATCAGAATCTCCTAAGAACAATATGAAAACTGTTCTGAGGAACCTCTGAAAGCTGACGCAGTCATTTGTGGCTCCTTATTTCTGTTGATTAATCTATACCTTCAGAGGTATCTCATCCTAGCATTTCTGGGATGAACTTAATTTCTGCCTTGGCAAAGTAGGTGAGTTGAGATTCAGAAGCTTTAAGGTGAGAGACTAGCAAGGAATTGTCTGAACTAAGTGCTAATGGCCATGGAACTGTCACCAAAGGGGTAGCCAAAGTCAGAAGTAACAAAGTGATAAAGAAGGTGCTGACGGTGGTATTATTCTAAGGGAATCAAAGCCTAAAAATATGAAGGGTTAAAATAAATTCATGAGTGTGAAAAGTAATGAATTTTATATTATTCCTACCTTTTATACAAAATATGGGAGAATAAGCTTTAATAATTTACATCCATATTTAACTAAGAGAAAAAAATCAAATTATAGGAATTCTTTGCCAAATTCTGATCCTTAGGATGACTAGAATAGCAATAAATAAAGAATGTGAAATGTCATTGATCTTGATATGATACCTTTGAAGTGTACTTGTGTCCAAACATATTTATAGATTTGTAGACAAATATCTAAATACAAAAATTTAAACTTTTATCTGGTACTATAACATCCATCTGACGGCAGAAAATGATGGAGATGAATAAAATGTAAATCAAAATGTATGTTGAGCACACGAGAGAAAAAATTATAAAAAGAGAGATCAGAACATTCAAAGAGAAACAGAAATAAACAATGGGATGGTTATTACATTGTCTTGAAGAAGCAGAAAAAGGAAGCAGAAAACTGTAGCCCACAATACAGGATTAGACACCAAGTGGATTGGAAACCTAAAAAGCTGGAAAGGATGCCAACTTGGAAGTTGAAAAAGGAAAAATCCCATCTTTAATGGTATTTTCTCCTCCCATGGCCTTGGGCTATAGGGTCCGAAAGAGGTGGTGCTTCTTGCCTTTGTAGGTGACCTCTTAAAAGGAAAGGGAGAAGGGTAATGATCCCCTTCTCCCTGCTGTCTGTTTCCTGGTGTGATGGAACTGCTAGGTGAATGTGCTCCTAGTTATATCTGAGAACGACTTCAGTTGTCTACTCTGTTCTGTATTCATGTGTGTATTTCCTCAATTTACCCTAATAATTTTCCCTAATACTCTTTAAACAGACTCCTGTGGATTTTCCGCGTTACCCATCAGTTTTCGAGGTTTGGGAAAAATAAAAACAGTGCTCTATAAGTTTTATTTTGTGAAGTCAAAAGTCCATTTATCTTCTCAACTCTGTGTAGACCAAAAAGCATCTTCCTGTCCTTCATGAAACGATATGATTTAGAATGTCAGTTTAGCTAATATTTATATTTTTGTATATAAATTAAAGTAACGAGTTTTATCACTTACTCGTTGAGAAAGAGGAATGGAAGGAGCTTTAAAAGCTTTTCTTTTCTAGTTTTTATAATTACTGGGGATTGAAGTTGGATTCCACAAGCTTGCCAATCACTCAACAACAGAGCACTCAATCCCTCTTTGGTTCACATCAGAGGCTCAAGGAAATCACGTAGAATATCTTGTCAATGCATCTGGTATTTGTCACATGGCTGCAGAACTGCATCTGGAGTTCTAATGAGCCCATTTTTCCAGCCATAATATTAGCATCTGATGAGTTTATATTTTTCTGATTAATACTGACAAGTACCCATAATCAAACCAAGAAGGAGGAATATATTCAGCATTGTTGTAATTTTTTCTGTTATGATTTCCCCACTGTGCCCTCCTTTCTGGTGAAAAAGAAATGGATACTGACCAAGCATCTGTTGAGATCTGCCAGTTCTCCTTTGCTTTGTTAAGATCTTTATAATTTCTTCTTCCCAGGAGGCACACATATTCAAAGTATCTTATATCAATGTAATGTTTCAAGATGAAGTTATAATTAATTTTACTTTTATCCATATGTTAAAAATATTCTTTATTATGTGCGAACTATAAAATGCACTTCTTTTACATGCCAGTATTTCACCTAGAAAAATTTTAAAAGGAGCAGAGAGAGAGACAGAGAGAGAGACACAGAAAGAGACACAGAGACTGAGATAGAATTACATTTATTTAGAAATGGGAACAATCAGAAATGTCTGTATTTGTTGAGTACTTTTGAGCCCTATATTTGACCACTCAATAAATGCTTCTTTCCATTATAAATGCAAGTTTATACTCACAGTCTGTATGAGCAGTGATGCTTCCCTCTAATGGCCTTATTTCACAAACACAGTCCTACCAGAGGATGCAAAGGGACATGTCATCTCTTCATGAATTTACTTTTTTTCTGGTGAGCTTCAATTTCAACAAAAAGTAATATAACTAAAGGTCATTGTATTTGATAACTACCAGTAATCTCTTGAATAATAGACTGCTTCTAATTTTTATTTAATCTAAAGACTCATGTTCCACTCTCATGGCTTTTGAAAACATGGAAATAGTTTACCGTGGTTAAACTGATTCCTTAAGACCATTTTTATTGTAGTTTTCTTGTTTTGCTTTTTGTTAGTTTTGTGTTTTGGGGAAAGGACTCCTTTTCAGAGGAGGGAAGACATACTTAGAGAAAATATTTGAGAAATATTTGTAGAATAACTTTAATTTTATTAATAAAAGTTAAAATTAAATTGCTTTCCTTAATATACATGGAATGAATCGAAAGAACAATCGGGCTCCTTTTGATCCATGATTCATTCTCACATGGAGAGTTTCCCCACAGGTGCTGTTATTTCCTTCATTGCTTAGTAACACCTATTGTACTTTCCTTTTCACTTTTAAAGCAGCAATGGCCACAACAACAACAATCACATTCTATCATTTTGCAAACCATATTCATTGAGGTGCTGTTAGCATTCTCTATTGAGCCTACACCAAGGAGGCACTGGTGATAATTGTGATTGTGTTCCCTTGCGGTGGTGATCTACATTTCTTTTCCCAAAATGTGATTTTTATGTAGGCTTGGTTAATGGAAGTTTGATTTACAAATTTTTTTTTATTTTTTAGTCCAAATTAATTTACCTATACGACTACTATGATAAGAGGACTAATTTGTATTATATCCATTTTTATTCATTATAACTTCTATCCTTGTTTAATTGTTAAGTAGCAAATAGACTTGTCAGGACTATCCAATAAGAAGGCCTAAATTATAGAATCAGATAACCTCTGGAGAGGTGGGTGGGTGAGAAAAAGATTATTAGAAAACTTTTTCTTTCATATGATTATTTACCTTAGTAATTTTTACCCATTTATGACTCCCAGTTTGCGAACCTCTACTTGTGCCCAGAAATATAGTGGTAGATGAAGTCACCATCTCTGTAAATGTTTCCCTCAATATTTTTCAAAAGATCGATCTTTTTCTGCTCTGACAACCAGAACTGGATCAGCATGATTTTACCAGCAACACCCATGCAATACCTTGTGCATAATTAGTAAATTTAAACTTTTACCTGAAGACATCATGGTTATGGATAAAGAATTTATTTCACTATGTAAGACAAGGAAAAATGGATTGAGAAAATATGGCAAGGTATCACATCAGCTGTTTAATATAGAACATTTAATATAGAAATATTAATGCTACATAATTAAATGAGATGCATTTTATGAACAAAGTGCTGTGTTAATTCATGACTTGCTCCAATCTTTTTTAATTTTTACCATTACACACACACACACACACACACACACACACACACACACACACACACACACAAATTCTCTTTGACAATAAGGAGATCATGAACAATACTCAATAGATTCAGTAGACTTCAGAGCTGAGACCTGAAGTACAAAATTCTCTCCTAAGTCTCTCTCTCTCTCTCTCTCTCTCTCTCTCTCCTTTCTCTCTGTCCTTTCTCTCTCTCTCTCACTTCGTGTGTGTGTGTGTGTGTGTGTGTGTGTGTGTGTGTGTGTGTGTGTGTGTGTTGTTTTTGTTGTTGTTTGAGATAGGATCTCACTCTGTAGCAGGCTACCTTGTGACTCATTGTAAAGCCAATTTTTGACTATTGAATTCTACAGTTACCTCTAGAGGCGCCATGCTTGTTCTCTCCTAATCCTTGTTGTTCCATAGACAATATCTGCCATAAGTAGATGGATAAACTAGAATTTAAGTAGATGGTGATGAGGTTGATTAACTTGATATCACATAATATGCGAATTATAATATTTTTTTATATTTTTAGAACTTCATATGAGGGCTGCATTTACATATTTTTTATCTCTTCTCTCTCCTTAACTCCTACCCAACTCTCTCTTAAAATCAGGAACTCCTTTTTTTTGACTAATATTGTTGCATTATACAAAAATATAAATATCATGATACAACTTCCTAATCCTGAATCTGTTGAGTTTGTTTCCTATATAAATGTTTTTAGAGATGTTAATTTCTTTTTGGATACCCAGTTAAGCGACTTGCCCCTCATGAGACTGATTCTCCTTCTTTCTGTACTTAGGAGAGAAGGAGCTCTTCATTGAGGTGGGACCTGTGAGAATTCCCCATGGATGTGGGGATAGCACTTGGTGTTTTCTTGTTCAGGACTGGTTGAGGACATCATAGTGTTGAGATCTCATGGATACAGCTTCCATGTCATATAGCAAGACACTATCTCAGAGAGATGTCCTGATACCCTCACTCCTAAAATCTTTCTATCCCTTTTCTATGATGTTTCTTAACCTTTAAGGTGTGGTTGTGGTGTAGGTTAATCAATTGGGGCGGGACATCCCTGAGTCAGCTATCATGTAATTTGACCATTTGTGGATTTCTGTAATGCTCAAAAGTAAAATTGCAAAAATCTTTGATGACAAGTGGGAGCTGCATTTCTTATGGCCATAATCATAAGCATTTAAAGTGCAGACAGAAATAATACTGATTTAGGAGATTCTGCTTTGAGTTCCGTATCCTCACCAGCCTTCAGTAATTTGCTATATTATTATATCAGGTATGAATTTGCTCATACTGAGGAGTATTTAAGTCAGCTTACATGGTTGTTGGTTAGACCTAAGGTACATGTGCAGCTATTGAATTTTTGAGGATTTCAAACTTCATTTTGACTACATGTTGGGGGAGTCCAAGGGATTCCTAAAATAATACAAGATGTTGACCTTGTTCTTGGTCAATTCTCAGAATTTGGATATAAGTCACTGTTGCTTAGACACCCATAATTCTGACACAAGATTTGGAAGAGCATAGCTGGACCAGACCTGGAATCTTCCTGCCCTGAGGACTTGTAACAGGTCTTTCTTTGTACCACCAGCTCCAGAATAATGACACAGAGACTTATTAAGTATGAAAGCTTGGTCTTAGCTTAGGTTTGTTCTCTGTCTTACTTAGAGTTTACTCTTACTGTGAAAAGACACTACAACCAAGGCAACTCTTATAAATGAAAACATTTATTTGATAGTTGTTATCTTACAGTTTTAGAGGTTCAGTCCACTGTGATCATGAAGTGAAGCATGGCAGTGTGCAGACAGATGTGGTGCTGGAGCTGAGATTGCTACATCTTGCAGGCAACAGAAAGTCGACTGACTGTCAGATTGAGGGAAGCTTGAAAAGAAGAGGCCTCAAAACCTGCCCCCAGAATGACACACTTCTTCCAACAAGGCCACACCTTCTGATAGTGACACTCCCTTTGGGGGCCATTTTCTTTCAAACCACCATATTCTCAACTAGCTCTTAAAATTTAAATTAACCCATTTATATGAATCTATACTCTGTCATGAGGATCATTACCTCTCCTCAGTACCTTATATCCAACTCCCTCCATGTCTGGTGAATCCCCCCTCCCAACCCTGCCTTTTGAGTTCTTACCTCTGCCTGAAAGTCCTGCCTATTCTCTCCTGTCTAGCTATTGGCTATTCAGCTCTTTATTAAACCAATCATAATGAGCATTAGGAGATGAGGTAAAACATAGACATCTTCACACAGTGTGATAAAATATCCTGTAACAAGGACTAGCTTTCATAGTACTGGTGTTCTATAGGCTGCTATGGAAGGAAAAGAGTCTTTTATTCTTCTATTCTATGCTACCTAAAACCAAAGCAATGACCAGCCCTATGTAGAGAATTTTATCTTATTTTATTTATTGAAGAGAATTTTAATAGTGTGTTATTATCTCAGTTTCATTGAAATGGATACTTGGTATTTTATTTTTGTTAAACAGAGGTGAATGTTCTAAATGGAGAAAAATAAGTTATGTTACAGAAAATGATCTAGTATTGTCAACTTATTTTTTAATTTTATATATATATATATATATACATACATACACACATATTCATAAATATCACTGGGGAAAATACTGTTAATTTCATGATCTAGAGAAAATTCTAGAAACTTGATTCTTGACAGTGTTAATGAAAATTTTATTCTGTTGTTCCTAAAGTAGGCTAAAGTGAGTTTACCTTGTTTAAAAATTTACCACTTGTCTTACAATGTTTGTCTTGAATATTGGTTCTCTAGCTGTCTGTGACTTCAAAGATAATGCACTGCCTGCATAAGTGGAAATGTTCACATATTTGACTTATATGTTTTTCAACTATTTAACTTTGTCTAAAACAGTATGTTTTACATGCTTGGTAACAAAAATATATTGTTTTATATGGAAATATTCAGAGAATATGACTTAATATGCCTGTTTTAAGTAGGTATTGCAAGACAACACTTGCTTCCTATTTTTAAATATATATATATATATATATATATGTACTTATTACTCATTTGAAAATTTTATATTGTTTTTATTATATTCCCTACTTCTGTCCCAATCTTCTGAGATCCATATCTGCTTCTCAACATTACAACTTTGTGTCACCATTTATTGTTTTAAACTAAAGACTAAATGTGGTGCCCAACATTTATGGATGTATATGTTTTTGTAAGAGTGTGGTCAGTCAGAAGGACAAAAATGGTATGTACTCACTCATAAGTGGATACTAGATGTAAAGCAAAGGATAACCAGAATATAATCAACATTTCCAGAGAAGCTAGCTAACAAGGAAAACCCTAAGAGGGATGCATGATCACCCTGGGAAGAGAAAATAGATGAAATCTCCATGAACAAATTGGGGGTTGGGGGAGGGCAATGGAGGGTAGTGGATGAGGGAGAAAAACATAAGGGAATGGGATGGTTGAACTAGAACAGGGACAGAGTGAGAGAGCAAAGAAAGAGATATCATGATGGAGGGAGACAACATGGGGATAGGGAAAAATTGGGTGGTAAGGAAGTTCCCAGGAATCCACAAGGATGACCCCACCTTAGACTACTAGCAATAGTGGAGAGGGTACCTGAACTGACTTACCCCAGTAATCAGAATGTTGAATACCCTAACTGTCATAGATCCTTCATCCAGTAACTGATGGAAGCAGATGCAGAGATCCATTGCCAAGCACCAGGCAGAGCTCCAGGATTCCAGTCATATATGGATTGTTTTTCTTCCATAATTTTCTATGCAACTACACTTGTAGTTTTTATTAACAAACAGATTTTAGGAACTAGAACATAAACACCATGCTAGTAAGGATTTGTCTTGTTAATGACACATAGAAAATCAGAGGTACCTGAAGTGGTTTGCAAGAAAATGGGCCCTATAAACTCATAGGGAGTGCTAGGTCCTTGTTGGAGTAAGTGTGGCCTTTTTGAAGGAGTAGTGTCACTAGGGGTGGGCTTCAAGATTTCAGATTCTCAACCATACTTAGTAGCAGTCTTTTCTTGCTGCCTGTGAATCCAGATATAGTACTTTCAGCTCCTTGTGCAGCACCACATCTGCCTCCAAGTCACCATGCTTCCCACCATGATGACAATGGACCAAACCTTTGGAAAATGTAAGCTAGCACCAGTTAAATGTTTTTCCTTTATAAGAGTTACCATGAGCATGATGTCTCTTCACAGCAATGGAAACCCTAACTTAGTCAATACTAAATGCATTTGTTGATTAATTGGAAGAATTAAATGTCTCGCACTAGCAGAGCTGACAAAATCAACGATAAAGCAGGAAGCCTAATGACTGTCACATGAGTGATCCTGAAGATACAAAATCATTTTCAGCACAGGTACTTTGGTACCAACCTATATAACACTTCAGTTTTGCATGAAGTTTTGGAATGAAGACATCTACACTCTTAAATAATAAATTTATTAATTACACTTATGAGTCCTGAACGCAGTCAGGTTGTAGGTCTCTGACTCTGTTCCAATGGCTGAGTGTTGTCTGTGATTTATGTAATAGACAGCAGTGTCATGAGGAAAGAGTTGCAGGATAAAAATTCTCAATGACTGGGACACCGATGCCTGCCTTTGCAAGAGTGGTGATGGTTAATGAAAATGCACTGAGTAGCGAGAGGTAGCAACAAGATACCATCACAGACAGGTGCTTGGAGGACAGTTTTTGTTTCCTTTTGCGTTTTGTTCTGTTTTATCCTAAGATGTCCCAGATCCTAGTCCCTTCTCCAGTGTAGTTCAGACACCCAGAAATTCTGTTTTAGGAACACTTTTTTTTTTTTTTTTTTTGAGACAGGGTTTCTCTCTGTAACAGTCCTGGCTATCCTGGAACTCCATTTGTAGAGCAGGCTGGCCTCAAACTCACAGAGTTTCACCTGCCTCTGCCTCCCAAGTGCTGGGACTAAAGGAATGTACCACCACTGCTTGGCAAGGAACACATTTTTAAAATATACATGTCACTCAAGAAATAGTAGTGTACTAGAAACCACAAATTCCCATAGCTCTGCTATGATACTGCTTTTTGCTCAGTTCTATGACCTTACATGGCAGGATATCTTCTATTTACAATAATTCTTGTGGCAGATATTTGACCAATGTAGTCAAAAGCTATATTGTAGCTGGGCAGTGGTGGTGCACGCCTTAATCCCAGCACTCAGGAGGCAGAGGCAGGTGGATCTCTGTGAGTTTGAGGTCAGCCTGGGCTACAGAGTGAGTTCCAGGAAAGGCTCCAAAGCTACATAGAGAAACCCTGTTTCAAAACAACAAAACACCTATATTGCTACTGAGTGTTAATTATCTTAGAGCTTCCACAAATTATTGGTCATGTCTCTAGACTATTGGTCATGTCTCTAGCACTAAGTCTTATGCAAAAAAAAAAATAATGATCAGAAAACAGGGTATGTCATGAAAGCCTGGAACCTTGAATGAAATGGTTCTGGTTGTGTTGCTCTGGACTGTGTTTTGCATTTCTGTTAATGTTTTATTTCTTCTTAACTATAACTACTTTACAGAGTAAGAATTATATAATCAACATTTTTTTCAACATAAAAGGAACTGGTAAATGCTTTTATATAAAACATATTCTAAATTCTTAGTGTTTGATACACCACTCCAGCAAATTTTCATGAAGAAAGCATTGCATAAACTGTGTATTGATTATGTAATGGTTTGGAAACGTTAATATCTTTAGATGTGGGTTATGATGCTTTCAAAGATCAGAATTGGTCTTCGGATATATTTCCGTGGTTCAGAGGGCATATGGATCTTATAGAGAACCAAAGTCTGTTTCTCAGCACCACAAAGGCTGGCTCACGACTGATGGTTCCTCCAGCCCCAATCAACAGGATGCCTTTGGCCTCAAAGAGCAGGCATGTACAAACAGCTCCCCCACAATACATGATTAAAATAATAAAAGTTAGTATTTAAAAAGTCAAAATAGGCTATTCAATTTCTCATACAATTTCTAGGAGAAATGATAAATAATTATCTCTTTACACAGCAAAATGCGGTATTTCATTTAAATCAATAAAGATTTAAAACATCTTTATTGAAAACAGATTATTTCCTCACACATTATATCCCAAATACAGTTTCCCCTTTCTCTACTCCTTCCAGTTTCCCCAAAACTCCCTTATTGAGTTCCTGGTAAGGTGTATAGTAGATAGCCTCTATTTGTTGTGGAACACTGTAATTTGTTTATAATTTCCATAATAATTTCCTTTAATAATAATTTCCTGACCTCTGGGCCTTGGCACATGTGAATATCACTTAAAATGTTTTGAATATCTAAATGTAAGCTAACACATGCATTTTATGAAGATCTGGAAAAATATATTTCATCTTTTAGAATAAAGTGACAAATATTTGAAAAAAGTTAGACTTACTTGGTTTCATTATTATACTATATATTTAGGTATTCATATTTTATGCGTATAAGTAAAGGCTACATGGTACCCCATAAATACATATAATTAACGTTCTCATATAACAAATAAATATAAATTGAAACAAAATAACATTTAAAGAAAAGTAATTCTTTAGAAATATCACTGTTAACTTTCAAAGGACAATTTATTGATTTGTATTTTTAGCTTTCCAAAGTGAGCACTATAGTGTTTAAACTACCTACACTCATGAAACTACACATGCATAAATAGAGGTTGCAGTTTCCAGATCCCTTAATAATAAATAGTCTACTACTTAAGCTATCATGCTAAATCCTTGTACATATTTACTTCAGAAACTTCCTGACAGTGTCATGGCTACAAATACAGAAATCTAAGGTGAATTGGAGATTATATGCATTTTCTAAGTGTCAATGAAAGTTCACTATAGATCTAAAACTTATTGTGATATCCATAGAAGTCTATATTTCCTTTTATTTTTCTCTTTCAAACTACATTGAAGGACGATTTACAAAAAATTGCATATATTTATAACATAGAGGGTGATGTTTTCATATATGTGAGCAGTGTTAAGCAAATCAAAATAAGTTATTTAGTCCATTTATCTCCTTACCTGTTTATTCTACTCACTTATTTTTCCAATTTCTTTTTAATAATTCAATGAAAGAGATCTGTATTTCTATCACTTTGATCCTCCATCACTCCTTTCTAATTCTTTGTGATCCCCACTCCTTCTTAAATACATGACTTCTTCTTCTTTATCATTGTTACCAATATACATATGTATACATAAACAAAATCCAAATTCTTTCATGGTGGTGGTGGTGGTGTGTGTATGCGTGTGTGCTTGTGTGTGCTTAGGGCTGACCACTTTGAATGACTTCACCTACCATAGGATCATTGCCATAGGAGTTGGAATCTCCTCTTCTCAACAGTCATTGATTGCCTGCAGCTCTTCTTCTAAGAGTGAGGCCCCATGAGATCGCTCACATCTATACTGATATGTCAAATATTGTTGCCATTGTGCTGGTCTTCTTCGGGTGACCATATTGTTGAGATTCCATGAGGGAAACTTTTCCTGCCACATATAGGAGACACAATCTCGAAGGTGGCATCCCAAATCTTGGATTTTTACAATCTTTCTGTAGTCTTCTCTGTGATTTTGCCTGAGCCTTCCTTGTACAGTTTGCTATGTAGTTGTAACAGTTGGGGTGAGACATCATGGTCTGTTGTTATCTGTATTGTTACTATAGTTGAATTTTTATTATGGTCTTTATCTCCTTCAAAAAGACTTCCCTTATGACATGAAAGCTACTTTGATTGGTGGGTACAAAGATAGCTGTTTATAATGTGACTAGAAGTTAAACTAGTTTTGAAAAGTGGCACTTGTGGTTTCCCCTTTAGGTTCTATGACCATACCAGCCACAGATATATGGCTAGATTAATATTATGAGCCATGGTTTTCCATCATCTTAGTGAGCATTAAGTCCAACTAGACAGCTATTTGCTATCTCCAAGATATAAGTACCACTATTGCACACTTTCAAATATTTGATTGGGGTAGTCATTATTGTGATTCACAGGTTTTTAAGATGAGTATAATTACTGATTTCTTTTTCCATTGAATGTTTGCATAGGTCTTTCTGGTACTGTGACATCAAGTCCTCAGGGAGGAATCTTCCAGGTCAGTTCTAGCTAAGTTCCTCCAAATCCAAGGCCAAAATGTGTAGTGTGTTTGGTAACAGTATCTTATGTTAAACTATGGGAAGCAAGCAAGGTCGATGTCAATAGCAATATATTGTTAGGGAGTCATTTAGATTCTCCTTCTAGCAACTTAAATAAAGGTTTTCCATTACAGACACTGTCAGTGCCTATCTGATGAAACATTATTGCCTCAAGAAATGAAATATAATTTCATTTAACGTACACACACACACATACACACACACACACACACACACACACACACACACACACACACACACACACACACACGTATACACATAGTATTTCCCTATTTGGTTTTAAAGCCTTCTTCTCATGTTTGTCTTTCTGGGTCTGGGTTACCCCACTCAGGATGATTTTTTTAGTTCAATCCATTTGCCTGCAAATTTCATGATGTCATTGTTTTCTACAGCTTAGTAATACTCCATTGTGTAAATGTACCATATTTTCTTTATGTATTCTTCCATTGAGGGTCATCTAGATTGTTTCTAGGACTGTCTATTATGAATAATGCTGCTATGAACATAGTTGAACAAGTGTCCTTGTGGTATGATTGAACATCCTTTTGGTATATGCATGAGTGGTAATGTGGACTTGAGGAAGATTGATTTCAAACTTTCTGAGAAACCACCATACTGATTTCCAAAGTGACTGTCCAAATTTGCACTCTCACCAGCAGTGGAGGAGTGTTCCCCTTATTCCACATCCTCTCCAACATATGCCAATAAGAGTGTTTTTGATCTTAGATATTCTGACAGGTGTAGGATGGTATCTCTGATGACTAAGAATGTTGAGCAATTCCTTTAATGTCTTTCAGTCATTTAAGATTCTTCTGTTGAGAATTCTCTGTTTAGATCTCTATCCCATTTTTAAATTGAATTATTGTCTTTTGATGTCTAGTTTCTTGAGTTCTTTATATATTTTGGAGATCAGCCCTCTGTCAGATATGGGGTTGATGATCTTTTCCCATTATGTAAGCTGGCATTTTGTCAAATTTATGGTGTCCTTTGCCATATAGAAGATTTTCATTTTTAGTAGGTTCCATTTATTGATTGCTACTCTCAGTGTCTGTGCTGCTGGTGTTATATTTAGGAAGTGGTCTCCTGTGCCAATGCATTCAAGGCTACCTTCCACTTTCTCTTCCATCAGGTTCAGTGTACCTGGATTAATGTTGAGGTCTTTGATCCACTTGAACTTGAGTTTTATGCATGGTGATAGATATGGATATATTCACAATCTTCTACATGTTAACACCCAGTTATGCCGGCACCATTTGTGAAAATGCTTTCTTTTCTGTACATTGCACAGTTTTGGCTTCTTTGTTAAAGTCAGATGTTCATAGGTGTGTGAGTTAATGCCAGGGTGTTCACGTAAGTGGATACTAGATGTAAAGCAAAAGATAATCAGACCACAATCCACAGCTCCAGAGAAGCTAGGTAACAAGGAGGATCTTGGGAAGGGGAAAGAGATGAGATCTTCTGGGTAAATTGGGAGGGAGGGGCAAGAGGGACAGAATGGAGGATGAGAATGTGAAGGAATGGGATGGCTGTGTTGGGGGAGGGGTGGAGTGGGAGAGCAATGAAAAAGATATCTCAATAGAGGAAGCCATTATGGGGGCAGGGAGAAATCTGATGCTAGAGATATTCCCAGGAATCCACAAGGATTACCCCAGCTACAACCTCTAGCAATTGTGGAGAGGGTGCCTGAACTGGCCTTCCCCTGTAATCAGATTGGTTACTATCCTAACTGTCATCACAAAGCATTCATCCAGTGTTATAGAATATCATTTCAAGGTGTGTTACTTTTGTTTATGCTCTGGAATGTTTGTTTAATGATGCAAAGATGTGTTTGATTAATAAAATTCACCTTGGCCAAAAGGCTGAATCAGCCACTTGCTGACAGGAAGTAGTAGGGAGGAGCCAGGAGGAAAAGTGTTTATAAGGAGGGGAGAGGAGAAGCATGGGGGCTTTTTGGAGGACAGGAGTAAGGAACGGGGGTGAGCTACTTGCTATTCAGCCTTTCTGAAGAGCAGGATTCCACCTTAAACTATGAATCTTGAGTTCTTTAAAGGGACAGAGTTGGAGTGGGGGAAATAGATTTCCATCTGGCTATGGTCCTTGCGGCCTAACTGCTGTTGGTAGCAGCCAAGTTGCAGTTGCTGATTTGGGCAGATATGGCTTAAAAGGCAGCAACCATTTTAATAAAAAGGACAATAATCCAGTAGCTGATAGAAGCAGATGCAGATACCCACATCCAAGCACCAGGCTGAGCTATGGGTATCCAGCCGAAGAGAGGAGAAGAGGAATTATAGGAACAAAGGGGGTCAAAATTATGGCAGGAAAACCCACAGAGACAGATGACCTGAACTTGTTGGAGCTCAGGGACACTAGACTGACATCTGGGGACCCTTCATGGGATGGAACTAGGACCTTTGCATGTGGGTGACAGCTTTATATTCTGGTCTGTTTGTGGAAGAACCCCTGGTAGAGGGACAAGGATCTATCTGTACTTTCTCATTACACAGAGACTGGACAACAAATGATAAAGCTAGCTCTCCCAGGACTGGATTATTATCCCAATTTTCTCAGGGTCCCTTAAAGATGCCATCAACCACAGACAGCAGGAAGTAATTTTAAGAACATGACACCAACATTCCCAAGAGGTGAGGTGGGAGGTTTTTGGTTGTTCAGTCAAATATGGATGTTTGTAATTGTTTAGGGGAGTTATTTGCAAGTTGCTATTAATCATGGTCAGCAAAAAACTAAACAGAGGAGGTTAGATTCAAACATCTCTTTCTGAAAACAAAGAGGAGGGATATAGAAATGATAGGGTGAAAGGGTAGATTATTGACTCTACCTTTAAACTAAAAAGCAACAACTAATACCAAATATTTTACATTGGTATGGATTTTTGTATATTGATAAAAATTTGTTTTGTTACAAAATACTGTATATATATTTCTACTCTTGTTTAAAGAATTGTCCCTAAGCAGTGACTTTAAAAATGTAATGTAAAGTTCTAGCCCTTGAAAGCTATTATTACAAACTATTTAGGATAATTAAGAAATGCAGATTAGGAGTTAGCCATCCATAACAAACAAACTTGTAGTCAAATTAGGTATGTTTTCAAGATCAAATAGAGATATATTTTAGAAAGATAAATGTCCTTCACACACTTTAGAAGTCTATAGAATATGGCATTTAAGATGTTTTAATAACAAGGTGTTTCATGCACTGAGACACATCTGCTCCTGTAAGTACCAATCTACTTCAAAGAATATGATGTACATAGAAGAACCTCCATATGGAGTTAGCTTTTATTGTGATAAATCTAGACCCTGATCAAGAAACCTTCCTTGCGTTGACAGCTGAGAGTATCTTTCCAAGTTGGACAAGCAAGAGACAAGAAGTCAATGGTCAAACATTTCCGAGACAAAGTAGGATAGTTCTTCAAATATTATGGTTCACAAAAAAGTCTGTCAGATATTGTGGAAATGTAGGCTGCAGATGGATGCCCAGATGCTGCAGAGGAACCTTAGGTGATGCTCCAGGCAGCCAGCTGTTTCTGCCATTTTTATGGTTCTGGGAGTTGCTTGTTCTGTACCTTCTATTTACTCAGGTAGTATTTTATCCTTCTCATGTCTCTGATGGTGTTGAAGATGGGATAGTTGTTTTTAAATTTTCTTGTTATCAAATTCAAAAAGCAAACTCACAGAAGAGATCCAAACTGTATAATGTTGAGAGATATAAAAGCTTAAGTTGTTTATCTAAGAAAATGTTTTAAGGTCTAAAAAAAATATTTCTAGGTTGGTAAAACAAGTTTTCATTGAAACTAAAGTAGGTACAAAATTTTAAAGTGACCAAGAATAGGATATATAACAGAGTATTTACTCAAAAATTACCAAATACAAATGGAATGGGCATTGTGAATGTAATTCTTACTTGATAGTTGTTCTTGTTATATATATTTTTACTGTGTTAAAGAAAATATTTCCTTTTTATTTAGACAAAAGGGGAAAATGTTGTGGGATATTTGTTAACACTGTGTGAAGATGTGTCACTGTGATTGGTTTAAAAATGAGCTGAATGGCCAATAGTTGGCAGGATAGGAGAGGCAGGATTTCTAGGGATCGAGAGGAACTCTGCGTACAAATGAGGCAGGGAGATGCCAATGAGACGCAAAACAAGTCAGATGTACAAAGTGGGAATGAGGTGAAAGCCATGTGGCAGAACTAGATTAGTAGAAACAGAGTAATTTTAAGTTATAAGAGTTAATTTAGAAAAAACCTGAGCTAAAAACCAAGCTTTCATAATTAATAATAAATCTCCATTGCAGATCATTTTTGGGTAGCTGGTGGACAACAAGAAAAACTAACTACAATCCAGTGTTTGTTTTTTGTTTTTTGTTTTTTTTAATTGTGTGGCATGTATGTGTTTGCATGTGCGCGTGCACGTGTGTGTGTGTGTGTGTGTGTGTGTGTGTGTGTGTGTGTGTGTGTGTGTGTTCGTGTTCATGAGTTAAGATATATTCAGGGGCCAGAAGAATGTGTTACATGCCTTGGATCTAGACTTTCAGCCACTTCTGAGCCATTCAATGGGGTGGTGTTTACTGAACTAGGGCCTCTGAAAACTCAGTAAGCACAGTTATCACTGAGCAATCTCTCCATTTCCATATATATATATATATATATATATATATATATATATATATATATTCTACAATTTATTTACATGCATCACAGTAAGTGCTACACATATATCACATTACAATACATTATTTCCAGAAAAGTATAAAATCCTACATTTTAGGTTTAGTTCCTTACCATGTTTTATACTCTTTCAGAGAACTCATCACTGTGAGAACTATAATTATTCTATTGTTTGTTTATACTCTTCCTACATATCACAGAAAAAATATAATCTCTATGTGATGTGAAACTTTGATATCTATTGACCAATAACTGTTTGCAATTAAATAATAGCAATTGAGACCTTTTCTAAAGTATTATTGTCTTAGACTCACTATAAACCATTATAATAATAATTAATAAAGTACTTTTAGAAGTGTGGTAAAATATAAATGAAGATTATTGCATATAAGTGAATATGTGAAGGTATTCGAAGTTTTTGTGACTTGATTACAGAAACAAGTATAGACTTGATTATTTTAATAAAGAACAACAACTCTCATGCTATGTGGAAAAATTAAAATTCTTTGAAAATTCAAATTCAAGAACAAAATTATACCCATGTAAAAAGCATAAGTTCATAGACCTTACATAAAGGTAAATTCTTAATTTTTAATACTTTACTAGCACTCAGATATTTGACTACATCTTTCTTTACTCATTATGGTTTTGCCAGACTTATACTTAAACCTACTGCTTCCCATCAGCCTCGGATACCTCCATCAGCCTCTATTTCCCTGGTATCTCAGCTTCTTGGTATAGATCTAGGGTCAGTGCATCCTCAGTTCAACCCTGCTGACATTTTTAGCAATTATTTCTAGCACATCTCCATTCTTTGTGACCTTCCTTGGTTTCTACCTGGGACTGCACAGCTGTTAAAATTGACTGTGGATCAGGGAACCCATAGCCATTACAGCTGTCTAGGACCCAGAAGCATGAACAACAAGAAAGAAGGAATATCCTCCCAACAATGATGAGATCAGAAAATTATACCAAGAGTCATTTCAAATGTCATAACTCCAGATGCCTATATTCCATTTCAAAAACACTAATATGACCAACAAAGACTAAATGGCTTCCCACAAACTCAAAAACCCAGTGGTAACAGGCACTTAGAAAATAAATTTACCTGAAGTACAAAATAAGGACTTTAAAATAACAATTGTGAATGTTTAAGAACATGAAAGTTGAAATGAATAAGTGCTTTCTGAAGACCATGAAAACACAGATACTTGAATAAAATCATAAAAATAATTTAAGACATGAGAGCATAACTCACCAAAAAAAATTAGAATCACGAAAGAAAATCCAAATTGAAATCAAAGTATAAATAAAATCTCAGGAAATCAAAAAAAAAAAAAAAAAAAACCTCAGCAGCATGCCTAACCAACCCATTAAAGACATAGAAGAGAGAATTTCAGGTCTTGAAGATAAATTAAAAAAAAAAATGTCCAGGTCAATCAAATAAAAGGCTAAATGTAAATCTAATTTTAAAAACTCAGACATGAAACATTCAGGAAATCAGAGTCATTATGAAAAGATCAAATGTAAAATAATATTAATGATAAATTAATTTACCCATTTCTTTAAAAAATATATTCTATTACCTAGTTCCTATTCATGAAGCCAGTAAATGTACAATGTGGTTTCTTTCTTTATGCCTTACAAATGTGGTGTTTGTCCATACTCCAATGCCAGACATTCATTTTTGAATCATTAAGTAACTGTTTATCATTTCGTATATCTGGGTTCAGCAACCCATTAATTCTGACTGAGGCTTCATTGTGCTCTTGAAAAAGAATGGACTAGCAAAAACTCTTAACAGATCTTCTATCATTCTTTCATCTTGGAAATTTGAGGTTATATTGTAAGAAAATAACAAAACAAAACAAAACACAGCTAAACATGACATGCTTCCACGCCAGTCTGCTTCTTCCAATAAAAATGTCAACTTTTTTAGTACCCACTGTAATGCAATTAATTTTTAATACCCTTGCATGTTGTCATCAATTCCAAAATAACTATATGTTTTACAGCTTTTATAACCACTATATAGACTGAAGAATCACCAAAGAAATTGAAAGTATACTGCAAAATAATGAAACTACACTGCAAATATTATTTAACCATGTGCACAATATTGATATGGAATTGTGTCAGCTAAATTCATTTGTTACTTGTACTTACCTATTTATTCATTTATCTGTTTTGAGTTTTTCTTTTTCATAGAGGGACTCATCACATAATATAGACTGATATAGTACTTTCAATCCTCCTGCCTCAGTGTCCTGAATGCTGAAATTACAAGCATGTGTTCACTATGTCCATTTCAATACAAACTAATGATAATTTGGTGTAATTAAAAATTACTTTACTTTTTTTTTTTGGTTTTTCGAGACAGGGTTTCTCTGTGTAGCTTTGCGCCTTTCCTGGAACTCGCTTTGGAGACCAGGCTGGCCTCGAACTCACAGAGATCCGCCTGGCTCTGCCTCCCGAGTGCTGGGATTAAAGGCGTGCGCCACCACCGCCCGGCTAAAAATTACTTTACTTTTTAAAAATTGCTAAATGAAAATTAAAATTGTTCGTGAGTTTAATTTCTCCTTTTGGGTTGTTTGAAAGTTTGAGATAAAGGTATTTTTTTTTAAATTGTAAGAATGCAAGTCACCTTGAGTGTCTTCTCAACTTACATTCTGCTTTCTATATTACACTAAGGGAGTCATAAGAATCCATTCACTATTAAGGAGAACTCTCATTGATTCTTTCTTTTTCTCCTGTATTTACCTGAAACAAATTACTTAAACAATATAAGTCATAAATTCAACAGGTGGAATATTATGAGACTAAATCAATAAATGCATATATAATATATACTTGATATAAAATATGAACCACTGAAAACAATCTAATAAAATGGTAATTATTTAAAAATAGTAATTTCAGATAAACAACCAGTATTTTCTTGAAAATATAAATGTATAAATCAACAAGCTTTATTTTATAAATTTTCTTAAGCTTGTACATATAAATAAAATTTTGTATGTATGTATTTGTGTAACTTCTATTCATACATACTGTATTTGATTTTGTAGATTTTTTAAAGGTCATAATGTTCTTTCTATTAAGGAATCTAATATTAATGTATGTTCTTTATCAAAGGCCCATATATCTCCTATGCTTAAGGCAATTCAGAAATGCAAGTGAGTCTGTTTTCAACTCTTCTTCATTTAAACAACAAATCCATTACTCACTTTCCTACACATTAATTTTAAGTACATTAGTATTTTGTGATTTATGTTGAATCAAGTCAGCCTTTTTCTACATAACTGTATTGTATTTTTTTGGACAATGGTGATCACGTGTTGTTATTGGTAAAAAACACAATGTTTCTCTTTCTCAATGTAATTTTTTTTCCATTCATTGGAGACAATAACTACCTTAAATGTCTTTTATTTTCTCTAGCATTGTGTATAAAGATGATGATGCAACCTATAGTGATTTGAATAGGAATGGTCCCCATAGTTTCATGTGTTTAAATGCTTGGCCCATAGGAGTGGTACTATTAAGTGGTGTGGTCTTGTTGGAGGAAATGTGTCACTGTGGAGGTAGGCTTTGAGGTCTTATATGATCAAGCTGCACTCAGTGTAACACAATTTCCTTCTGCTGCCTGTGAATCAAAATGTTGAGCTATCAGCTCTTTCTTCAGCACTATGTCTGCCTGCACACTGCCATGCTCCCACCATGGTGATAATGAACTAAACATCTGAAACTGTAAGCCAGCCCCAATTAAATGTTTTCCTTAATAAGAGTTGTCATGCTCATGGTGTCTCCTCATTGCAATAAAACCCTAACTAAGACACAATGCATATCAAATGAAGTACTTACAGCAGTTCCTATTAAGAACGTGTAACTTCAGGTAAAAGAACGAGTAAAAATGAGGAGAAATTACATATCTGTGTAAACAATAAAATCATTAAGTGGCTGAATTTCTATAGATTTATAACTACACTTAAAAAAGTAAAAATAACTATTACCATACTATAAACTACACGTGGATCCTATGTGATACTTTCTATATTTATTGTTGTGATTCCTAGCTCTATAGAAGCAAACGTGATTCTCAAATTTGTCACTATGTGTCATTCTTCCAAATGATGCCTTGATTAAACTTTCCAATATGGCATTTATGACAGAAACTATATACTGTATTGCATTTGATTAAAAAAATATATAAAAATCCAAACAAAATAAGAACCTTACATTTCATTTTATTATATTTTTTACATTTTTTTTTTAGCCAACTGAGTGGAATTAATTATACCATCACCAGCTACTCATGGTCATATTTTTAAAAGACATTCACTTGCTCTTTCCCAGAAGCCATTAATATCCACCATAGCTCTTCAGTCTGAGTAGGAACCTCAGGGGCCCCTAATCTGTCCATCAAATATTTGAACATAACTGGCTTGAACGTCTCTAGATCTTGTGAAGGTAACAAGATTCAAAGTGAGTTCACATGCTCAAAATCCAGGTCATGTCCACAGGTCAGCTTTTTATAGAATTCCTTCCCATCCCCAGTTTCTTACATTTTCTGCTTCTGCTGTAATGATCTCTGAACCTCTGTGTGGTGGTGTAGATGATCCATGTACAACTAAACATTCACAGTCATGTATCTCAGACATTTGAACTGTTTTGAGTCTATGTATTAAACTCTATTCATTGAAGTAAGATGCGTGTTTAGCCAGGTTAGGGAGCAGTGTAAACTAGAGAAATCAACCTTAATTTCCCCATAAATAAAATTTCTAGCATTCTTCACACTTTATAATTTTAATAAAGAGCAAAATATACTGCACTTATTGGCATTTGAAAAAAACAGATTCAAGAGAACATTCATTGAAAAACACAATTGAAATTTTAGGTCTTACACTTAAGGTAACAGTGAACATTAAAAAAAAAGTGTTCTCCCTCAGATGATGATCATACTCCACAATGTATACATGCGTGTAAGTAAACAAATGTACATGTGGGGATAGCACAATATTTAGCCTGGAGAAAAGGGAGGACATTGAGATTTATACTTACTAATGAGTAAACATCCACAGTATGCTTCATGTAAGTACCTTGAACTCTAGGTATAACATTTTTTAATCCAAAGTTATTCCATAAATGGGTAATGTACCACTTGTTATTCTATGATAGACAATGGAAATACAGCAAGTCATGAAATTCTGTCTGGAAAATCTTTAAAGATCTGCAAAATAATTCACATTTTAGAAGGCATTAATTTGATAATGCAATAAGATAAAGAATAAAAAATACAAAAATGAGCATAATTTGTTAATATAATAAAGTCATCACAGTGGAGTTTTCTCAAGATATTAAGAACAAAACTATCATGAGACTATATAGTCACCATTATACATTTATATGCCAAGGAAAATGATAATTAAACTCAATAGAGGCAAGTTTATTGCAGTGTTAGTCACAAGCTTCCTTAACATATTTTTACTAAAAATGAATTTAAAAGATGAGCTAATAAATGTAGATGACTGAAGGGCAGGCATAATAAAAAGGGTGAATGAAAAGCCAGAAAAGGTAATTCCTCACACATATTTAGAAAACAGTTTCACAGTATTTTTCACAAAGATACTTAGAGCCTAAAAATACTTAAGGAAAACAGGAAAGTTCTATGGGACAAGGATATCATCATTTAAAAATCACTAAACTTTGATGGTAGAACATGAAACAGCTTTCACAACTCACTGAAGAGCTCTGAGCCACAAGGTAACAAAATTGCATTGTCCCATAAAATATTTAGAATTCATTTCATTTGTCAGCTCTTTTTGCTTTTAATAATTAATTAGAAATTCACCCTTCAGGTTTAGTGGTTACTTTATAAAGACATGTCCAAAAAGCACTTGAAAATTCTATTTATCTTCCCGTCAGTGTGGATGATATTTCAGTTTTTTTTATTTTAAAAATAGTTTTATATAAGCAGGATTATGCAATACACTAGATTCATGAGTGCACAAAATTTTAATGTGTTGTCATGCTTTCTTAAGATTTTTTTAATCAGTGAAAGAACACAGATAAATATTTAGCCTCATTTTACCCCAACAAGCACCTTATCTACATCTATACTTCTGTGTTTTACTCCATTATCTCCACTGTAGGAGGATTATAATAGATCCATATGTGATTCAGATTTTATATGTGCATTTTTGAATTAACATAAATATAAATTATATTTTCTATGAATAATTATAAATTATATTGTCTATGTCCATTTTTTTTTCATTTTGAAAGTATTTTTAAATTACTTATTTTTTTTTTTTTTTTTTTTTTTGTTTTGTTTTTTTGGTTTTTCGAGACAGGGTTTCTCTGTGTAGCTTTGCGCCTTTCCTGGGACTCACTTGGTAGTCCAGGCTGGCCTCGAACTCACAGAGATCCGCCTGGCTCTGCCTCCCGAGTGCTGGGATTAAAGGCGTGCGCCACCACCGCCCGGCTTAAATTACTTATTTTTTATTTTTATCTTTTTATTTAAAAATATTTCAAAAAATCACACATTGAACTTAATCACACCCAGAAACTGTATAACTTAAGTAATCTTATGCCATTAGAGTAGCTTTTTGGAGCAGAAGCAGTGGAGTTTCACGTTAAATTTTATGCTTTCACTGATCACTGTGGAATTCTTATGCACTATTCCACCAACAAAAATGAAAAATCTGTGACTGAGTTAAAAGTAGAAAAGCAATTAGATTTGTCTCCTTTTTCATAAATCATGCTCATCATCTGTATTCTGTCCTTCTGCATCCCCTAGTATTTAACCTCTTCTTTCTTCCTACATTGTATACTCTACCCACATATATATTTGTTTGCATATATACATATATTATTGGTTAGATTCTATATATGAGTAAGAACATGTGTTTACTTTTTTTCTGTGATTATGTGACCTTGCTTAATATTCTAAGTCTGTTAAATTTATGTAAATTTTGTGTTTTATCTTTTCTATAAAGTTGAATATTATATATATTTGTACATTACATATATCATTTATACATACACACATACATATATAACAATTTTTTATTGTATATTCATCAGTTGATGAACAGGTAGAGATTCTATTCTCTACTACAGTAAATAAAGTATTGATACTGCCATGTTCAAATCTGTACCTACTAGTCTTATATAAGATAAATAATATCAAAAATACATGTGAGTCTGTAATTTGTATATTTTTTCCCCTCTGACTGGGACTCAGTGTTTGGTTTTTATGCTCTGGTTAACACCTACTCCAAATGTATTTCTAAGCCCATGTGCATCACATTTCTACTTGAACCATACTTTAATGTCTACTAAATATTTCCTTCTGTCAGAGTATTCCAGCATTTTATATACTCATCAGCATTCTATACCATTTCTTTTTAGCAATAATTCACATTATAGAATTTCAGATTTCCCGTCAGTATGCTGAACATGAATTAGACATTTAAAAAAATTTCATGAATGGTGTGATTTTTCACTGTATATTTGACTGTGTTTGAAAATCCTGCTTACTGGGTATTTTATGTAGATTGCTGACTACCTTTAGTTGAGACTTAGTTTTTCAGCTATGGTTGGCATTCTGTTGAGTTTCCATGTTGTGAAAAATTATTTTCAATATATTTAAAATAATAATAAATATGCTATATTGTCTGTTATTTTCATAAACTTTTATATAAATTATGATTATATGGCGAAATTTTATGTTACTATATTCAATTTTTGTATGTGTTCCTTTGATTTTGTTAAAAATAAAGATTGCTTACATGCATTGAAGATAAACATTCTATTTTAACACATATGGTAGTAATTCTCAATACAAGTAAAATTACTCTTACTTTCGTAATTTTTTGTTGTATGATAATATGTTTGTGTTCTGGCAAATAAAACTTGCCTTGATTTCAGAGGACAGAGCTAGCCACTAGTTAACAACAGAGGTCAGGCAGTGGTGGCACATGCCTTTAATCCCAGCAACTCTGGAGGTGGAGACAGGAATACAGGGTGGATGGAGACAGTATCTCAGATCCATTCAGTCTGAGGATTCATAGAGACAGGATGGCCTTCAGTCTGAGGTTCCATAGATATAGGATTCCCACCCCCCTCAATCCATTCTCTGTGAGATTTTGTAGAGGTAAGAAGTCTCTGGTGGTTCGCTGCTCTGTTTCTCTGATCGTTTAGCTTTCACCCTAATATCTAACTCAGAGTTTTCATTAATAAGACTAATTAGATTCATGCTTCAATTTTCAGATGGTATTATTTTACTTCTTTTTTTTTAAACTTTCTTTTTATTTATTTTTTGTGTTTTTCACATCATTCATCTCCGTCCCATTTATTTCCCCATCTGTTCGTTTCCACCCTCTACCCTGGGAACCTCTCCTGCAAGATAAAATTAAATTAAATTAAATTAAAAAGAAAAAAAGGAAAAAATCAATCTCATCATGAAAGCTATAGTGTGACAGCGACTCACATGTAAACGCTTTTATCCATGTATCTTTTTTTGAACATGTTCATTGCAAAGAGTCATTGGTGTGGTTCCAGGCCTCTGGTTTCTGCTACACTATCAATGCTGGGTGCTCACTGGAAATCCTCTTGGTTGTCCTGTTGTTTCCTTGTGTTGTATAGATCCAGGCAAATCATAGATAGGGTGGATATTGGGGTGGGCCAGTTCATAACTCTGGTTCTACACCTGGGTAGTTGCGGAGTTGGTCAACTGGCCAACTATCCTTTGTCCTCACCACCAGGTTGAGCTCTCCTGCATTGCTCTGGCTAATTCACCCCTTGCTTCGATGAACAAGGGACTGGGCTAGTTCTGCTTTATTATCTTCGGAGTCAGGTCTCCCATACTTACACCTTTAGAGCAAGCTCTAGTGTGTTGCTCAGGTGTGGTCAGCTCCAGAGTACTGCACCTGAGGTTGGGTAGGGACAGCTATCATGCTCTTATGACCTCAGGACCAGATTTCCCACCTGCCTCAGGCCTTGATCACTCAGGGCTTAGGGAGGTGGTTTCTTTCCCCATGCTGTCACAGGACAGATGACTAATGGGGACAGCCCTCCCGTGCTTACAGCTTCATAGCTGGCTCACCCACACCTATTTTGCTGACCAGGACAGGTACATGGCCTCCTCCTGAGTGTTACACCTGGTGGGGGACAGGAGCAGGTCTTCTGTTCTTATAGACCTCAGGTCTACTTCTGCAACCTGCCTTAGGTGTCGATAGGGGTGGGATCATCTCTCCCCAACAATTCCACCACATGGCAGATGAGGAGTGGGCCCATGTCTCCCATGTTCACGTTCTCAGGATAGTTCACCCAATTATAGCTTCTTAACCTTTATCTGAGAAATATTTGATTATTATGATAAATATTACGTATATATTTCTATGCCCTCCATTCCTTCCCTTGAACAATTTTACATGCTTTAAGATCATCCATTATCTAGGCTGAGATGGTTTACTCAGTAAAGCACTCTATTGCAAACATGAGAACTTGATTTTTTTTCTCCAATACTGTAAAAGCCTGTGTATCACAGTAACTTTCTGTAACATAAATCCTTTGGGGGTGGACACTTGTGGATCTTTGGGCTTACTTGCCAGCCACCTAGTATAATTGGAAGGTCTAAGTTCAGTGAGATGCCATGCCTGAAAAAATAGGACAGAGAGTTACAAAAACAAACAAACAAAAACAAATATTAAACAAAGAAACAAAAAAATTTCTAACATTGATTTTAAACTTCTATTGGTGCATTTACATGGGCATGCAGACACACACACACACACACACACACACACACACACACAAATAAACTCTCTCTCTCTCTATCTCACACACACACACACACACACACACACACACACACACACACACACACACACACAAAAACAGTGGAGGGGGGAGAAAGGGAGAAATTAGTTGATTTTCTTTGCAAACACAACAGTTTTAATCTCATTTCTATTTATTTTGAATATTTTTCCAGGGTACATGTAATACTTTTTTAATAGGAAATCATTTATATTTTATGCAAATGAAAGTTAACTTAACTGACTTTTCCTTTTTGTAAGTTACATTTTAGAGAAACGATTGACACCCTTATTAAAAATGGAGAGGACTCCAGCTTAGACTTTTAGCAATAGCAGATAAGTAGTCTGTCTCTTGTGACCAGATTGGTGCCTAGACCAAATCTCATTAGAGAGGAGCCAGGCAGACAGCTACTGACCCAGACAGATTCAGAAACCCACAGCCAAACATTAGTTGGAGTTCAAGAATCCTGTGGAGGAGGAGGAGGAGGAGGAGGAGGAGGAGGAGGAGGAGGAGGAGGGGAAAGGAGTATAGGAGCCAGAAAGGTCAAGGGCACCACAGGAAGGCTCATACAATTAACTCACCTGGGCTCATAAGGGTTCAGAGTCTGAACCAACAACCTGGGAGCCTGCATGTGACTGACCTATCAGCTGTGTAGCTTGGTCCTCTTGTGGGACTCCTAACAGCAAGAACAAGGGCTGCCTCAGCTCTTTTATTGGCTTTTGGAAACCTACTCCTCATGCTGGGTCACATTTCCCAGTCATAATACATGGAGAGGTGCTTAGTCTGACTGCAACTTGATATGCCATGTTTTAGTGATACTCGTGGGAAATCTGCCCTTTCCTGAACAGAGACAAAAGAGGAAGGGATTGAGGGTGAGATCTTGGTGTGGGGGTTGAGGGTGGGGGGAACCTGGGAGAGGATGACTGGATAAGGCTGCAACAGGGATGTAAAATAAACAGCTGAACATAAAAATAATATTAAAAATTCTTTAATATTTTCTGCTTCCTTTTAATTTTATATTTTAAGGTTTACTTTATTTTTATTTCTGTGTTCTAGATTTTGGATAGAAATGTGTTTCATTCTCTCTTTTCTTTATCGCATTAGAATGCAAACAAGTATCTAAAATGATATACTAAAATAAGATAAAATAAAAAATAATGGGTAAAAACCAAACAATTTTAAAAAGCCAAGAAAAAAAGCACAAGAAGCACACATAGACACAGAGACATGCATGTTCACTTTGTGTTCATGGAGATAAACTAAGTTTTTGTATGAGAGATAAATATGAGTCTTATAGTTTATTCAGTCACTCTTGATTTGATAATTTAATCCATGTAAAATTATCAATGATAGTTAACATTAAAGCATTTCCTAACTCATTTTATGCTTTAATGAAGTTTATTACTTTTTGATCTCTCTCTTTCCTCTCGCTTTGAATTTTGATGTTTTACAGTAGTGTTTTTTTATTGTATGTTTATTATTTTTGGATTATATATGAAAATGTTTTGATTTGTGGTTACTAGAAACTTACAAAAATATATTTAATTTTAATATATAACAAATAAATATATATTTATATACATAAATATATATAAATTGAGCTATTGTAAGTGATAGAAATTTAATATGATCATGAATATGAGAAAAATATAAAATCAAGAGCAAAAATATACTAAATTAAAAGGCAGTTAAAACTTCAAAAAATTATGCAATAAACTGCCTTTTAATTTAGTATATTTTTGCTCTTGATTTTATATTTTTCTCATATTCATGATCATATTAAATTTCTATCACTTACAATAGCTCAATTTATATATATTTATGTATATAAATATATATTTATTTGTTATATATTAAAATTAAATATATTTTTGTAAGTTTCTAGTGAAGTTTTGAAAAAGTGCCATTTTGCTTATACCTATAGTCTCTATCTCATAACATATTAATGTCAGAGTGAAACTGTTTTTATTTTAATATTAAGATGTGATTGATTACTATATTGAATTTAGGATGCTAGCTTGTTGGTAGTAACTATTATCAGTAATTTTCCTATTTCTTTGCTCATTAATATACTTTCCCTTAAGTTTTAAGATTTTTATACTCAAGGAGAGTAATAATAGAGACACATTTGCTCAGCTTTGTTTATCTGGGGGTGTTTTCTCTCTCCACAATATAGCATTCCTAGCTTATCTTTCCTCACTTCTATTGGGAATATCTAATGTAACTCTGCCTTGGCATATAAAGATACGGTCTGCTTCCAGATGATCATATATCTTAATGCGTGGTCTGTTACTTTATACTATTCCCTTGGGAAACTTCTCCCTGTACTTCAACCTTGAGAACATCACTAAACATGAATTGAGGTAGACTTTATTGAGTTAGATTATACTGGCATCCTTTGATACTCCTGTTTCAGAGTATCTGTTACCATCATTGGTCAGGGAAGTATCATGTTTTTAATTCTTTGAGTAGATCTCTACCATGCTGAGCACAAGTATCAGTAAACCACATTTGATGTTTTAATGCTGTCTAAAATATGTGATAGACTCCCTCTTTTTTGTCTTCCTTTCTAATTCTCCAACTGCCATTGCAGGTAGTCTTGTCTTCAGGTTCACTAACCATTTTTTTTTTTTTTTGTATTTCATTTGTTCTGTGATTGATTCTTCTATTGTGTTGGTCTTTCAGTATATGTTTCAATTCAAAGATTTTACTTTAATCTCTTAAAACATGTTCTCATATCTCTGTTAAATTTTTCATTTGTATACATTTTTTGGTGTTATCACGTTACTCACTTGAGTTTCTTTAAAACAGTATTATAAAACTGTCCACGTGTTTGGCTATACAAATAACTGCCCTTTCATTTATTAACATTATTTTGACTATTTGGTGTGCTCAGGGCTTTTAAACTCTTTGAAAGAAATGTGAGTTAAATTTTCTGTGTATTATAAGCTAGTTGTTTATCTTTGTTTTCAATTTGTGGCTGTGTTTTCAGTGATCTTTCCAAAAATACTTTATTTTCAATTTGTGGCTGTGTTTTCAATGATTTTTCCAAAAATACTTTGTTTTCAGTTTGTGGCTGTGTTTTCAATGATCTTTCCAAAATTAGTGAGAAGTTTGAGTACTTCTTCAGAGTTAGTATTCACTATGTAATTAATCTTTAGATGTCCTCATATGCTCAACTTCTTCTAAAACCTAAGTGTACGTGTTCAGCCTTCTAACACCAGATTGTAATGAGGGCCTAAGTGGCACATATGTGGTTTGTGTGGTGTTCATCAAGAATCAGAGGAGTACCAAGAAAGCATAATCTATTCTTCAAGTCTATCTCTTGATCCAGAGTAGGATGAAACACCTAACACAGTCACTAACAGCATCAAATATCAGTTTATGTTATTGGAGGAGTACTTTCCTAATTTGTTATTCTTTCATTTGTTGAACTTCCTTCTATTTAGGAGTCCATTGGGCAAATATCAGATCCTATGTTTCATTTTTTCCTACTCTATTCTCTTCCTTACAATCTTCAAGCATAAAAATAATATTTTGTTAGAATCCATTCTTTCTTTGTTTAACACTATACCTTTTATTCTCTTATGCTTTAAGTTATAGTTATTACTTATACAAAATAAACTGATTTAAAATGCTCCATTCATTTTAGTATTAATTTACAATTTCTGCTACAAAATTTTGATTTAGGTCTTCAGTTAACCTTCTGGTTTTCTGTTTCCTGGTTTCAATCTCTACCTCTCTGTATTTGTTTCCATAATTGCATAGGTAATCCTCCTGCAATATGATTATTTTATGAGTGTTATCTGTGTCTGCATTGGTTGTTTACTTTTATTTTTACTAAGAGATACATTTGCATGATTTTTGCAAGTCTATTTTAATGATATTAGACTTCATCAAAATTAATTTCTTTATTTTCTGTGTCAATTAAAATGTACACAATATCATAACTTACTTTGAAATTACCTAACCCTTTTGTAAATGAGTTTAACATTGACAGTGTTATAGCTTTTTTAGAATAAATTATGTTTTGTTACATTGAAACCATGTTAAAATAATAAATTAAATAAGAAATAAAATACAAAATTCTGAAAGCAAAACAGAATTGCATACTAATGGATGAAGATATATAAAATATTAGTTATTAAATTAGTATGAGCTGCACAACCATATTTAATTATCCTTTAAACATTTTAAGAAAGTATTCATTCTTGAATATTTTTAGTTTCTGAAATAAACAATGGAAAATGTGTGACTAGAAAAATAATATTTAGTTATTTGACTTTGATCAGATGTTAGTCAAGTGTGGTAGGAGAATACTATCAAAGGATGATAATATTGTAATATACAGCTAATAATTTTATGTCACTAGCTAATGAATTCATACTCTAATTGAAACAATGTCTAAAGAAGGTATATGGGTGCAATTTAAAGTAGAATACATTTATATGTTATGCAAGCACATTTAGAAGCATAGAACTAGAAAATGAGAAAGTGGTGTATAATGAGACTTCCACAATCCTAATGTATAGAGATGAAAGCTGAAGAAGACTTGAAGAGTTTTAATATTGGATGACACTGGTAATGTGCATGGTACAGAAGAAGTTTCTCAACTGTTTACTGAAATAAACTCCAGGACTTTAGGAAATTACATAACTCAGAGTGCTGAATTAGCACTAGAAGTTTGGTGTAACTGGCAGAAGATTGATAAGAAAGAGATAAAGGACAGAAAGGGAAATTCAATACACATGTACAACAAGACTTAGGAATACAAATAGATCAAATAAACAAATATAAATAAATATAAAAATCAAGGTTATTTTTTGTCTTAAGCAGTAGTTTGTAAGAGATTTGAAGCACTGCAAAGAGTAATTAAAATGAGGCAATTGTGAAGAAACTGAAGAACACTATCAAGTTACTATTTTTAAACATTCAGTTACAATAAAAAGAGAGAATGAAAGTGAGAGGTGGAGGTAGGAGTGGGGGAATGGGAGACTGCAGTCGAGATAGATTGCATGAGAGAATAAGTAAAAAATGATAGGGCAGTGGTGGCGCACGCCTTTAATCTTAGCACTGGGGAGGCAGAGCCAGGTGGATCTCTGTGAGTTCGAGGCCATGATGGACTACACAGTGAGTTCCAGGAAAGGCACAAAGCTACACATAGAAACCCTGTCTCAAAAAACAAAGAAACAAAAAACAAACAAAAAAATAACGAGTTAAAGACAAATATTGGTTGGTTAATTATTTCTTCTTGTGATAAAAGGAATTCTGTTACATTAAATGAAAAAAGAGAGTAAACTTAAGTCTACAATTAAGGGTAGAATTCATATACTACAAGGAGTCAGAGTTCATATACTAAAATTAAATCATTATTTGCTATTAAAAATAAAGGATGTGGATACTGATTCAAATAAGAGATACATTAGAGAGAAGTCTTAAAATCAGTTACAAATTGTTTCTGCTAAAGAATGATTGATAGATTCCTCCTGAATTTTGCTTCCATAACTCTTGGAAAGAATTGTGCCCTGTGTAGAAGTTGGGTATAGCTCTAATATTGACTATGTAGATTGTGTTTTAATCTTAAAGTTTTTCATCTTTATTTAATATTTGTAGTTGAGTATACTATCAAGTTGATGTCCTACTCAAATTGATAAAAGAATATAAACAATTAAATAATTGGACATAGTACGATGACATGACACATAATAAAAAACCTTTAAAAGGTTCTTTCTTTTAGAAGTGTCTCTGGTGGTGCTTATGGAATTTAATTAATAAGTAGTGTGTGAAAATATATATAAACTGTAGCTTGATAGCAAGATTCATTGGCACTAGGAGAACTAAAAGAGAACATTGGTGATATTTTTCAGCTCAGCATATGCCCAAGAGTGTGATTATTGATTTTATGATTTGAAGTTTATAACTTAGATAAAAAAATAATATGGTACTGTCCCTAGCTTTCTATTATTAGCTTGTTTTTCTCTTACTCTGTATAAGAAGATAAGATATACATTTAAAAAGAATCACTTACTTCTGTAAAGAGTGTCTGCTTAAGAATAGGAAATTACCCTTTGCAGTACCAGAGTATTTGTTTGACAACTGACCCAAAGCAGAGAATTCCATGAGAGTGATCCAGCCAGTCAGTCTCTTGAAGAACCACGTACTTACTGATTTCTCATTCTCTTATGAACTCTTGTTTGTATCTGTTTGTAATTAACATTTTCATGTTGACCTATTTATTTCTTCGTTGCTTTCTCCTGTGGATGAGATAACTCAGAGGTGATTGTTACTAAAACTGAAGACCTGAGTTCAATTTCAGTGATACATACTGGAAAGAAAGAACTAACTCCCACAAGTTGTTATCTGACAATTACATATATTCCATGGTATCCATGTACTGATATACACATACATACACACACACACATATACACACTCACACACACACCCACTTAGGCATGAACACAGACTCACTTTTATTACATTTATTACTTTACTATAAAGTATCATTTTCATCAAATTAACTCAGAAAATACTTAATTTTATTCAAATATTAGATTATCTGTTACTCAAAATGACTTTATTTTTTAATATGTTGTGCATATTTTCTTTTATTGAAAGTAGATTTTTACATAATATATCCTGATACATTTTCCCCCTCCTTCTACTCTTCCCAGTTCCTTCCCTATCCCCTTTCAACCAATCTGCCCCATTTCTGTCTCTAACTAGAAAACAAACAGTTTCTCATGGATAATAATAGAATAAAATAAAACAACAACTAACACATAGAAATTGAATAAAATAATCAACAGAAGGAAAAGAGCCTAAGAAACACCACAACAGATACAGAAACAGAGACCAACTTGTTTACACACTCAGGAAATTCCATAAAAACACCAAACAAGATGTTAAAATACATATTCTAAATATCTAAATAAAAATTTTTAAAGCTGTGACATGACATCGTGCGATAAGGAACCTTCAAAGATGCCATATACTTAGTTTTCTGTTGGCCATCTATTGTTGAACATGTGAACTACCCATAAGGGTATTTTTCCCCCTAGTAAGTCTCTCTTAAATAAAGATCAATTCTCATTTGCAAGTGGTTATCAATTGGAGATTGCTTTTGGGTTAGGGATGGGGGCATGTGTACATAAATTTCAGCTCTAGGACTTCATCTGGTACAGACCTCTGCAAATCCTGTACATGCTATTCAGTCTCTGAATTCATATGTGCTTTTGTCCTGTTAATTTAGAGGGCCTCTTTCCCTCCATCACATTTGGCTCTTATACTCTTTCTGCTTCCTCTTTCTCAGGGTTCTCATTCTCATATTGCTATTTATATTTGTTACTTAATTTCATAGGCTTTTATCAGAAAAGTTTATTGGACACAATTTATTTTAATTATCCCAGAATATCAGTATGACTAGTTTAAGTAGGTTAGACTATACGTTTCTGTGTTAGCATCTTATTTTTTGGGGTGGGAGTCTCATTATCAACTTCAATTAAATTACCAAATAAGGTTTATGTCGAAATCATAAAAAGCTAGAAAATCAGAACTATTTTGCATAATATCCTGTGAATGTTTTTTTAAAATCTTATGCATTTCAAAACAAAATTGGTATTTATTTCATCTCATGACAATGAATAATTTTATGCTTTTGATTCTTTAAAAGGATTTAGTAAGTACTGTAAAAAGTAGACCATACCTCCCAAATCCCCAACAACTCCTTCTTGGTATTTAATCATCATGCAATTTTCCCTTACATAGACTGGGGCCAACTTTACACACTTTAGAATATTGCAAAAATAATGTTCTGTATTTTTTAAGATTGAGTCATAGTATATATTGCTATTTCCTCACAAGTTTCTCTGGATGGTTTGGTTAGTAAATAACTAAATGGTATATCAAATGCAAATACAATTACCTGCTCTAAAGTTTCCTTGGCAAGGAGCTGTGCCACTGGCTAGTATCCAGCACTAACCAGCTGTGATTTGAGAAAGCATTCCTAGACTCCAGTTACCCTAAGACTGGAGTTAAGATGGCAGCAGTTCTTGCCACATGAACTGATATGTTAAGATTCTAAGACACTAGTTACCCACACACTGGCACTTTGTGAAATTACAGAGATTAATATTTTTTAAGAATCTGGGTTCTACTAATAGTAACTATTGTTTTACTATGACTACTTTTTTTTAATTTATTTTAATTTATTTTGCAATACAATTCAGTTCTACATATCAGCCACGGATTCCCTTGTTCTCCCCCCTCCCATCCCCCTCACCTTCCCCCCAACCCCCCCCCCCATTCCCATCTCCTCCAGGGCAAAGCCTTCCCCACAGACTGAGGTCAACCTGGTAGACTCAGTCCAGGTAGGTCTAGTCCCCTCCTCCCAGGCCGAGCCAAACAATCCTGCATAGGCCCCAGGTTTCAAACAGCCAACTCATGCAATGAGCACAAGATCTGGTCCCACTGCCTGGATGCCTCCCAAACAGATCAAGCCAATCAACTGTCTCACCCATTCGGAGGGCCTGATCCAGTGGGGACCCCTCAGCCATTGGTTCATAGTTCATGTGTTTCCATTCATTTGGCTATTTGTCCCTGTGCTTTATCCAACCTTGGTCTCAACAATTCTTGCTCATATAAACCCTCCTCATTCTCGCTAATTGGACTCCCAGAGATCCACCCAGGGCCTAGCCATGGATCTCTGCATCCAGATCCCTCAGTAGTTGGATGGGGTTTCTATCACAACAATTAGGGTGTTTGGCCATCCCATCACCAGAGTAGGTCAGATCGGGCTGTCTCTCGACCATTGCCAGCAGTCTGTTGTGTGGGTATCTTTGTGGATTTCTGTGGGCCTCTCTAGCACTTTGCTTCTTCCTATTCTCATGTGGTCTTCATTTACCATGGTCTCCTATTCCTTGTTCTCCCTCTCTGTTGTTGATCCAGCTGGGATCTCCCCCTCCCCCAAGCTCTCTTTCCCTCAACCCTCGCCTTTCATTACCCCCACTCATGTCCAGGCTGTTCATGTAGATCTCATTCCATTTCTCTGTCATTGGGTGATCCCTGTGTCTTTCTTGGGGTCCTGTTTTCCAGGTAGCCTCCCTGGTGATGTGAGTAGCAGACAAGTCATCCTTGTTTCATGTCTAGTATCCTGCTATGAGTGAGTACATACCATGTTTGTCTTTCTGAGTCTGGGTTACCTCAGGATGATTTTTTCTAGATCCATCCATTTGTCTGCAAACCTCATGATGCCATTGTTTTTCTCTGCTGAGTAGTATTCCATTGTGTATATGTACCACATTTTGTTTATCCATTCTTCAGTTGAAGGGCATCTGGGTTGTTTCCATGTTCTGGCTAGTACAAACAATGCTGATATGAACATAGCTGAACAAGTGCTCTTATGGTGTGGTTGAGCATTTCTTGGGTAAATGCCCAAGAGTGGTATAGCTGGACCTTGGGGGAGATTGATTCCCAATTTTCTAAGAAAGCGCCATATTGATTTCCAAAGTGGTTGTACAAGCTTGCATTCCCACCAGCAGTGGAGGAGAGTTCCCCTAGCTCCACATCCTCTCCAGCATAAGGTGTCTTCAGTGTTTTTGATCTTAGCCATTCTGACAGGCATAAGGTGGTATCTCAGAGTTGTTTTGATTTGCATTTCCCTGATGATTAGGGATGTTGAGCAATTCCTTAAATGTCTTTCGGCCATTTGAGTTTCCTCTGTTGAGAATTCTCTGTTTAGTTCTATAGCCCATTTCTTAATTGGACTGTTGGGCATTTTGATGTCTAATTTCTTGAATTCCTTATATATTCTGGATATCAGTCCTCTGTCAGATGTGGGGTTGGTGAAGATCTTTTCCCATTCTGTAGGCTGTCGCTTTGCCTTGTTGACCATATCCTTTGCTCTACAAAAGCTTCTCAGTTTCAAGAGGTCCCATTGATTGATTGTTTCTCTCAGAGTCTGTGCTACTGGTGTTCTGTTTAGGAAGTAGTCTCCTATGCCAATGCGTTCAAGACTATATGTTGAGGTCTTAACCTCTGAGCCACCTCTCCAGCCCCTTACTATGACTACTTTTAAGAATTAAAGGAACTTTGAATTCCTTTCTCCCTTGGCAGGTAGCAGAGCACCTTCAAGTAGTATGAAAGCTAATCAGGTAGAAAGAGGCATCCAATTCAGATGCTGCTTGAGGCCTCCAAATCCTATGTCTAAAGTGTGTGGTGTCATCAGAAATAATATCTTACCTTGAACTTCAGGAAGGCAACTAAAGGCAAAAGCAATAGCCTATATTGAACAGGGGTTGCCTTGGACACCCCTATTCAACAAAATGAAATGAGATTTTCATGCCTGGACTTAGTATTTTTGAGAGTTTTTCTATGGATTCTGAGATAAAGATTAAAACCCCAAGTGTCATAACTCTATCTAAGTTATATAAATCATTTCTATGTAATTCATACCTGCATGTTATATATACAATATATAATATATAATATACAATATATATAATATATAATATATAATATACAATATATATAATATATAATATATAATATACAATATATTATATATAATATATGTGTGTACATATACATATATACATGTATATTTTATAGACTTTAAGTCAACATAGAAAATGATGCCTTATGACTTTTCAGCATTCTTAGTATTATCTATCCCTCCTGCCCCCTCTTTCTCCTCAAGAAACAAACACTGTCTAATAAGGCAAGATATTCTGAAAAGTCAAATAGTGGAACTTATTTCCAAGTGTTAGCAAAAATCCAAACAACAGAGTTCAGACCCATTCAATAGGTGAGAATTAATGCATAGTACTTTACAACTTGGCAACTGCATGTGGCTGATGAGGCTGTAGCCTAGAGGAGAACCTCTTGCTTCCCTTCATTTTTTAAACCACTGTAATTTCTAACTACATTCTAAATATCTATTTTTATGCCCACAGATAACTATAACCCTCACCAATATCAAACATACTTCATTTTGCAGCAGATAAAAATGATTAAAGAACTCCAGACGTGGACAAAAGGCAGAGAACAACTGACCATGGCATACCCTGTTCAAGCTGATGTAGATATAGCACAACCACTGCATCTATGCCTCAGGAACATCATGGAAGATGGGACAGGAGATTGAGAGAGCCAGAGCACTAGGATATGTACAACGAGAGAGTAATTTCTATGTATGACAGAGACGCTACATTCATGAAATCTCAACAATGTGGTTGCCTAAACCAGAACTGAAAAAAAATGACAGAACCACTTGTCGCCTTGAATGGGAGACATTTCATAAGACCTGCCACAAGAAGGAAAGTTACAAATAAGAAATGACAATTGAGTGAGGGAGACCAGTTTAGTCTGGGGGTGGAAAGTGAAAAAAAAATCAGAAGTGATGCAATTCATAAAACATGTGACTGAAGATATAAGTCTTGTTAATACTACATCTCAGTTTACTGAAAATGCTTATATTGTATTTTATATGCTTTGATGAGTTTGATAAAATAGTGATATCATTTCATTTCTTCATTCTATTGACAGGATAAATGAATTTGAATTCTGAATCAACATTGTAATGTCCAGATAAATATATTGTCATCATAATACATGACTACCTTTATATATTGATTTTTTTAATTTATGAGAATAGCATATGTATTTGGAAGGAGTGATAAGATCCATTGAAGAAGCAAGAAATTACATATTTTTAAGAAATAATACTGATGTAAGTTGTAAATATAAGAATAATCATTGAAATCTCAGAAAAGAATAAATATTGAGTAATGAAAAGATAATTGAATTTAGAAATCTTTCCAGTGCATTGTCAAGTTGTGTGTGCTGTGCACGGCTGATCCAGAGAAGTAAGCTGCTCAAGGCCTTTGGAGCCTAGAAGATCATGAGTTCCAGACATCAAAATGAATTCTTTGTACTATTAGAGTTTGTTTGATTTGATTTGATTCCATTTGTATCAGGGTTCCTGCATTCCTACAATAAGAAGTGTATAACACATTTAATTGTTGGAGTCCGTGGTTAAGACTCTTGATTTTTAAAAAGACCTTTGACTGTTGCCGAGTATTTCTTTACACAGTGTGAAGATGTGTCACTGGGTTTGGTTTAACAGTGAATGGCAAACAGCTAGGCAAGAAGCTATTAGGAAGGACTTCTGGAGACAGAGAGGTCTCTGGGAAGAAGAAAGGTAGAGGTGCCAGCTGGATGCAGAGGAATCACTACACGCAGGAGGAGAGGTAAAAGCGACAAGCCACATGACAGCATGTAGATGAATAGAAATAGATTATTTTAAGTTATAGGAGCTAGTGAGAAACAAACCTATGCAAAGACCGAGTTTTCATAATTAATAATAAGTCTCTGTGTCATGATTTGGGGGGTGGTGGTCTAGAAAACCCTGCTACATTTGACTTTTAAGTGCTTAGTTTTTAAAGACTAAAGGCATTTGAAGTTGTATTTTATATTATGAAATTAGCATGAGATCTTGGAGACACACAAGAAAGAAAAGATTATGGTTTAATAGTCTACTGTATTGGTTTATTTGTGTCAACATAACAAAACATAGCTACCTGGGAGAATTTGCAAATTGTCTGTAGGTATCTCTGTTGGCTATTTTTATGATTAATAATTAATGTCGGATGAACCAGATACTCTAGGTGGTGCTAACTGTGGATTGATGATCTAAGATTGTGTAAGAAAACAAGCTGCCCTTGAAGAGCAACACAGTAAACTGAATCTTCCATGATCTCTGCTCAAGTCCCTGCCTTTAAGTCCTTCCTTCATTTTCCTCAATGATAAACTGAAACTTGTAAAATAAAATAAATCCTCCTCCCTGCTGAAGAAAAGAAAAAAATAAAATTACAGCAACAACAAACTTCACAAATTGTAAGGATAGAAAATAAAGTATATGAAATAGGATGCATGAGTATGCAATTTATGTGAAATATCCTGACAAAGGTATTAAAGGCATCATTTCCAGCTTTGGATGAGAAGATGTCATTGATGAATGCTTGATGGACTGTCATGATATAGGACTTTGTTGGAGTTTCATTTGGCTCCAGACACCAAATGATACTTGAAAACTGGCCAATGATAAGGAATTTAAACAAATGTGTGTGATGCATGTGAAACATTACATTTAAAAGTTTGAAAACTTCATGTGCATAGAGGCAGAGATGATCGTGATGTGAAGCTAAGCAGCCAGGCACGAAATGATTCTGCATGATATAGTTAATTTGTGGAATAAATAAAATGCAGACTTCAGAAGCTGAGAATAGAATAGTGGTTATCAAAGTCTGTGAAGTATATGGGTCCAAGAAGAAAACAGTGATCAGTGGTGTAAGCTTAATTTATGATGAGGAAATAAGTTCTGGCATTTTATTTGATATAAGTAAACTAAGTTTATGATACAAAATGCATTATAACTTTAAAAAACTGGAAGTAAGGATTTTGAATGTTTTCAACAAAAGAAATGGCAAATGTTTTACAAGATAATTGTTTTTTCCTATTATGGAATTTAAGTAATGCAACCCTGTATTTAAATATCTCAGTAATTAAAAAAATACACAGCTTCTATTTATTTAAAAATATAAAATCAAGCAAAATTTTACTTATACTGGTTCATTCTAAAACATAATACTTTAAATTAGCATTGCTGAATAATTTTTAAATTTTAATAAAAATATATAAATACAATGAAATATGGACATTTCAAACGTCATAGAAATCTTTAGTACTGTGATTCACTTGTCTCTTTTCCCTAGTTTTTCAGCACAGCTTTCTTTGGCTGGATTTATTTCTCAGCTTTCATCAAAATGATTAACAATCCAGTTCTCAGTGTCACATTGCAGCATAATGTCTAATTTTCCCATCATAGATCTAGCATCCATTAAAGAGATCTCTTTTCCTTGCTATTGCATTTTTTCTTTTTGTCTATGGTATTAGTTACAAATATTGTTTTTCTTAATATTACTCTACAAACAGATAGAGATTTTGATGTGATAACTGCCTAAGTATGAAATATTTGAGTTATATTTAAATAACAGTCATGCATGGCCACAGCATACTCTCTGTGAGTCCAGTTTAGTGATTCTTATAGTATTTCTATGTTTTCTGTAATGATGATTGAGTTAAATAATTTTTCTTCATAGCCATTGCTACTTTTCCAAGATAATCCTTTTTCATGTCTCACAGTAAGAACAAGGCCTTTTCACGTCTTCAGGTAGGAACAAGAACAAAACCACAAATTTCGGACAAGGACTGCCATATGGCTAAGATTAGTTTCGTAGCACCTTCAGCTTAAGTTGCAGGATACAAGTCACTTATAGTTTCCTTAAGCGTCCCTAGAGCAGGGTGGCAATCCTAAGTCATCTCACAAGCTATAAAACTACTATTATATTTATGAACAGGTTTATGTAATGGATACTCCAGTGTTGGAATTCATTTCATGATACCACTGTAAATACATTCAAAGAGAGCAAATGGATTGATCAATTGCTCTCCCTATAAGATTGAAGAGATTTCTTTGTTTCACTTTTAGTCCATTACATAGCCAGTGAATATTCAGTAGACTGAAAATCATTTTTTTCTGAGACTTTTTCTTTAACTTGTTGAAAAAACAGATATAGTCTAGTTATTCATTCGAGAATAATCATATATTTTATTTCTATTACTTGTAGATTGATATTTAGGCAATTAACTCAATAATTGCCTTAAATGTTTTCCATATGGATAGCTTTGTCAGGAAGAGAGCTATAAGTGGTTAAAACATAGTTACCTCATATATTCAGAAGAAAATAATTCATCTGAAAAATAAAAATAGGAGCTTTCTCCATTTATAGTGTAACAATTTACACACACACACACACACACACACACACACACACACACACTACCACAACAACAGAGTAAAGTTCATCAAATACAAATAAAAGAACTCATTATAGGATTATGATTGGCTACTTTAGTCAGTAAAGTGTGACTTCATTTTGGCTGACTTGTGCCTTTCAATTATATACTATGTGAAAAGTTCAGAAGTAATGACTACTAAATGAAGTCATAAGAAAAGGTATATAATTGTATAATTAAAACACTATTAAAATTAAGAATCAATATAATTTTTTACACAGTCATGTAGAACAATGAAAGTAGGGTACCGTAGCTACATAATGTGAAAATATAACATCTTGGAAAATGAATTCTGGGGAAAGAAATAATGTACTTTGGTAAATATTGCAAAGATTTAATTAATTAATTTATTGTAATAAATATATCATTATCTCACTAATATTATTCAAAAACCACAGACATGAAATTGTATATACTAGGTATCCATGTTGGAAAAACAAGAAAAGACTGAAGTGCAGACCTAGCCACCTACAATTGCTGTCAGGATCTTTCAAAAAGAGTTGAATCACCTTGGAAAAAGCACAGGGACAAATAGCCAAACTAATGGAAACACATGAACTATGAACCACGGAACTGGATCAAAACCTCTGGAGAAGTGAGACAGTTGATTAGCTTAAACTATTTAGGAGGCCCCCAGGCAGTGGGACCAGAACCTGTCCTTAAGTGCTTGAGCTGACTTTCTGGAACCTAAGACCTATGCTGAGACATTTTGCTTTTTGCTCAGCCTTGGTGTAGGGAGGAGGGGACTGAACCTGTCTCAACTGAATCTACCAGGCCAAGCTGAATCCTCAGGGGTGTGGGAGCCTGTTCTCGGTTTCCTCGTGGCTTTACCCAGCAGGTCCGCATAGACGATGATTAGGACCACGGGCCTGAGTGCAGGTGTCTGAGATGGTCTGCACTTGGCTGTGCTGGGGGAGGAGGTCTTTTGCTCCACCCCTTGGCGGCTCTATAAAAACCCTGGGGCAGAGACAGTCGGGGCTGTTGGAATAGGTTCCAGGCCCTCTCGAGGCTATCCTTTATTTTCTGTCTGTTTATCTCCACAAGATTCTCCGCAATAAATCCTTCTATCTAATATTTCCTGCTGCTCGCACTCAAGAAAACTCTGGGGAACTGTGGGGGTGGTGGGTAAACGCCCCACACAGGGGAGACCTTGCCTTGGAGGAGGTGGGAATGGGGAGTGAGTTGGGGAGGAACCTGGGGGGTGAGAGGAGGGAGGACAGGGGAATCCATGGCTGATATCTAAAATTAAATTAATTATAAAATAAAAAAGATATACACCATCACAAAAAAGAAGAAAAAAATAAAAAGCAGTCCCAGTGTTTAAAAAAACCTCAACGCTATATTTTTAAGCAAAGTGAATTATATAATTTTCTCAGGTTTCAAAATGACTCAGTATGTAACGATACTTTCTGCCTTAGTTTGGTGACCTGAGTGTTGTCCTCAGAACACATATAAATGTGAATTGAAAGAATTGACTACACAAAGTTTTCCTCCATCTGCAATAGGCATGGATGCTATGGTACCCATACATCTGCATACACATAATCATGTATCTACAAACACACCCAGTAATAATAAATAACATTGCAAAATACATAGCAAATACATAGAATTCTTTAAGAAAAATATCTCATTTGTGCCTAATCAAGTTACATTTTCTTTACTTATTTTATTTTATTATTATTTAATTTATTTCATTTTACATCTCGACCTCAGTTTCCACTCCCTCTTCTCCTCCCATCTCCTGCCCCCACCTCACCTCTGCCACCTGCCCTCCATCCACCCCTCTTCTGTTTCTGTTCAAAAGTGGCAGGCCTCCCACGGGTATCAAGAAAATATGGCATATCAAGTTGCCCTAAGACAAAGCATTGCCCTTTGCATTTAGCCTGGGAAAGACAAGTATGAAGAAAGTTTCGGAAGAGCCAACCAAAGCATCAAGGACATCTCCTGCTCCCATTGACAGGAGTCCTACAAGTAGACCAAGCTACAAAATTGCCACATAAATGTAGAGGCTTTAGGTGGATCCTGTGCAGGCTCCCTGGGTGTTGGTTCAGACTCTGTGAGTTGCTATGAGCCAGGTTAGCTGTTCATGTAGTTTTTTCTTATGATGTTCTTGGCCCCTTTGGCTTCTACATTTCTTCCTCGCTTTTTTTAGCAGGATTCTCTGAGTTCAGCTTAATGTTTACCTGTGGGTATCTGCATCTGTTTCCATCAGTTACTAGGGGAATCCTCACTGATGACAATTTGGGTTAGCACCAATATGATCCTAGTAGATGGCCAGTTCAGACTATGTAACTACTGTTGCAAGGAGTCTTAGCTGGGGTCATCCTCATAGATTCACGAGAGTTTCCCTTGCATCACCTGACCCAGAAAAGCATCCTTTTTCCAGTCATCTCTTTCAGTATTCTCCCCCTCCAACCACCCCCAACCGAATCCCTCCAGTTCCCATCCCCACTGACTCCCAGGCCACCCAGGTTCACCTTTGTAAATGTAAGGTTGTTCTTTATTGTATTTCCACACACAATCTCCTTACCATGCAAGAACTGAGAGACTGAAAACTTTAATTGATGTACAGAACAGAATCATCTGGTTATGCAGATGGAGCTGATAAAATTGTCATAATTAATTCTTAAAATAGCAGCAATGCCCTATTCACTTCTGGAACTGTTAGACTTTCACTTCCTTGAATGCAGTGTAAAGTTGGTCATGACCTTAAGTATTCGCAACTCTCTTTACCTAGACATAAAGTTTGCTCCAAAAGGCATGTCAGTGTTTTCATAGGCAATTGAACAATGGTGATTCTTTTCTGATCCTGAAAAGAATGACCAAGCACATAATAGTACTGAGGCATAGAATAGAAGATGCTCATTTCATGTACTTCCTAGAATTCCAGATGGTCCACATTGTGTCTTGTTAGATATGTATCCTGGTATGGCTTCGCATTACAAGGAAAACCAGTCAATTATTTGCTTCATGAATAGTTTTGTTTTTCTTTAATTTTTTACCATATTTACCATAACATTTAAATAAATGTGACTTGTCCAATTTATATGATTGCCTTTTAAGAAAGCAAGACCCTGGTTTGTATTTCTCATCATGATATTCTTGCAAAAAGGTAACATATATTTGATAAACGTAATAATTACCATGAAGGTAATTCTATTCTTGTTGGTTTTTGTATTGGTCGTACTGTATATAACTGTGGTTAAATTTTGCAAAATTGTCAAGTATTTTGGCAGTTTTTGCTATAGCTAATTATCCTGTTATTTAGACTCTCCCCATTAGCACAGCTGGACATTCCTCCAGGCTGCTTCTGACACGTCTAGTTCTAGGCATTGTTTTACTCCCTTTACTTCCAACATCTTTACAAGATTTCATGTTTTCTTGCTTTTTGTTTTTACTCTTGGTAGCAATTTTTATGTTTCTTTGTTTCTGTTTATACTTTTCTTTGTGTCCTTTTTTTTCTTCAAGCAACTCTAGTCATAGTTACTCATGAAAAACTTCCCACCAACTGAGGTAATTATGTCCTCTCTTTCTGAAAGGATTTTTACAGATTTAGCCTTCACCTCTGCTTTCTCTCAGGTTTGTGTCAAGACAAACAGGAAGACAGAAATGGCAAGGTAAACAATGGCATCGAATAAATATACCTTGAATTTTAGAATAATTTTATAAAAATTGAGAGATTGTTTACTGTCTGGGACCCCTCACCAACTTAGATCTATGTGCATGAGTCAAGGATGGAGCCTGGACCACTGAGTCAGCCCCCACACTCAGTGAATGCTGGGCCAGCCAGCCTCCATGGCAGCTCAAGGACAAAGCCTGGGACTTGTCCAGGCCTGCTCAAAAATGGATAACTGTAACCCCCAACTAACCCTAGACAATTAAAAGTTACTAACATGATTGCCACTTGTATAAACCAATCCTGAGCCTGTTCCTATATAGTCTGTAGACCCCAAGCCCCCCTGTTTTAAAAATCCTTCCTCATCGCTACTTAATGGCCTCTCCTGCTTTTCTGGTGCATCAGATAGAGGGAGAGTCCCCAGTTAACTTGTAACAATACAAAGACTCTTTGCTTTTGCAACAGATTCGGTCTCTTGGTGGTCTTTGGGGGAATCTGGGTACAACACTCTTATATAACCTAGGTATATAGCAGGTTTCCTATTACTAAACAACTTGGATATATGCACTTAATTTTTATATATGTGGCAAACTACTGACAAGGTCCTTGTTAAATTCTGTTTAGGTAAATGCCAACTAAATTATTTCAGATGAAGTATTTAAAACACTTTAACATGTACCATTATTTTCATAACATTTGATATTATTTAGTAAAAGAGTGAATCCTTACCTTAGTTAGTGTATTTGCTATAGACACTTTTCATGATCTTTTAAAATTAATATTAACAGAATAAACTGGGCATGTTTGCACATGCTTTTAATCTAAGAACTCAGGAGGCAGAGGCAGGTAAATCTCTTGAATTTGAGACCAGCCTGCTCTTCATAGCAAGTTCCAAGACACCCACGGCTACACAAAGAAACCTTGTTTCAAAAATACCAATACAAAAAACAAACAATAATTAACAGAATAACTGATACATTAGTTTGATATGGCCTAAATTACTCTTTTATTTTGAATATATATGCAATAATATCTACCAAAACCATGAGTTATGTTGGGTACCATTGTCTACAAATGATTTGAGCCATACTTCTGTCAAAAATAGCATAAATACAATAAGGTAGATATTAATCATTTGCTATAGACAGGGGTGGAAATCATTATATCAAAGTGTTACATAAACTTTCAAAGATTAGCAAATTGTGTTACATTGTTAAATGAACTGTATAGGTACAATTTCCTGAACAAGATTAGAAATATATGTACAGCATTTTCTAACGATATCAATTTCAATATGTTTAACTTGTATACAATATAGAAAAATCCAATCCAATATCAAGTATTTAAAACTAGTAGTTGTCTTTTAAAAGTAGATTCAATAATCTAGCTTTTATCTTATCGTATCCATAAACTTTGGTTCGGTTTTAATTTTTTTTTAAATTTTTCTTTGAAAGAGCTTTTATAAGTAGCTGGCAAAATTAACAAAAGTCTATAACTAACACAATGTAATTTATTCCTAGAGACGAAATCTTTAGTTGAAAATGCAGATAATATTTACATTTGGATAGGAAAGGTGGGAATCCTATTAGGTTTGTTGGGCATGAAATCTTGAAATATTATAGTGTTCATAAGGAATTAACTTATGAATTCACGAGTCACAAAAACCTGCAGGAATTACTAAATTTTGTGTGTAATTGCAGCATACAAGTGTCCATTGCAGTATGTTAGTTCAGGATTCTAAAGAAATTCAGGAAGAGTTTTGGTTCTAAACATCAGAGAACATTTTACTTTCTCTCCACATATTACTATCAGGTTAGACTATTGTGTAATGTTTCTCTTCCAAAATCATGTTGAAATTTAATTGTCATGGTGATAGTATTAAGAGGTGAGACTTTCAGGAGGCCATGGGGTAATGGATGCTTAGCTCACATGAATGATGATTGTAGGAAAAGTATTTAAAGAAAAAAGAATTCAGCACAATTTTCTCTTTCTCTCTTCCATCTGCTAGCTTACCCTCCCATTCCAATTGACATAGCATGTAGGTCCCTGCCAAATGTCTATGCCAATGTCATGGTCTATGGTTTCCAACATCCAGAACATGAGCCAAACAAATTTCTATTGTTATGAATTACCCTGTCTTCAATATTATACATTTCCATTTTAAAACAGAGTAATTCAAGACATTCATTCAGCATTTGGGATTTTTCTCTTTGTCACGGGACTTTACTCTGAGGAACAGACAATGGGATTGAATTTGTACTGCTTACACTGGAAAAGGTCACCTCTACTGGGGTCCACAGGGACATAACCAAGAGTGCAACAACAATGGCGAAGACTAAAACAATGGTACTTCTAATTTATTAAATTATTATTAATTTATTAATAATTTATTAAATATGCAAGTTATATTTTAGGGAATTCAAAAGTGATTTGCCACCAAAGAGCTTAAATTCTTTTGAAGTGTGATGGCAAATAATCAGGTTCTTATAAAATAAACACAGACATATTGCGGATGATAACATAGTGGAAGTATGATACTACAAAAAAGCATAATTAAGCAAATACAAATATAAAGAAACCTCTGGTATGTATTGTTATTTTATACTGGCATGAGAGGTTTGTATCTTTCTTTGGACACATTGTTTGAACAGATATCTAGAGGAAGAAAGTAGACTGTCCACAGCCTAGGTGTACTAGGGTAGTAGATAACTGGATTCTGAAGAAAGCAAACAAAAATGAAAGCAAAGAAAATAGTTCGAGGTTACAAAAGACAATTAAGAATGATGGGGACTTAATAACAGTATATGGCTGAGTGATCAAGTTAAGAGTGAAGTGGAGTGTCCAGTGGCAACCATGTTTGGTGTAAGAGATAGGAATAGTGCCTATTGGTTCAACAGCCCTACTCAGATCCAGTGTCAATAAAGTGGGTAAAAGTACTGTTCTCTTGGACAACAAAACCACAGGCTTCAAAAGAAGTACCACTTAGGTGCTTCACCACAAAGTCTCAGACAGTAGCCCCTCCCTCAAACAGTGTTTTCTGTCTTGGGATCAAGCGGTGTAACCCCCAGGGAACTGCTAAGGTCCAAACGAAAACAACAGGTCAAAGAATACATATCCTCCTTGCACTGTGCATTGCTGCAGTGAAATTCTTTGAAAGAGAAGGTATTTAAAGTTTATATTGTACAGGACGTATCACTGAACAGTTAGCATGCTTTGACCTTGTATATCCCATTATTTCAAAGAATAGCCAGTTTTGTGTACTTAGAAGAAGGCATGCCTGTGGCTACATGCCAATAGCTTTCTCAGTTTCCAGGATGTCAATGATCCTCACTACAGCCTTAGCTCCATAGTATGGACTGTTCTTAGTTTCATTACCTCCTTTAATAAATATCCTGGGTTCAGAGAGGGGCAACTCAGGGACATGGTGTTAAACACCCTCCTGGTTCAGTGAAGGAACATGTATACCAGATGTGTCTAGCTAAAGTAGGTAAGTACAATAATTTGACAATCAGAGTAATAGGAAATGTGAAAAATATTCAAAAAAAGTACTGTGAGGAATTGAAAAGAACAGTTCATGAAGATTAAGTATGGGTTTGAATCCTTATCCTGATATGTGGAAAACCTCATTTGGAAACCTGAATAGGCCTTGAGACAACTTCAATGGATCAACACCTTCTCACAGACTAGATTTTACCAGCAAAATGAAACAAAAGACTTTCAAAAAATTATGTTCAAGTAAATATTGTGATTTCCACGTGGATCATCATGAATAGAAAAGAGAATGGATAATACTTGAAGAAATGTAGTGTATATTGAAAATATGAATTAAAACAAATATAACACTGGCCCAACCTTAATACAAATGGAGGTGCTTAGTCTTACTACAACCTGATATGACATGTTTTGTTGATATCCATGGGAGGTCTGCTCTTTCCTGAATAGAAGTGGAGGAGGAGTGGACTGTGGGGGGATGCAAGGAGACATGGGAGGAGGGACTGAGAGGAGAGGATGGAGGGAAAACCATGGTCAGGATGTAAAATAAATAAATGAATATTTAAAAAGAAAAAAACCAAGTGTAAAATTAGCAAAGTAAAGCTTTCACCACTGTAGTTATATATCTTCTTTCCTTTACAGCAGAAATCTCACTCCATAACTCAGATGTGTTTGAGTCTGTAGAGCCACACCTTGTCTTTCAAGTTCAAAGGATATCAGGTGCACACTTCTTTTTTGCAGGTGAAATTAACACTATTGACAGTGACCTAGCACAACAGATATCTCTACATTTGCATTATATTTTTAAAGTCTCTTGAGGAAAAGTGTGAAATACAAAAAAAATAATAATTCCTACATAAAAGGGTTAGATTCTGAATGTACCTTAGAAATAAAACACATTTCATAACATTCAAAAGAATGTGCAGCTATTTATATTAACAGATTGTAGGGTAGACTCTAAATATATGTTATCATACATAAAATATCATTTCAAAATTATAAAAACTTTAATCTATTAACTAAAATATGGGAATTTACAATCCCAATATAAGATCTCTATTACATGGAATACAATCATATCTTATTAGGAAAATAGACAAGTTGGCTATTATGTTAAAAAAGACAATGTTCCTCTTTTGAAATACACATTAGAATTAATAAATTTGCAAAATTTGGTAAATCAAAACAACATTATCAACTAAATTTAAATGAGTAATATGACAGAATACTCACTATTAAACAAATAAAAAATCAATATCAATCAATGATCTTTTCATGTATAAAGCATGAATCCTACCTAGACTTACCAAGGTCAGGAGTGAGAGAAACAGCACATTTTTTGAAGACACAAACTCTGATGCTCACATATGAAGGCACAGAAAGTCTAAACTGACCCCAAAGCAAAAGTGTGAAACTTAAATAAAAACCAATTCCACTCATAAGAGTCCAGAGTGAGAAGCTTGACAATGAAATCGTAACAGTTATCTCAAGAACTAATAACAGTTTTATCCAATTCTTGTGAATACTGAGGAATAGAAGATGCTTCTAAGTGTATTCCTGAATGCTAGCATCACTCTGGTATTAAAGCAAAAAGAGAAGGCACTCAAACATTTGACCCATATCACACATAAACACCCATAAGAAGCTTTAAAATTGTTCAAAACAAAACAAACTTCACATATATTAAAAGGTCAAAAGGGCTAAGTTTATATCAAAATGCAAGTGTAGTATAACTTTTTAAAGTGTATGCAGCAAATTACATTCATAGGACAATAATGTGTGATGATTTCAACACAGAAACTCCAGGATTACCGGCCAGCCAGGCTAGACAAAACAGTGAGCTCCATGTTCAGTGATAGGCCCATCTCAAGTAAGTTAATGGGGAAAGCAATTTTGGAAGACAAATTACATTGGCCTCAGACATCTAGATACACACATAAAGGTCAGTCTGTGTGTTTATATGCACACACCCAAACATCCATACACACGTAAAACAAAAATCCAAGTGTGAAAAATGTCAGAATAAACTTGAGAGCAGACATTGAAAATTTTAACACTGGAGTCCAACAAAGATCATGAAAAAAACCTTGATTGAAAATAATATAGTGTTCAAAAATATGAACATTATATATATATATATATATATATATATATATATGGCAAGAAGTTAATTTCTCCAAACTGACCAATGAATGAAACACTTTACTTATTGCATATATTATTCATACTTTGGTATTCCTAGAAATAAACATGCAAATTTTGAATGATAGGAAGACAGTAATAACATAATATACACTGAACAAGTGTGAAGAGTAGCAAGAACAGAGAACTTGATGAATGTAGTGTTATAAATTGTTTCATAGCTACCAAAGTCTATGAAGTCCTGGGATCATAATGGAGAGCATCCATCAGAGGGAAAATCTATAGACTTTTTAATCTTTCACTGTCTATATCAATGAGTATGTATCTCAAGGGACAAATGATAATTTTCCATAAGTAGTGTTCAGGCAAGCCATATTGAAGAGCTCTCCTGAATGAAACTTCCCTGTCAAACACAAAAGACACAATCTTGCAGCAGATACCCTAGCCCTCTGGCTCTTACTTCTTTCCACCTTCTACTCTGTGATGTTCTGGGAGCCTTAAGTGTAGGGATTGTATTATAGATATATGAACTGGGGCATGCCATGGTCAGCTGTTCTCCACATTTTGACTAGTTATGGACATCTTGTAACAGTCTGTCTTCAGTGAAAAGTTTCTTTCATGAATGACAAGAGCTATATGTATCTATTGGTGTAAGATACATATCTAGGATAAGCTGCAAATTATACTGGTTTATGAAAGTGTCAGTTGTCAGTAGTAACTTTCCTGTAGTTTCCATAGCCTCACCAGACAGGAGTTTTGTGGTTTTTTTTTCAGTAGGTATATAGTTTTAAGCACGAATTTCTTCCTATTAAGTGTATTATAAGTTATCAGCTTAGTTGTGATATATTTGCATCATTTTTGGCCTTCCCTCTCCTCCTTTTAACTCCCCTTCACCTCCCAGAGTTTTTTGCAAATTTATATCACCTTTTTTATTTAAGTATTATTGTTATATGCACACACATATGTAACAAATTAATATGCAAATACAACCTAAGTTCATTTAGTGTTGCTCTGTATAAGAATGTATTATGATAGGGAATGAATATATATTTATGATATTATATATAATTAGGACTGATTACTTGTTATTGGTTGAACCATTGTTTTAATCTTCTTTAAAATGTTATACATATAGAGTATAACAGAAAAAAATGTATGAGACTTTGGATATACTAATGAGTTTCATAACCATAATTATTAGCACACAGAGATTTGAACATTTCTAATTAGTTCCTTTCTAAAACTCCTAAAGTAAATCTTCAAGTGAGATAAAATTTTGCTTCATAAAAAGCCTAACAAAATAAAAGTGTTGTTAAACTACATAGATTACCATCAGTAACCATAATAAAAACTTTTAGTAAGTATAAAATTATAACTCTTAAGATTGAGCCACCTGCAAAGGCTGAAATGGGTAAAAACATCATTATTATAAACAGAACTAAATACCTGCTTAAATCAAAGCATATGGCTCCATTCAGATTAGCAATAAAGCAATGTAGAACTGGGAGTCAGGAAAAGTCATGTTTCAAAATTCTGAAGAACTCGAAGTGAAAGGTGTACGTCTTTTAAAAGCTATATAATGTCATACAGTGAGTAGATGACAGGTTGTGATAGATAATGAAAAAGCTATATTTGTAATGAAATTAAAGGTGTCCTTTCCTTATATTTTTATATGTATAATTAATCCACCAAATCTGGAAATAACATATTACCAACACAGATGTTTATTAGGGAATAAATCATTATAATGGACTATAATAATTTGAATCTGGTTCTATTCAATGCATTTCATTTTTCATTCAGAATCTAGTCAAACATCCAATCTGCTATAAATATTTTTAAAACAAAGAGATGATATTTATCAAAGGATATTTCTTTTAAAACTACTTACATAAAAATATTTCCCAATATTTGTCTTTTAAAACTTTAAATGCAAATTTTAAAACATATAGTTGATAATTTTATGTAGCATTAAACTCTTCATTATATAAGGAAAAAGCTATACAAATATTTTAAGTTTTATTTGTATCTTTGGTAAAGATTAATTGGTTATATGACTTCTGTTGGAATGTGATAGTAAAGGGATAATCACAAATGCTATGATTACATAGTTTATAGAATTTATCATTTTTATAAAAATGATACAACAGATTGAAGGTATAGTTATATCTTTCAAAAGTAATACTGAAGAATCATTACAAATGAGAAAGAATTGCATGTTTCAAACACTGTTTAAAAAATTAAAGGAATAATAAACAATACAATAATCTTTGAGAACATTTACTTTCTGCATCTGAAGTAGTTTCTTAAGAATCCTCTTTGAAGAAAGAAGCCCAAAGACAATGGGACTTCAGGGTTGTAAAAATCCTTAAGAATTCAGAAAATAAGAAGCTTTGCAAGGGTGACTTACCAGCATGACTTATCCTAGGGCTGATGCATGATAAATCATGGAAGCCTATTCTCTTAAGGATGTCTGTATCCAATGGTTTAGAAGAGAAATCTTGACTGCAGCATCTTCTAGAATATCATGAAGTAAAAGGTCAAATCTTAGGTATGAAATTGTTGTGATTATCATTCTTCCACTTCATCAGTATCTTAATCACTAAATTCTCTGGTTCTCTTATGGGTTCACATTCAGTGGAGAGAATTCACAGCAGAGAGGTAAGTGTTGTTCTCCTTGCTCAAGAACATTAGAGATACATGAGTGCATTAATGGCCACTTAAATTTCAATTAAAAATTTGATTTCAGTCCCAGGCATCTCTCTGAAGAATACAATTTTACAGACAAATGTAGAAAAAGGTTATTCTATATAAAGAGTCTTAATGAATGAAAAACAAAATCCAAAGTTTGCAAGACTATGTGAGTTAGTTTTTATCGTCTTGCAATAGCACTGGCCTATCTTGATTAGTCAAATTCTTGATAATCGCCTAGAGCAAATGAGTTCACAGATCCACAAAATTGTGTAGTTTTAAAACATAACTGTTTAGAAAGTTATTATAGTAGTCTCTTCATATGAACTTATGTTATGGGAAATCCAGAAACTAACTTGGAAATTAACATACACACACACACACACACACACACACACACACACACACACACACACACCACATACACACACACACACACACACACATTTAGTCAATAAAGAAGACAAACTTATTAACATTCAAATTATATGAATTCTACAAAAGTAGTAGGGATTTTTAGAGAAGCAAATATATGAGTAGACTTTGGAGATACATTTCAAAAATAAAGAAAAAAGATGTGTGAAAAGATTATGAAAGTTTTGAGTTAATAGTGACATTTTCCTTTCTAATCAAGTCAAATTATATAGAAAGCCCTTTCTGTTTCAGAAGAACGACTTTTCTTTTCTTTTTTTTAATAACTGATAAAAATAGAAAGCCCCTTTTGACCATCATATGGATGTACTACTAAGATTTCTATGGGACTTATAGAATGACAGATATTACAAAAATAGCATGTGCTTCTACAGATGATCATTCTTGATGGTGACATATGCTGTTATTACTAGTATTTGAGAGATTAACAGTGGGAAGACTCAAGATCATCTCAGCTACATAGCGAGTAGAAGAGCAGTCTGTGTTATATTAGTCTCCAATAAAAGCTTATGCATTCTACATGTAAGCTCTCTCTCACACACACACACACACACACACACACACACACACACACACACACACACACATATATATATATATATATATATATATATATATATATGGATACATGTGTGTACATATATGCATATAATCATGTATATATACTACATAAAGTAATCTTGCACATGTATCATCCAATTAACTGTGTAGTTAATTTAAGGTAACAGAATAATCATTTGTTATTTATTAGCAAATAAATGAATTCCTACACAACTTAACAGGAGGTACATTGTACAAAGTTATTTACTCAATTCTCTAGTCTTGGTTGATTTTCATATAAAATATTTTATTTCTCTTCTTTTAATTTGGAGACAGAAAATTCTCAAACAATGAAGTGAAGCATTATTTGCATTCTGAACTAAGATGCTTATCTCATCTCCAATGCCAGAGTCAAAAAAAGAGACACTTTATATTACATTGATTCTTACAACTCCTATCATATCCCTAATTCAGTGATTTTCCTTCCCAAACATATTAACTTGATGTTAACTGAAGATGTCAAATGATGATGTTAAATGAAGAATACATAAAGCTTATTTCTAATGCATGTAGAGTCTCACATTTTGTCTCTTTTTCTATATTCTTGAATTCACTTTCAAAATAAGAATCAGTGAAATATTTTCAAAAACAAGGAAACAAAGAAACAATGCCAGAAGCACTTTCAGGTCAGCCTTAGGCAAAGCATGACTCCAAACTCTCTTTACTCTTTCTTACATTGGATATTGTAGGTAGAGAAGTTATTACCCTGAGGCAATGATATCAAATTCTTCAGTTGGAAAGTCAGAATACTCATTTAGCCAGATTAATTTAATTTAAAATTGGAGAAAGTTTTTTTGTTGTTGATAGATTTTATTAATTTATTTTTGAGAAGTAATATTATATTTAAAAACCACAAGTTTTTGAAGGATGCAAGTCATATTAATTGAAAGTAGGAATTCATTTATCACAAGTTCTATGCAGATTATAACATGGATTTTCAAACCTGACAAATTCATGTAGTTGAAAATTAGTGTAAATAGAATAGAAAAGTAGAAATTCAATTATATAATGTTTTCTACAAGTAAAATAGGATATACTGGAATGCTTTTGATATTTGTGAAAAGGATCACCCTTGAAGACATTATGTTTGATGAAGTTAACATCATGTAGACATAATTTATAATCTCACTTATATGTGCCTCACAAATGGTCAGTCTCAGCAGGAGACAGAGATTATGGTCAAACTGTACCACATTAAAATACACAGAATAAGTACATTCTAGGTCTCCATGATATAGTACAGACAAACAATTAATAATATACTAAGCCCAGTGTTCTCTTTCAGAACACAACTTAACTATTTTTTACCACAAACCAGAAAGAAAAAGAACATGGGAATTTTAGCCATGAGACTTAAGAGAAGTATTGCTGAGCTTAACTTCAGGAATCATTTCAGCATATGCGTGTCTCAGCATTGTTATTTGTACTCTTCGAATGTACTTATAGATGATATTTGTATGTCAATTGTGTATCAGCAAGCTTATTACAAGATAACACATGTATTTCAAACAAATTCCGGCTAATATATTACTGATGGGATGTACTAAAATTGAGTACACACGAGTTATCAATGAATTCAGAAATAGCAGTGAAAGTTAACAGTAGCTGTAACAAAAGAGAGAAGTAGTGATTAATAATAATTTAGTATAGGGTTATGAGGTGTGTTTGGAGCTAGTAAAGATATAGTTAATGACTTTCAAAATCTGTGAAGATAATATTCAACCAACACCTCATGAAGGACGGTAGGATACCAGGCAATGCTGTCTTCTAAATGCCAGTGTTGAATAGAAAGTTAGTTGAAGATGAATTGGTGTATACAGCTGCCAGATTCATATTTGCAACAAGTGATCCAGCTTTAGAAAAAATACTGTTATCCTAAAGATATTAATACAATAAGGGAGAAACTGCTAGTTGTTCCTTTCTAAAGTAGGTCAGCAGCTACAATAACAAACACATCTAGTAACATCATAGAACATACCCAGTTTCTGCTATTGTCAATCTGTAACAGAAGTGGACAGAATAGGGAATCCCTCAGAATGACCACGTAGAATAAAGAACTAACTTCAGAAGTAGATGATATGGAGCATGCAGGAAAGGAAGGAGAAAATAAGCAGACAATGGAAGCAGAGGGAAAACAGGCAGAACTAAGACAGCGTTACAGCATTTTAATCTCTACAGTAAAAGACAAAAGAGAAATATTAACACTAAATAAACTGTGCCTTATATTGACATCGTACCACTTATTGTCATACCGTGTCTTGTGGTAATGATGTATAAAAAAGCAAGTCACCTGCCCAAAAGTAACCTCTTTCTGCCTAATAAATTATTTCCAAAATGACACCATGTGGGAGGAAACTCAGCAGTCAGAGTGGAGTCATCTTATATGAGTCAGAACAATCTGTTCATCGCTCCACCTCTGAAGCCTATGACTAGGTTTTAAAATGAGTGTTTGACAAAGGTCTTAGTCACTAAGATCACCTGCATTTCCAAAGCCTTTTGATGACTTTAGAAATTCCTGTGCTCTGCATTCAATAAGCATCTCAGTTGTCGAGGACATATTAGTGCAGAGCGTGAAGCAAGCAATGGGAAGAGAAGTAGTAGATCCTGTGATTATGTGTTCTGGAAAATTCATTTAAAATTGAAATGAGACAAATCTCCTCTTCTTACAAAAGCTTTCAGTTTCTAAATTAAAAATGCTATTGAGGGAAATTAGGTAAAAGTAGGTGAGCTCTTTCTGCAAGGTTCTGCCTTCACTGCTGGGCTGGTTGTCTTTTCCTTTGTAATTATGGTTCTGATTATCAGTTGTGTGTTAAACTGAGTTTTCAGCCATTCTGTTGGAAGCTGGCAAATAGGGTGGTTACATCTGTCACCCCACTTTCCTCTCAAAAAACTGTGTTTTTACAAGACAGGTATTCCCAGTAGGACTTAAGGAAAAGTGGTATCATTTTACTCAATTTAATTAATTTTCCTCCATCCTGATGATTACAAAACTCAACATAATCTTTGTTGTTCTCAATATTTCATTTTCACAATACATTTTAATGGGGAAGATGATAGTTGACCTCTAATATATGTACAAATATATTCCTAATACTCTCCTCAATAAGTAGTTAGTAAAATAATGAACTGTACTATCAAATTTAACTTAAAATACATGTTTGCATAAGAAGAGGAACTAAATGAAATATTGAAAATTAAGAACTGGATAAGAAGAATAGAGAATGAGTACCACACATTTCTACAATGTAAAATAGTGGAACTGTACAGAAGCATTGGAACGCAATCGGGAGATTCAAGAAATAAGAAGAGACATTTTAAAAAAAATAGTGACAAATGAGCTGAGATCACATTATTGTTTGTTTTTCCTTTCTGTCACTTTTTAAAAATGAAAATAGATGCTTTCCTCATACAATATATCCTGATTATATTTCCCCTCCCTCTACTCCTTCTGGTTCATTCCTACTTCCCCTCCCCTCTGGATTCAGTCACTTTCTATCTCTCATTAGGAAAGAACAAGCTTCTAAGAGATAAACATAATCAAATACAATATAATAAGATGAAACAAAACCGACATATCAAAGTTGGAATCTCAACTCAACAGGAGGAAAAGGGTCTGAAGAGCAAGCTCAAAAGTCAGAGACCCACTTGTTCCCACACTCAGAAGTCCCATGAAAATACGAATTTAGTAGCTGTAAATATATATGCAAAGGACCTGATATCAACCCACGTAGGTCCTGTGCTTACTGCTTCAGTCTCTGTGAGCTCATCAGTGCCTCACTTAGTTGACTGAGAAGGCTCTTATTCTGCTGGAGTCCTCCATGCCTGGCTCTTAACAATCTTTCTGTCTCCTCTTCCATGTGATTCCGATCTCTGAGGGAAGAGATTTGTTTGAGACCTCTAATTTAGACTCCCTTTCTACATAATGCCTGGTTGTGAGTCTCCACATCTGTTCCAATATGCTGCCAGAGGAAGCCTCTCTGATGATCACACTGTAAATGATTTTGCAATAATACTTTTTGTGATGTTTTAGACATTTAAAGTATAATATGAGGAATGCAAATACAGGTAAAAACATTTTTGTTCATTTATTTTCTGAAGCGTAATGCTTCTCATAAAATATTTAGCAATAAAGAAATAAAGGCAACAAAATATACCTCACTGTATGACTTTGCATGTTTTACAAATTGTGGCCAAATACTTGTGTTCTAATCTTAAACTTCATTCTGTTTCATAATGGAAACTACTTTAAATATTTTGAATAAATGGGACAATTTTCCTAATTTTGATAATTCTTGTGCCTCCTACCCCCCCAAAAAAACACCCCAGGAATATCAGTACCATTTATCTTTAAACATTTTCTTGCTTGATAGATCAGGCACTTTTTTCCTTCTTTTATTTCAGTTTTCTTCTTTATCTATCTTCTTATGGTCTTACTGTTTCCAAAATCATGAATTTTCAGTACATTTCTGGATTACCACTGACTGAACACATTATCTAATTGTTAAGAATAATATACACTTTTTGGTGTATTTCTTAGCAATTGCTATGTTTTTGTATTTTGGATATTAAATTTATATTATTATATTTGTATAATTTGGATATTAAGTAAATCTACCATATGGTCCAACACAACTTTCAAATGCCCAAGTGGCTAAACTTGCTACTTCACAGGTATTTGCTCAGCAAAGTTAATATCCATCATATTCATAATAATCAGGAAATGGAAACAACCTAAATCAATAGTGAAAATCTAATACATAATAGACAGTGTGATACTATTTACCTGTAAAGTAAAATAAAATTATGAAATTTGTACACAAATTATTAGACCTAAGAAAGATTATATTACAGAAGATAACCTAGACACAGAAAGATTAATCTTGAATGCTCTCACTTATGTGTAGTTACAAACTCAAAATCAGATGCGAGTAAATGACATACAACATCCATAGAAAACTGGAATGTTTAAAGGGACCACAGTGGGGATGGGGGATTCTGAGAGGGAATTACATGATACCGGTGATATGAAACAGGAAAAGGGAAAAACTGAGAGTGGAGTCCAACTAGGAAGGAGCAAGTGGGATCAACATAGAAGGAGAAAGGACAGGGGAAAATAAGTCCAAAGTTCTTTGCTAAAGCCTTTAAACTGCAGACACACACACACACACACACACACACACACACACACACACACACACACGTGATTTGAGTTGGAGCTGCCCCTTTATTTCTTTCTGGCAATCTGGCAGTAAACAGCATGACAAGATAAGTGTAAAAGTACGATAAGTTGTACTCTCACATCAGTGGCAACCATCAGCTGTTTAGTTGGTCTTAAGGTCCAATCAACAGAAAGGAAATCCCACTGATAAGTGGAAAACTAGCCAACTTCTTAGGGTAAATGGGGTCATGCCCGGCCACACTAGTGGAAGCCCATGAACTATGGACTGGTGGCTGTGGAGACCCCATGGGTCTGGACTAGGCCCTCTGGATACTGAAGATGGTTGTTTGGCTCGAACTGTTTGAAGGGCACCCAGGCAGGGGGATCAGGATCTGTCCCTGGTCTATGGGCAGGCTTCTGGAATCCGGTGCCTGTGGTGTGACACCTTGCGCAGCCTTGGTGCAGTGGGAAGGGGCTTGGACCTGACTAGGTTCAGTGTGCTGGGCTCTCTGACTCCCCATGGGAGACCTCAATTGGGGGGATGTGGGGATGCGGGATGGCTTGGGAAGAGGGCTGGGGGGTGGGAGGAGGGAGGAGGGTAGATCTGTGGATAGTATGTGGAGTGAGGAGAAAATTTCTAAATAAAGAAAAATGAAAGAAAAAAAAAGACACTGAGACAGAAGAACCCCATCCCACCCCCCCCAAAAAAATGAAGTCATTCATGCACTTTAGGAAAGAATCAACTACTGCACCTTGCTTGACCAGCATTATTTTTTCTGCATTATAAATCTTATTATACACACAGATAAGGTAGTAACCACCTCTCATCAAAAAGGCCTCTCTTTACAGCAAAAGGAGTTCATTATAGAAACCATAATTTGATACAATGTGGAGATCAACAGATCATGGGGATTCGAGGCCCAACAGATAAATCTACATCACAGAGCATGTAAGAGTCTTAATACCAAAATGATTACTCTGAAACTGTCTTTAATAGAAATGACCGCATAAACAATTCCAGAAAAATGGAAATAATAATGTACATGTTAATATGAAAGGGGACATTTTTTCATAATGCCCCCTGCCCAATCAAAGAACTACAATCAACTAAAAACCTTTAGGAGAAGGAGAATAAGCAATAAAAGAATCCCTTTATAAGTTTTCTGGCACAGAGTCGTCAGCCCTGAAACCATATACACACACAGAGATTAAAAAAGGAACCATCAGCTTGTGTATTTATATATAATATGTATTTACTTAAAATATATAAATATATGCTATGGGATGTCCTGTATGTTGTGAATAAATAAAACGCTGATTGGCCAGTAGCCAGGCAGGAAGTATAGGATAGGCGGGACAAACAGAGAGGAGAGGCTGGGAGGTGGAAGTCTGGAAGAGTCACCAGGCGTCCAGGGAGCAGCATGTAAAGGCAGCAGGTAAAGCCATGGAACACGTGCCGACATATAGATTAACAGAAATGGGCTGAGTATAAGAGTAAGAACCAGCCGGGCGGTGGTGGCGCACGCCTTTAATCCCAGCACTCGGGAGGCAGAGCCAGGCGGATCTCTGTGAGTTCGAGGCCAGCCTGGGCTACCAAGTGAGTTCCAGGAGAGGCGCAAAGCTACACAGAGAAACCCTGTCTCGAAAAACCAAAAAAAAAAAAAAAAAAAAAAAAAAAAGAGTAAGAACCAGACAATGGTAGGCCTGAGTTAATGGCCGAGTAGTTTAAATAATATAAGCATCTGTATGTTTATTTTATAAGTGGGCTACAGGATTGTCGGGGCTTGGCAGGACCCAGAGAGAAAAATCTAGCTACAGATACATTTTTGTGAACACACATATAGATATGGATATATGCACAAATGTTTATAACAACAGTAATCAAAGGAAAGAGTTCATCAAATTGAAAGTGGGAGATATATGTAAAACGTTAGTGAAAGGATTCTTGAGAGGTGCTGAAGTGAGTAAAAGGGAGAAATTGATTTAGTTATAACTCAATAATGTCAAAATAAATAAATAAAAATTTTAGTCTTTTAAAAACAATTGAGTCTTTATGCTCAACACTCAAACTAAGTGTTATTTCATGAAAACTGTTTTACAAATAACAACAAGAATTGGTATAACGTCAGTACTTGGAGATTTGTCCTTTACTCTGTAGATGTAAAAAGCTAAGAATGACAATGCAATAAAATTTTAAAGATCATGACCAAAACAAACTGAGTGACATTCCATAAAAATACAGGTCAAGTGACCCTTGTTTCATCCTTTATTGGATCAGCTTAGACAATATTCATGTGAGGAAACAGATGACTGAATTATTTGAGTGTAGCGTTTGTATGGAGAGCTCTATATGTAGATTCAGCTCTCTCTTCTACTGGCTTTAAATGGATGACAGACAACACCAGAACGAGATTAAGTACAGGCATGTCCACAGCATTTTATATTAATAATCAGAGGGAGGGCAGGAAAAACTACAGAAGTATAATCACACATTTTAAATAGCTAACACTTAATTATGTCAGCCCTTAAGTTCAAGTAATATATCTCTTTATAAACCATCATATTTCATTAATTACAACAAAGTGCACTCTTGAAATCATAGTTCATCACTTAATCATGTTCTTTTTACATATATAATAATTTAGTACTTAAGATGACCCTTATGACTGATAATATGATAAAGGAATTACACTGATCACTAAACTTATTTCACATTAATTTTTGTCATCTGGAATGAAAAAAATACTTAACCTTTTACCTAACATTTTATTACAGAAAATTCTATAGACTCCCCAAACTCTGTTTATCAAGGTGGTTTTGGCATTTTAAAAAATGTGATATTTTATAGATATACATAATTTAATTTTTATATGTAAATGCTTAATAAGTTATTTAATAGTTATTTATTTATCACATTGTATATTTCAGACCTACTATACTTAAATCTTAGAGATTATTGGATTAGCATTTCTTTTTTTTCAGTTATTACTAGTTACTAATTTCTGTTTTATTAATTTTTAAAATTTATTTTATATACCAAACACAGTTTCTCCTCCCCCCTCTCTCCCTGTTCCCTCCTCCCACCTCCCATATCCTCCTCTTCCATCCACTCCTCCTGCATTCAGAAAGGGGTAGACTTCCCATGGGAGTCAACAAAGCATGGCATATCAAGTTGAGGCAGGATTAAGCTCCTCCCCCTGCATCATGGCTGGGTGGGACATCCCAGCACAGGGAATAGGTTCCCAAAAGCCCACTTTCTATACCAGAAATGTTTCCTCAATTTCACTACTGTAGATTCCCTGATCAAAGAAAATGTTCTTTGCTTAGAAGTCACAAATAATAAATGAGTGTTGTAACTTCAGAAAAGGAATTTGATAGAAAGGAATTGTAAAATTAAACTTACAGCAGAAAGCAATGCCAAATACAATGCTATTCAAATGTTTTGAGTATTTGAATGAACTATCTCTTATTCAGTTATCAAGTACTTATTTATATTACACAAAAGACAGAAAAGTATTACAGAATGAAAATACTTTGAATCTTTGATCATCTGTGGTGACAAGTTTAGAATGAAAATTAGACAAAGTAAAATTTCAAATTAGATTAGGGTAGTGGAAGAAAAGCTAATTAAGAGTTTGCTTATTAGCATAGTTTGAATATTTTCACCAAGTGATGAAAGTAAAAGTTAGTGGCCATGAATTCAAATGAAGACAGTATCCTCTAGTGGTTTGCGTCATGCCAAGTCCTACACAACATACACTCAGAAGTAGTCATAAACAGTTTCTCTTTTCATTTATAAAGAACATGGTTTCTGTGGCTGGGTAGATGACATAGTGCTTAAGACCACTTGCCGCACAAGTGTTAGAACCTGTTTTTGAATTATCATTGACCCTACAGAAGGTTGGCATCTCCATGTGCTTTAATCAAAGCATTAAAGGTGCTAGAAAGAAGAAATTCAGGGAGTTCACTGACCAGCCAGCATGGCCAGAATAATTAACTTCCAGTTTAGCAGGAGACCATTTATATACAATGGAATGAGATTAAGGGTGATAAGGAAAGACATGTGACATTCTTTGGCCTCCATATATGAGCATGCCCACTTTTATACATATATGCATTCACACATGCACATACACACTACACACAAATAACACTCCCATGAGCATATGCAACCCACATGCATGCATCAGTATCTATTTCAGGTGTGACAGAATATTTTCATAGAAAAGAAACTCGCAGGGGTTGGGGATTTGGCTCAGTGGTAGAGCACTTGCCTAGCAAGTGCAAGACCCTGGGTTCGGTCCTCAGCTCTGAGAAAAAAAAAAAGGAAAGAGAAAAGAAAAATTCGCTTTTCAAAGTGTAGCATCCTTTCACTGTTAATTTTTTAGAATTATATAATATATGTTTAGAAATGGCCAAATGGTATGACTATTCTGATATAGTGTCTAACTGTACAACCAGACTGGACTGGGACTCACTATATAACCAATCTGGCCTTGAACTCAGGCTCCCTATATCTCAGCCTCTATATGCTAGGGTTATATGTATACATCACCACACTGAGCTCATTCTTCTTACACAAACACAAAGGCATTGAATGAATAGAGTTGTATCGCACAATGAGTTTTAAAATAATATCTTAATCTGGTACTGTTTTTTTTTAAGATATAAATATTCCAGGTATTCAAAAACCAACAAAAAATCTTTTAGAGAAATTTATTATTTTTATTATATTTTCTATTATGATGGAATTAAGAACACTATTCAACAGATATCTTTGCTTCATTCCTATTTCCTTGAAGATCAATGGAGTGTCAATGTGCAAACTGCATATTTTTTATGTTCCCCGAGAGGACACTTACAGTGCCCACAACTATTAAGCAAGACCGACCTCTTTATTTGTCTCTACATATTGAAATACTGCACATTTCAGAAGCTATCTAGTAGAGGAGGAATTAGCTCAGGTTTCAGAAAACGTTGTATGAACAAACAGTGAAATCAGGATTACTATTTTCATCTAGGCAAGTAGAGTGATCAAATGAAAGAAGCTGGATCGTTGAGAAGGTTTTAATTGATTATAGGAATTTAGACTTCCTTATTTAATTACTTTACACTTCTGAAGCATAAGAGCTATAAATTTGGAAGTGATTTCAGAAAAACCTTCTCATGGAGTGTTGACAACAGGCAAAAATAGTCTGCACCAGGAAATCAGCCAGAAAAACAGTGTGGCTGTGCCCTAAAATGGACTATATAATTTTATGACCAGTGTAGCATGTGTCACTATGAAAGCTAAAATAATGAATGTTAAAATTGAAAAAAGGGCATAATTAAGTAACACACGTTAGTGCATTAACCATTTATTCACAAGAGAAAGATGAACGCCATTTCATTTTACCTGGTTATTCTGACAATACCCATGAACAAACTTTGACCCTTTAGTAACATCTCTATGATTTTGCCAAAAATATATATATATATATATATATTTGTAGCTTGTTACTGGAAATGTTTGAAAACCAATTTTGAGAGAGGACCATGCTATTAAGTCCAATAATTTGTCTAATCAGGAAATTTCGGCTCACATTTTATGTCTGAAATCACAGAGGATTTTGGGCTTAAAAATGCTTTACAATCTCATGTATAACCTGCCTTTCCAGGATGCTGCCCCCACATCTATTATAAAACATGAGATACTATAAAAATCTCATGTGTTTTCTTCTCCTGGATGTGACAAAGTCATGATCGATGTAGAAAGCAGTTTTATCAAATGTTCAGAATACTTTAAGTGCCTAAGACTTTGATTATTCTCTTTTACTTTGTTTTCCTCATTTTTATCTTTCTCACATTCGAATGTTCTTAGCTATCTTCCATATCTTCCCTTTTCCCTACACCTCTTTCTACCCAAATCATCATCCTGATTTTGGTTTATTTAAATAATTTAATTGTTATGTAATTCTTTTATGAACATAATTTTGATTTTAATTCTTAAAATGTTGAATGCCACTTCAAAATATATAATTTTGAGGTAATTTTAATTACAGCCTTCATGACTTTATGCTCCACTACCAAAAGGAAAAAATGAAGTGTTTCATTTTATAAATATTATAAACATCAACTGTAGGGGAGGTAATTGATTCTTATGCTTGACCTTCCTCAGAAATCTCCATGTACTTTCTCAGTGCCTGGGCAATCACTCACTGCAATGCTTGTTCAATACACAAAAACAAAACAAAGTAATTTAAAAATAGATGTGTAGATTTGATACTAGACTTTTTTAACCTTTTCTTTTTATTATTTTTTATTTTATAATTTAATTTAATTTTGCATATCAGCCACAGATTCCCCTGTCCTCCCTCCTCCCTCACCCCTCCCTCCTCCCAGCCAACCCCCCCCCCCCATTCCCATCTCCTTCAGGGCAAGAACTCCCCTGGGGATCCAGCTTAGCCTGGTAGATTCAGTCCAGGCAGGTCCAGTCCCCTGCTCCCTTCACCCAGGCTGAGCAAAGTGTCCTTGCATAGGCCCCAGGTTCCAAACAGCCAACTCATGCACTGAGGACAAGTCCCAGTCCCACTGCCTAGGGGCCTCCCAAACAGTTCAAGCTAATCAACTGTCTCACTTATCCAGAGGGCCTGATCCAGTTGGGGGCTCCTCAGCTATTGGTTCACAGTTCATGTGTTTCACTAGTTTGGCTATTTGTCCCTGTGCTTTTTCCAATCTTGGTCTCAACAATTCTTGCTCATGCAGTCCCTCCTCTTTCTTGCTGATTGGACTCCCAGAGCTCCACCTGGGGCCTGGCTGTAGATCTCTGCATCCACTTCCATCAGTCACTGGATGAGAGTTCTACCACGACAGTTAGGGTGTTTGATACTAGACTCTACAGAAAACACTGTCTGTCACAGTTTGCAAATTTCCCCAAGCTTCAATAACTTTACATTCTCATATGATTGTCCACAGTGTACTCTAAGAGCATTTACAATAGTAATTTTATTGATTGCCACTTACATGTCAGAACATGATATTATATGTGCATTGTCTAACCTAATTATCACAATATATTAGCATAACTGGTATAAATGCTTCACTTTACAGATAAAAGATTAGATGTAAGAATAATAACTGCCCAGTTTCTTCAAACAATATCTAACTTTAAGTATCAAATTAAACTTCAAAGTTGTTACTCCTAGTCCCTTTGAATGGAAAACTTCCACTCATATTAGTGAGTAGCTTGCAGATCAATTCATGCATAGACCACAAAATGAACTCTTAGACCTTAGTAGAAGAAATTTCCATTCATATTTTGAATGTCAGTTCTTTTTACACGTCCCTTCAAACTTTAACTGGATTTTGTTGTGTAGCCTAAGAAAGACAAGCAACTTATGCATTTATTATTAAATCACATCATCTGAAAAAAGAAGAGATATTAAAAACTACTTTGTGAATAAAGAACATTTTAAAATAAAAGAAAACCATGATTACAAAATATCAGCAGGAACATGAGTGTGAAATTGTGGGAAACTCTCTTGCTTTTACTCCACAATGTTGTATCACCACAGTAATTCCATGGTTTGTTGGAAAGTTTCTTTACCTATTTGATTTCTATAAAATGTATTTTTTAAATGACATAAATTATAGTACAAGCTGTTCATGACACCAGTGTATTTCCGTTCCAGTTTCTGTATTGTGATACAAGGAGATACCTCTGAGATACAAGAAGAGAGAGAGAGTAGAAAGGAGAGAAGGAAAGGAAATGGAGGACAAAAACTTCATATACTAACTCATATGCAAGGAGGCTATAAGCACTTGAAAAAAATTAGGCAATAATTAACATTGGTGAATCAGGTTTTTATAGCATTCTCTGCAGCCACTGAGTCATTTGTTGGAGTAACAAAGTAAGTTACAAATTCTGTTTGCATTTATATGCGTAGTTATAGTTATTATCTTCAAATATGGAACAGTAAATGCATTTTACCAATTTATAGTCCAGTTGTAAAAACATTGTGCTTACATTAAATCAAATTTTTAAAAACATTATAAAGTATATATTTAACTTGAAAGAATCTCAGATATACGTACTAAGATTTTTGCAATCAAAAAGCTCTTGCACAAATGGAACTTGGTAATGGGTTACAAGATGATTCTTTGGCTCTAGTTTTCTATGCTTGTGATGAAGGTATACCAATATTAGATTTGGGGATAAAAATATTTTAAATTGTAAATATAAAATGGCTTCTGACCACTCTGTCTTTGATGGACAGTATTAGCATATACTGTGCTCTCTGGTGGCTTTAGAAGAGACAGTGGCTAAGTCTGTGTTTGAGAGTATAAAGTGAAAAATAAAATTTAAAACAATGCATTCCTTGTTACCTCTGAACTATAGCAAGCTAGGGAAACTGTCATCAGAAATATGCTCTAGAGATAACCTTTAATCATTTTTCAGGATCACATGAACTTTTAAAATGTCAGAGAACTAGTACTATAGCCTTTTCAGAATAGAATTCAGATGCCTGTACTCATCCCAGGAAGAGGTTTTACGAAACCATTACTGTGGTTGTCAAGAAATGCTTTAAGAATGAGAGATAGGGGTTTTCTTTTCCACTGCCATACATTTGAATGACTGTCCTAAACAGCATATTAAATTGGATTTTTATCCCTGAAAATTTAAGAAAGTATACTATTTTACATAATACAACATGGAATTTTGATGATCTGGAGAAAGAAAGCTACAGTGAAGAATAATTAAGATGTTCCCAGTTACAATTTGGTTTATTCAAGGGGAAAAAAGGTATGATACTGAATGAAACTTTACATAAAACATGTGTCTATTTACAAATTAAATCCTCAATATTTATAAAAGAACACACATAAAAGCAGAAACAAATTTTGAAAATTGTTTTGGTTAAAAGAATACTTTAATGTTAAGACAACCAAAAGCTATCGTTATTACTTGAAAGTGACTTGCGCTTTTATGAAATGACAATATGAAGAAATCGGTTCATTCTGTTTTAATTTATTCCATGGTCCTCTATAAAGTGTTGTATGCTGCCAAACTGCTTAGCAGTTATGTAATTATTAGGACCTACTATAACCCTCTCATACATTGTTTGGAAGGTAAGATCCAAAATGAAAACAGACAAGAAGAACATAATAAGTATAAGGATAGATGTACTGACAGAGAATGAGAATTTGAACTATGTTAATCGACACCCTGTATACACACACACACACACACACACACACACACACACACACACACACACACACACACACTTATATTTTCTCTTGACATCAAGGTTAGCTAGTCACCTTGACTTTAGAGACTTCATCCAAGAAATATTGACAATCTCAAGAGGACATGTTTGCCCCACAGAAGCTATGAATTTAGCTTGTATTTCTTAAGCATTATTTTTATGAGTTAAAATTAATTTTAAAAAACCTTAAACACATGTAAGACTACAGTGAAAGCCTAATATCACAGTGACAATCTTACCACTAACAGAAGTTACAAACACAGCTACAGATTAAGAGTTCACTGTGACCCCAAGCAAACTTCTATTGTGGATCTGTAAGGTCAGTGAATTCCATGCCTTATCTTTCAAGTGATATTTTTTTCCCCAAATTAGTTAATGGTCCATGATCTTGTAAGAGCTGCTAAGAGGTTCCATTGAGCCTAGTGGCAGATTTCCATGTGCTAAGGGACAGCTAGCACCCAAAATCTTTTTCTACTTATTGCAAGCTGTCTGGCCACGTTCCTTTCATTGAACTAAGGGAGATGGAGATGCAAGTTGGCATGACTTTAAAGAAAATCACTCTCCAATCTGTATCAGGATTGGCACTTTGGAGTTCTGCTTGAGGCAAAATATTTTGGAAAGAAATATCTTCAACAATATTTTCCCTAGTTTTGTTACAAATACAGAAAAAAACAGATATAATAGAAAGCATAAACTAGCAGATCATATTTATAGAGTTAAAGGGAGACTGATGAAATAATTTTGGATGCTAGGTACACACTGACAGGACCTAATATAGCCACCACCCATTCTTGGAGCTCATACAGTGCCCAGTTAGTTAAAGATTTCTGAGTTCAACTGAGCGGTGGTGGCCAACGCCTTTAATCCCAGTACTTGGAAGCAGAAAGAGGCAGATCTTAATGAGTTCGAGGACAGCCTAGTCTGCAAAGCAAGTTCCATGACAGCCAGGTCTGTTACACAGAGAAACCCTGTCTCAAAAAACAAAAACAAAAACAAACAAACAAACAAACAAAGATTTCTAAGTTCTTCCTGGAATATGTTCTCCTAACAGAAGCTAGCCATTACAATCAACTTGCATTTTCATAATACATTTCTTTATATTTCACTACAAATGAGAAACTGTTTAATGTATTTATTTTTTAAATGTTCAATTAATATAGGCTATATTTAATCCATGTAAATTTATTACATGACATTGAAATTTAAATGTATTCAGATCAAATATGCAATATTAACTTATGCTATTATGTACAACCACATTATATTTTATCACTGTTATTTTATATTTTGATTATAATCTAGTGCTCCACTGGATAGATATTCTTCAGCATTTTATATTGCTGTAAATTCATTCACTGCTTCTCAGTTCCTCACTGTCGTGTCCATTACAAGCCAGTGTTTCTTTAGGATTACATAATTACACAATGCATTGTTATATCATGTATTACTAGGTCCATTCATTATTTGGCTCATATGTCTTTGCTTTTTCTGAATATTCCAAGTGATTGTACTCCATATACACAATGAGTACATGCTCTGGGGAGATTGTTTAGAGCTATCATATATTTAATATGTATTTAAGGTAGAGAAGAAGATTGTATTTTAGGAAGATAATATGAAAAACTTTCCACAACTTTTTATCTTTCAGTGCGTGTCATCTTTCAAAATATTGCCAATATTGATAAGTATATTCTCTGATTAAAGTCAAGTGTCCTCTTCTTCTGTTTCTGATGTAATTGCTGTCCCAATGGTATTGTTAATGTTAATGTGACAGGCTCCAAAACATGCTAGTAATGGTTACATTTGCATATATTAGAATTATGTATTTGAATGTGTGGTTATCTAAACGTTTAAAACAAGCTTAATCAGATCTCAAAAGAAAATTTAAACTTTTTAAATTTCTAGTACCTAGGGAAACATTTTGCAATATAGATTCATCTTATTCCCAGTACATTTGACCATGCATATGCATGTAAAGATATTTCTTCCTCTTTAACCCCATTAGACATAATTAATTAAATGCAACCAATCTTAGAAAATTAACATGACTTTTTAAAGGACTGGTATGAAACTTCTAGACATTTAACTTGCAAATTTAGCTCCCTTGAAAATTGACATTAAAATTATAAGGAAAATGTAGCACTAAGCACATTTCTTCTGTGCATGTCATGACAAATATTAGCATTGTGTGCCTTCAGCATAAATAGAGTTGACAAATTGTCAGAAGTCATAAATGCATAAAGTTAAAGAAGTTTCTTGAAATTTAGATCCATTCCTCCTTGAAAATGTTTTCTTTCTTGAGTGACTATCAAGCACAGGTGGATGTCAAGCAATATAGGAGTGATTAAGACGCCCCCTCACTGGAGTGCCTATGGAGTACAAGCACTTTAAACGTCTCATAAAGGTAAAGAGGTGCACACACTATAATCTCTTATAACTGGGGTACGATGATAAATTTATCGTAGAAGGATGTAAAAGAGTAGTGGAGAACAATAGACTAAGATCAAAATGAAAAACAACAAGGACAAAAATATAGCTGTACACGACAGAACAAGTACTATAATTAATCTCCACTATAATTTCTTTTGAATTTGTCTCAGAAACAATAAGAAATGAATACCTGTTTCTGAGGCCATTAAGGTTTTTCTTGTGAGACATTTTGGCATTTTGATGTATAAAATATTAACCTGCATATATTTTTCAGAATATGTAATATGTGCATATATATGTACAGAACATACATATTACATTCAGGTGGAGGTCACTCATAATAGTCTCCTCAGAAATATCTATTCCCTAACAGCCACTGAAGTCAGAAGTGGGCTCAGGTTCTAAATGCATCTGAATACATCTATTTTCTTTGTCCATTTTTTGGTAGTATTTCTTTCCAGATGATACAATTTATGTGTTGCCTCTTTTTTTTTAGTTTGTTTCTTTGGCACATATTTTCACATAATTTGATTTTAAATTGTCTTCTGCCATTAAGTTCTAATAATTTATTTGTATTATATTGAGATTATAATATAATTGCAACACTTCTCCCTTCCCTTTTCTCTAGACCATCCCATATCCCCCTTCCTTGCCTCTCAGATTCACAGTAACCATTTTCACTAATTGTTACTGCATGTATTTTCATGCTATTCTTTGTCATGGGAATCCTACATTTCTTTTCTCAAGAATGAGTTTTCTAGGACTAACAAACTGATCCATGTTAAGATAAGGGGAAAAATAAGTCCTTTGCTTGTACCACAATTATAAGCAGTGTTTCTTAACTGAAGTTCATGATTACACATTTAGAACTGAAGCCATCTCTATATGTATAAATGAGTCACACTCAGCCATTACTAGTTAGTTCCTTGTAGACACATTTTTATTTCTTGCATTAATATGAAAATCTCAGCACTGGCAGTTCACAGAACTGCAGTGTCTTGGTGTACTTGATATAATTTGACAACTGTTGGGTGAGTCTGTGCTAAGGTAGAAAATGTTAGCTGAAAAACATTCTTAGAATAAAGATTAATTACCTTCTAGTGCTGTAAGCATTTGAGAATGTATGTGGAGTAATAAAAGTTTGGTGTAATACAATTAGTCTTAACTCAGGGCTGTTTCTCTCAACTATTGATGAATTCTCTAGTTTTATGAGTCTTTCAGCTGTTTAAGAACAATCAGCTCTTCACATTTATTAGGAGCAAAAGCCAACACTTCCAAAAGAACACAACACTAATCAAAGCTGGTGAGCATGAGATAGTCAGGTCAGTAGACTTGGACTTCTTAGACTCGGCAAAATCCAATAGATAGCCATCACCCAGTTTGGACGCTTGGCTGGGTTCAGAAAAATTATATTTGTTCACTTTGTAGTCTGTTTGATAAAGACACTTTCCTGTAGGTCCTTCAGATGTAAATTTATTGTAACTGTGATTGGTGGTGAAGGAGAGTCTTTGCTCTGCATGAGAAAGGGAACAATGGCTAAACCCTAAGAAGCTGAGGTAAGGAACATGGACCATACCTGATGACTCTTAGTGGGGTACTGAACAGTAATAAAACCAAGGCTGGCAACTCTCTTCATGCATTATCACACATTGTTGCTGGACAATCAAGTACATTATCAGTGCAATTTTGATCCACTGAAATATGTGAATTTTAGCCTACATGATGAAGGGAAATGATTTAGTGACAAATGGCATGAAAGTGGCTAATCAGCTACCCACTATGTAACTCATTTAAGCTAGAACTTCATCTGGCCACCATCCATGCAGCTTTTGGCTGTGCTGATTTTTGAGCTGTATACTTTATGTCGTAACAACCATAACCAAAGATTTAGTAGTTTTTTTTTTTTTTTTTTCTGAATCTAGTGACTCTTCCTCATAAATTATTTTGCCTAGAGGTTGTCTTGGTAATGAAAACAATAACCATTAAGTATAATTACATTTATTTCTTTCTCTTAACCAATAAAATTAATCTTGTTTATTGACAAAACACTAGGCCCTAGTTACAAGACTCAAATACTATCTATTTAAGTTTACTCAATTCAAATTAACCAATACATAAGAGAAGATTTTCTCCTATAAAGGTATATTATAAAAAGAGGAAGGACAATGCAACTCAAGCACCAATGACGTTATTAAGACAGTGGTGGTGGCTTGGTGTCTATGAGGCCTTTGAACCCAAGTTAGTTGGTTCTGTAGGTTTTCTTGTGATGAACTTGACCTACTAGCTCTTCCAATCTTTCTTCCTTCTTTTCTGCAGGAGTCTCCGAGCCTCGCCTAGTATTTGGCTATGGGTGGGTGTCTGCATCTGTTTCCATCAGCTGCTGGGTGAAGCCTCTCTGATGACAGTTGGACTAGGCAGCAGTCTAAGAGAATAATAGATTATCATTAGGAATTATTCCATTGACTTTTTCTTTGGTTTATTTGTTTGTTTGTTTGTTTTTGCCATTCACATTGTTCTATCCTAGGTCTCTGAGCTATCCTACCTCTGGGTCCGAGGGATTAGAGGGTGAACACCCTCTCCCAGTATGGGTCTCAAGCTAGGCCAGTTATTGGTTGGTAACTCCCACAGTTTCTGTATCTCCTTTACCCCAGCACATCTTGCAGGCAGGACAACCAGGGAGCTTCATGGGACTGACCTAGATCCTCTGCATATGTTACAGCTGTGTAAATTGGTCTTCCTGTGGGACTCTGAGCAGTGGGAGCAGGGGCTGTCTCTGACTCTGTTGCCTGATTTTAGGACCTTTCCTCCTGCTGGATTGCTTCCTCCAGCCTTAATAGGAGAGGAGGTGCATAATCTCACTGCAACTTGATATACCTTCCTTGGCAGATGTCCATGGGAGGCCTGCCTTTCTGAAGAGAAACAGAGGAGGAATTGGATTGGGGGGAGGAAAGAGGAGGGAAGGACTAGAAGGAGAGGAGAGAGGGGAAAATTTGGTTGGGATGTACAAACAATGGTAAATAAATAAATAAACAAAGTCGGGCCATGGTGGCGCACACCTTTAATCCCAACGCTAGGGAGGCAGAGGCAGGTGGAACTCTGTGAGTTCGAGGCCAACCTGGGCTACAGAGCGAGTTCCAGGACAGGCTCCAAAGCTACACAGAGAAACCCTGTCTTGAAAAACCAGTACATAAATAAATAAATAAATAAATAAATAAATAAATAAATAAATAGAGAGAGAGAAAGTGAGAGAGAAAGAAAGTATGGTGATATGTTGTGTATCAAATAAAGCTTGCCTGGGGATCAAGGACAGAACAAGCCACTAGGTTAAATTTAGAGGCCAGGCAGTGGTGACACACACTGCTGTGGGATAATGCTTTTGTACACTGGTTTAATAAAAAACTAATTGGCCAGAAGACAGGCAGGAAGTAAAAGTGGGATAAGCAGACAAGGAGAATTCTGGGAAGAGGAAGGCTGAGTCAGGAGACACCAGCCCACCATCCAGGGAGCAGCATGTAATGGCACACAGGTAAAGCTACGGAACATGTGGCAACATACAGATGAACAGAAATGGTCTGAGTTTAAATGTAAGAGCTAGTCAGTGGTAGTCCTGAGCTAATGGTCGAGCAGTTTTAATTAATTAATATAAACCTCTGTGTGTTTACCTGGGTCCAAGCAGCTGCAGGACCAGTGGGTAAGAGAGGTTTGTCCTGACTGCAGGCCAGGCTGAACCAAGAAAATGTTCAGCTACAACACACCTTTAATCCTAGCACCCAGGAGGCAGAGATCTGTCTGGATCTCTGTGAGTTCAAAGCCATCATGGACTACATGAGATTGATTCAGTCAAAGAAAGAAACAGAGTCAGGCAGTGGTGGCACACACCTTTAATCCCAGCACTTGAAATCTCATGCCTTTGCTACCAGTATTTGGGAAGCACACATGCCATTAATCTCACAACAAGGAAGAAAGTGATGGCTGGGTGGAGAAAGGTATATAAGGTATGAGAAGACAGGAACTGAAGCCCTCTTTTTGGCTGAGGACTCAGAGGCTTGCAGTCTGAGATTCATGGAGATAGGATCTCGCCTTCCATTTGGCCTGAGGATTCGGTAGTGGTAAGAAGTTTCTCTAGTCATTTGTTCGTTTGTTTCTCTGATCTTTCAGTATTTACCCCAATATCTGGCTCCTGCGTTTTTATTATAAGACCTTTAGGACAGAAAGAAAGAGAGAGAGACAGAGAGACAGAGACAGAGACAGAGACAGAGAGAAAGAAAGAAAGAAAGGCAGAAAGAAAGAAAGACAGAAAGAAAGACAGAAAGATGATGGCAGTAGGGACCATTTACCCTGTTGAATTTCATATTGAGTTCATGTGACCCATGGGAACATATCTCAGCCATGTAACATACATAAATAAAACCAAATTCATTCTGTTTTTACATATAAGTTTTTAAATTAAAAATGACATTTTCCAGGAGTGTTTTTGAAAATGTGATAAATAATACTCTAGCTAGTTTCAGTTGTCAACTTCATACAGCCTTGAGTCATGAAGAGATTCTTCATTGAGAAATCAGGTTGGTCTATGACCATGTGTCTGAGATTGCCACAACTGATAAATGAGATAGGAAGGGCCAGCCTATACTGAGCAGCACTATCCTTAAGCAGGTGGCTCTGCATTAAGAAAGATAGCTAAATGTAAGCCAGTGACCAAGCAAACCAATAAACAGCATACCTACAGTACTTGTTTGAGTGCCTGCTCTAACTTGGCTCAGTGACCTGGACTTGTGAGACAAATAAAACCTTTCATCCTCTAATTCCTTTGGTCATGATAATTACATGCACTGTGAAAGCAGACTAGAAGATATTGGTATCAGAAGAAGAGTGGTGGTGCTCTGGTGAAACTGACGATGTAGCATTTTATGCTTTTGGATTATTTTATTGGAGGATGTTGAAACTATCATATAGAAAAGCCGTTGTGATCTCAAAAGCTGAATGACTTATTTTTGTGGAAGTTTTGAAGTTATTGCCGAGGGACATGTAGATGATTGAGAGCTGGCTTGTGGAGTTTCAGTGGGAAGCAAAGTTCTGTATGACCATTCATGGGTTATTTAAAATTAAGAAGCTGTGCATGTAAAATTATTGCATCACCGCCGAGAGGGATGCTGATCAGTTAGAGCTGAGGAATGAACTGAAAATAATACAAGGTGAGAATTAACAAGGCGAATCTGGGAAACATTACCTCATGTTAATACACATGAGCTCTAGTTGAGGCTGCGTCTCAAGCTCATGCTTAACCTGGCAATGTGTAAGAACTGTCTGTCTGGTGCTCTTTTTTTTTTAAATAGGCATGAGAAGTTTAAGATTAAGGGGGTAATAAGGAGATATTAAGACATGGTGCCTAGGGGCAGGGGCAGAGCTCCTAAAGAAAAACAATGAGAGACCCCTTGTAAAGGTGCAAACTCAGATGCAGTAGATGCCCTAGGATTTTGGAGATTCTAGTACAGTAGGATGACCACCAAGGAGTGCACGTGTGGGGAGTAAAGCCAGCCTAAGCCTGCCAAAATGAGATTTATATGTTAAGTATTATGAAACTAGACAGGTATGGCTACCCATGCCATTTGGAGCCTATAGAGTTATATGTTTACTGTAGATATTGGACACAATACTATTAACATGACTGAGTTTTATTTGGGTTTAAATGCAGTGACTCCCTAATTCCTCTTTCTTTGAATGAACATGTACATAATTTATTTTTATTTTATCTTAGCCTAGAGCAAATAATGAGCTATTTGACTGTTAAAATTTTGGATTTGTTAAGAGACAATAGAACGTTGAGACTTATACTCTTTTATTTTTACATTAACAGGAGAAATTCGGATCAATAAGTGAAAGGTTATGGCTTAAATTGCTATGCTCTAGGAGTGCTTTCGTTAGCTTCCATTGTCAAATTTACACAGTTTGGAATCATCAGAGTGAGTCACAGTTAAGGAATTGCCCACATAGATTGGCCCATGGCCATGCCTGTGAGAGACTGCCTCAACTAAATGACAAACGTGAGGAGCCTAGCCCAAAGAGGCGACTCTATCCTATGCAAGTGGGTAAGTATGAATGCTTAAGTATAAAAACTTAGCTGAATGTAAGGCTGTGGATAAATAAGCCAGTATGGAACACTGTTCTTAGGTTTCTGCTTCAGTCCTTGCTTATAATACCCTGCCTTAATTTACCCTGATAGATTGTGACCTGGTTTGTATGCCAAATAAACTATGTCCTCCCCTAAGTTACCTTGGTCATGATGCTTATCACACCGGCAGCAAGGGGAATTAGATGATATTTATTATATATGGATGCTAAAGATTCACTCAAATTGCTGGCGGTGGTGGTGCACGCCTCTAATCCCAGCACTCGGGAGACAGAGCCAGGCGGATCTCTATGAGTTTGAGGCCAGCCTGGTCTCCAAAGCAAGTTCCAGGACAGGCTCCAAAGCTACACAGAGAAACCCTGTCTCAAAAAACAAAAACAAAAACAAAAAAAGATTCACTTAAACTGTCCTCTACTTTGTATCTGTATATGTAGGAGAAATATAGCAAAACTACTAAAGACATTGCTGCGTATTAGGCTTCATTCATCATGCCTATAAAGATGAGATCAGCTCAAAAGTGAGTTAAGGGAATAAAAAGCTAGCACATGAACTATGTCTATGCATTGATCACAACAGAGACAATGCACTTAGGACACCTGTGTTTTCTTACTGTGGGATGGTCTGTATGTCAAATGTGTTGCTGATTGGTCAATAAATAAATCACTGATTGGCCATTGGCTAGGCAGGAAGTATAGGTGGGACAAGGAGGAGAATAGAGCTGGGAAGTGGAAGGCTGAGGAGAGACACTACCAGCCGCCATCAGGACAAGGAAGATGTAAAGTACCGGTAAGCCACAAGCCACGTGGCAAGGTATAGATTAATAGAAATGGATTAATTTAAGCTGTAAGAACAGTTAGCAAGAAGCCTGCCACGGCCATACAGTTTGTAACCAATATAAGTCTCTGTGTTTACTTGATCGGGTTTGAGCGGCTTGGGACTGGCGGGTGAGAGAGATTTGTCCTGACTGTGGGCCAGGCAGGAAAACTCTAGCTACAAATGGCGCCCAACGTGGGGCAAGAGTTTCCACCTAAAACATAAAAAAAAAGATTCTAAAACGGAGCTAAAAACAGCTTCCTAATTGTCTCTCTCAAATGAGCGGCAGCTGCCGGTTTGAGCTACTGGCGGGTTCCTAGCGTGTGTGCTTGACCTGCAGTATGGCGGGAATGAGGCCTCTGCAAGTGGCACATTAAGCTACATTGTGGATTTAGCCTTTGCTAGTACAAAACAAAAAAAGAGGTTTCTGGGCTACACGCTGCTTGGATAAAAGCATAGACCCACGATAGCTCCCAGAGCTGGTGGTAAAGTACCACGCCAAGTTGGGAAGCTGAGGTGGGCGGAGCCAGCAGCCACAGTTGCTGCAGCTTAAAGCAATAGATTCACAATAAGACAGATTCAGATGTAATAGTTTAAAATGTGTGTAAAATATACGTAGGCTTGAAAGAGACAAAAAAAGGTGATATATACAGTATAAAAACAAATACATGGTTTTAAAAAATAAAGTCTTTAAAGAGACAGTAAAATTAATATAAAAAATAAGCCACGTAGAGATGACTATTACACAGAGAGTCTGGATTGTGTTGTCTTTGGGATTCTTAACTACAGAGAGATATTTGATTGTAAAGGAAGCTGAGTTAAACCAGTATGTATATTTTAAAGATACTTTAACTTCAAAATTTAGATGTAAGGATATGTTGCTTTGGAAAAGAGTCTCTTTTGTTTCCACAGAAAGCGAGAGGCTATGGATTTGTTCCAGAGTAAGATACATCAGGTTTGACCAGCCAAGACCCCCTGAAAGGTCTCCGATGACACCATGGCCCAGATGATCCAACATCCAGAACCGTTTCAAGACAACTGGCTCAGATGATACAGCCTCACGGACTACTCCATGATCCTAAAATTTTCTTTGTTTCCCCAGAAGATACAGCGCCCCCCTCCAGCAGGAAGTAGTAAGAGAAGCTACGCCCAAATTCCCAAATATACCAAGCTGACTTTGGAGATATGTAAAGGTTAAAACCTTCCTTTTTAAGAAAAGAAAAGGGGAAGTACTGTGGGATGGTCTGTATGTCAAATGTGTTGCTGATTGGTCAATAAATAAATCACTGATTGGCCATTGGCTAGGCAGGAAGTATAGGTGGGACAAGGAGGAGAATAGAGCTGGGAAGTGGAAGGCTGAGGAGAGACACTACCAGCCGCCATCAGGACAAGGAAGATGTAAAGTACCGGTAAGCCACAAGCCACGTGGCAAGGTATAGATTAATAGAAATGGATTAATTTAAGCTGTAAGAACAGTTAGCAAGAAGCCTGCCACGGCCATACAGTTTGTAACCAATATAAGTCTCTGTGTTTACTTGATCGGGTTTGAGCGGCTTGGGACTGGCGGGTGAGAGAGATTTGTCCTGACTGTGGGCCAGGCAGGAAAACTCTAGCTACATTTTCTGATTACAAATGGATGCGCTCTTCTGTTTGTTATCCTTACTGGGCTATGCAATAGTAGCAGAGATAGTTTTATTGAAGAGGTGAAAATTACTCCTGAAAATGTGACCAGATACTTTAATACACTTTCAATCATTGTGGGTACTTCTTTTTGCATTATTTGTGTTTAAGCCTCAGAGGAAATTTTCAGTTGCCTGAAAGCAAACTCTGAGAGCTAGGCATTCAATATATGGAAGAAAGAAAATCACCATTAATTTACAGTGCTTCATTGCCTCATTTATGAAACCTCTAAAAACAAACAAGTGGACATCAATATTTCATAGATTTTCAGTTCGAAAATGTCTTCTTTTCTTCAATTTAAACACAATCAAATGCAGTACCAACTTCCCTAATAAATTCCCAATTTACAAGCGTGAGCTTGATTTACATAAAAGGTATAGTCAAAGTTTATTGCCATTTGTTCCAAAAGGTTCTTCATGTTTAGTTCAACAATATGAAAAACTCAAGGTAAAATCAGATTGTTAACTGGAAATATAGATCTCTACAAACACAGAAGACCGTTGTTCCAACACAAGAGTCACTTTGATGTGCCCATTTTGAATCCTGTGTTTCTTCCCCTTAGTCAGAATCTCCCTGGAGTGTCAGCATAGATTCATAACTGGTCCATCTAATTTTCTCCTTCTGACAACAAAGAACCAGAAACACATGCTGAATCACAGGACAGTGAGACTCTTGTTATCCATCATAAGGCCTCCATGCCTCAGGCACTTTGTAACCTAGACTTGTGAGTGAAGGACAGCAATAAGCCACAGTTTTGCTTTAGATTTTTCAAAGAAGGCGTAAGTTTATAAAGCAATAAGTCAAACCATTCCAGTTAGGAGTGTGCATATCAAGTTACTTCTATATCAAAAAAGTAATTTATATTTCTGTTTGTGACCAGTCAATCAATCAATCACTCTGTGACCAGTTAGCCAACCTAGAATGAAAATATATTGTGTTTGTGACACTCTTTTACAAGATAAGATTTAGGGTTTTGGTACAGTTAAACATGATTTATAATTATTTCTACAAAAAAGAAAATATTTAATCTCACTATATCTTTTATTTATACAAATGTTAATGCTGAAAGTAGGGCCCTGCCCCCTCCCCCCAGTTTTGGGTAGCTGTTGCCTTGCTTGCTGACCTTGACCAGATATCCTCCCTATGCTGATTCCTTGCTGGTTTCCTTCTTACTGAAAGCTCACCAGGGGTTCCTTGTTTGTGTATCCTGCATATGGGGCATTAACAGTTTAGATGCAAGAAAGTAGAACATTGGTAGCAAACTTCTGCCCTCCTGGGTTCTTCCAGTGTGCTATAAGCCTATATGTATTTAAGGCCTCCTCCCTCCTTCAATAAACAGCATTCAGCATTCTGCTGAGGCGAATGACCCGGTCTCTTGTCTCTGTTTTTTGATCCACAGCCCCTCACTCAGATATGGTGAACAGGTGGTGGTAGCGTGGGTGTTACCGCTACAGCTGAATCTATTCTGAAGATACTACATTTTAAAAAAAGGCTTAATCTTTAATCTGTAAGCCCTCAATTTGGGAAACAACTCTATTTGGGAATCAAGAAAAGTAGTTTTTGTTAATTAATAGTAATAATAAATAGCAGTATATGAGCTGTACAAAATATAATTAAAGGCAAGGACAATTAACACCATTGTAATACTTTAAATAATAAAAGTATGTATGTATGTAAGTTTAATATATAACAGTGAGATCAAATAGATTGAATTGTGATGCTGTTTTTTATCATTTCAGCTGCTACTTTAGTAAGGAAATGTAGAACACTGTTTGCATCTTCTCAACTCTCCAAAGTTTATGTCGTTGTGCCCAGATCACGACCCCCAGAGAGACCTCGAAGATGAGCATGCCAGAATGCAAAAGCAAGGTTTAATTCTGGATATCCAAAAGCAATACAAGCCTACACAGTGGAGGCTGGAGGAAGTGCCTGCCTCTCTGCAAGTTCAGTTTTTAAAGGCAAAAACCACAAGGTTACATCATTTAGGGGTGCTAGTATGGGTACAATTCTGTTTGGTTCACTTCTAGGGACTTTCTAGAAATCATAGCTTAATCTTACTTCTAAGGGGGTAGTTGCCTGCCACCATTTCTCATTGGCTGTCCTCAGGTGGGAACATTTCTATGGTCAGTTACCCTGGAAACCAGGGTTGGAACATTCTTTGGTCAAACAGTTACCCTGGAAACCAGGGAGAGGACATTCCATAGTCCGGTAGTCATTACCTTGTGACTACCTTGTGACTCTGTACTTTTATACTTCCTGGTTTCTGGAATCTAGACTGACTGGTTTCAGTAACTCATGGCCTATTCCAGTAACTCGTGGCCTGTACCTAAAAGGAGAAATCATAGGTCTTAGTTTTAGGGTGAAAGCATTTTAGTCTTATTTTGGTTCCACATACATGGAATCACTGTTAATTCTCAGTCAACATTTCCACAACATAAGGTTTCCATAGCATGCCTGTTTCACTTTTTATTACACTAATATCACTAAAGTTATATGTGTATTTGTTCTTTCTCTCCCAAATTTAAGGCAAGGTATATTTGATCTGAAAAAAATATTGCATTAAAAAATAAAAGGTGAATAGAACTCATTCAACAGACCACAAGTCTAAAACAAAAATGATATTAAATTCCTACCAGTCCTCTGCCAGCTGACATAACCTTGATCATGAGTCATTAGGTATTACCAGAATGATTCCTAACATCCCATCTGGGATACTGCTTTTAATTATGCCTCTTTTTTTTTTTTTTTTTTTTTTTTTTTTTTTTTTTTGGTTTTTCGAAACAGGGTTTCTCTGTGTAGCTTTGCGCCTTTCCTGGAACTCGCTTTGGAGACCAGGCTGGCCTCGAACTCACAGAGATCCGCCTGGCTCTGCCTCCCGAGTGCTGGGATTAAAGGTGTGTACCACAACCGCCCGGCTAATTATGCCTCGTGACATCCCAAATCAAAACTCACATAACACTTATGCTGAACGGGTAATTATCCTATTAAATAAACAGAAGCAAAAAAAAAAAAATCCATCACTCTGTAGTTTCTTGATTTTCTCCCAGGCAATTGGTAATTTGGGTGAAGAAAATCATAGCATATTTAAGTGGGCCATTCTTATTGTTAAGTACATTCTGTTTTATCTATATCACAAAACAGATTGATGATTAAGATGACTCCTTGGACTATATTGCCTCTTCACAGTGGGACACAAACATTGTGTCCTTATCACATACTAGATTATAATGACACTGTTCTATTCTAGAACAACCATCACCACCATATAAGAACAATGAAGACAATGTCTTTGATCATCTTTAAATTGTCTGCTATTATTCTACCTTCATTTTCTGTCTCTTATCAATAAGTTTCCTCGTAGGACAGTTTGGACTTAGTCTGAAGTTCTTCACCAAGTTATTTTTCACATGTATCATTGTATGAGCCAACTATTCCCAAGGATTTCTCTCAAGGTCACTAAGGACCCCTGTTGGACTCAGTCCAGCTGTCAATACTCATCCTTTCCTTCTCTTGTGCATTGATTTTTTTCCTCTGTCCTGGTTATTCTGCTCATGATACCCCAGAACAAATAATCTAAATTTTCCATCTGTCATCAGTCTGTTCACTTCGATTGTCAATTATTTTCTTTTTCACACTGACTTGAAAGTATAAATTTTCAAGCTTCCATTTTTCAAACATAAAATCTTTCTAAATGTTTTCTGCTAACTTATAGCAATCTTGCAAATGTTTCAGGAAGGCTAAAGGGTAAAAGCTATTAAAGGATGTGATGATTTTTAAAAGCTTTAGATGTTTGATGGTCATTTGTATTTTTCTTTTGAGAGTTCTCTGCTCAGTTCCACAGTCATTTTTTTTTTTAATTAACTGGGTTATTTGCATGTTGCTTAGTTTCTTTAGCTCTTTCTACATTTGGACACTAACCCTCAGTAACATGTGTATCCAGCCACAATTTCCCCCATCCCGTTGGCTTCTTCCCCACTTGATTGACCGTTTTCTTTGTTCCATAGAAGCTTTTAGTTTGAAGAAACTTCATCTGTCAGTTGCTGGTCTTACTTTTCGCACCTCTGAAATCCTGTTCATATGCTTCAATGTCAACTCCTATTCTTACTAGTTCCTTGGACAGTTTCAAACTATAAGTCGTTATGTTAATATCCTTGATCATTTTATAATTGAATTTTGTTCAGGATGAGATATATAAGTCGAGTTTCATTCTTTTACATTTTGCTATCTTGTTTCCTCATCATCATGTATGGAAGATGTTCCCTTTACGTGGTGATACTTTGTTATACTCTAATAAATCTTACCTGAAGATCAGAGGACAGAGATAGCCACAGAGTTAGTCACAGAGGTCAGGCAGTGGTGGCACACACCATCAATCCTAGCACTTGGGAGGCAGAGATCTGTCTGGATCTCTATGAATTCAATGCCACCCTGGACTACATGAGATAATTCCAGTTTAAAAGAGAAGCAGCCAGGCAGTGGTGGCACACACCTTTAATTCCAGCACTTGGGATCACACACCTTTAATCCCAGTACTTGGGAGTCACAGACTTTAATCCCAAAACTAGGAAGGTTGAGGCCGGAAGAGATATGACTGGGCAGAGAAAGGAATTTAAGGTGGGAAGAGACAGGAATTACACCTTTTCAGCTGAAACTGAGAGGCATTCAGTCTGAGGATTCATGGAGATTGGTTGAGAAGTTGGTGAGGTGAGAAGTGGCTGTAGCTTGTTCCTTTGTCTCTCTGATCTTTCAGCATTTACACCAATATCTGTCTCTGAGTTTTTATTAAAAGACCACTTAGGATTCACACAACATCTTTGTCCAGTGTAGATTTTCCCAACATTATCAAAACTCAAGTAATCGGCCGGGCGGTGGTGGTGCACGCCTTTAATCTCAGCACTTGGGAGGCAGAGGCAGGCGGATCTCTGTGAGTTCGAGGCCAGTTTGGGCTACAGAGTGAGTTCCAGGAAAGGCGCAAAGCTACACAGAGAAACCCTGTCTCAAAAAATCAAAAAAAAAAAAAAAAAAGCCTTAAGTAATCATATTTGCATGAACATATATCTGGGTTCTGTATTGTGCTCTATTCATCTATGAATACTCCTTACCATGCTGTTAATATTGCTCTGTAGTATAACTTGAATTTGTTTATGGTAACACTTTGGCATGCTTCTTCTTTTTACAATTGTTTTTATGTCCCTGTTCATGTATGCATAACCACAGATTTTTTAGATTGTAATAAATGTGTATTGAAGTATGAACCTAATTAGTCTTATTAGTAAAAACCAGGAGATAGATACTGAGGTAATAACCTAAAAGATCAGAGAAGCAGAGGAGTAGCCACCAATGACTTTTTATCTCTCTGAATCCTCCAACAGAAAGGGCTGAGAGATCCTGTCTCTGCCCCACGTTATCACCTTCTCTCTGCCTCCCAAGTGCTGGGATTAAAGGTGTGAGCTTCCAAAGTGCTGGAATTAAAGGCATGAGGTACCACTGCCTGGCTTCTATGGTTACCTAGTGCCTAGCTCTGCCCTCTGATCTCCACACAAGCTTTATTTGTCAGAACACAAACAAAATATCACACAACAGTATATCACTGGGGCATGGGGCTGGAGCTTTTGTGATAAAGTACGAAATTGGAAGGACATACTGGCATTATTAGTAATCTTTTTTTTATTTTATAATTTGATTTAATTTTCCATATCAGCCATGGATTCTCCTGTACTCCCTCCTCTTGCCCCCCCCACTCCCCCTAGCCCACCCTCCATTCCCATCTCCTCCAGGGCAAAGACTCCCCTGGGGATTCAGCTCAGCCTGGTAGATTCAGTCCAGGCAGGTCCAGTACCCTCCTCCCAGGCTGAGCAAAGTATCCCTGCATAGGCCCCAGGCCCCAAACAGCCAGCTCGTGCACTGAGGACAGGTCCTGGTCCCACTGCCTGGGTGCCTCCCAAACAGTTTAAGCTAATCAACTGTCTCACTTATCCAGAGGGCCTGATCCAGTTGGGGGCTCCTCAGCTATTGGTTCATGGTTTATATGTTTCCACTAGTTTGGCTATTTGTCCCTGTGCTTTTTCCAATCTTGGTCTCAACAATTCTCACTCATACAATCCCTCCTCTTTCTCACCCAATTGAATTCCTGGAGCTCCACCTGGGCTTGGCGGTGGATCTCTGCATCGCATCCATCAGTCATTGGATGAGATTTCTAGTTAGGGTGTTTGGCCATCCTATCACCAGAGTAGGTCAGTTCAGGCTTTCTCTTGACCATTGCCAGTAGTCTATTGTGGAGGTATCTTTGTGGATTTCTGGGTACCTCTCTAGCACTTTGCTTCTTCCTATTCCCATGGGATCTTCATTTATCATGGTCTCTTTTTCCTTGTTCTCCCTCTCTGTTCCTGATCCAACTGGGATCTCCTGCTCCCCTAAGCTCTCTTTCCCTCGACCCTCGCCCTTCATTACCCCCCCCCCCCCCCCCCCGCCATGTCCAGTTTGTTCATGTAGATCTCATCCATTTCTCTGTCATTGGGCAATCCCTGTGTCTTTCTTAGGGTCCTGTTTTCTAGGTAGCCTCCCTGGAGTTGTGAGTAGCAGTCTAGTCATCCTTTGTTTTACATCTAGTATCCTCCTATGAGTGAGTACATACCGTGTTTGTCTCTCTTAGTCTGGGTTATCTCACTCCAGATGTTTTTTTTTTTCTAGATCCATCAATTTGCCTGCAAATCTATTAGGAATCTTAATAGTGTGTCTTCATGTATGTCAGGACTGGCAATAAGCAGTCATGTTAGAGAGGAACTATACCTGTTAGTCATGGCATAATAGTATCCTAAGTAGCAGTGTTTTTTTTTTTTCCTTTTCTGTTGTTATAATAAAACACTATGCCCGAGGCAACTTATAAACAGAAGGGTTTAGCTGTCTTTAAGGTTCTAGAGGGCTTAGTCCATCACTCTAACAAGGAGAACTATGGCATCAGATACACAGGATGACTAGAATAGCAAACTGAGAGTTCATATCTTAAACTACAAGCAGAAAATAAAGTGAGTGAACTGGGAATGGTACAGGACTTTTGAATCACCCAAGCCAGCCCCTCAGTGATGTATTTCTCCCAGGAAATCTTCATAAACCTAACAGTACCTTCAACTAGAGAGAAATCATTCAAACATCTGAGCCTGGAGAGGAAAATCTCATTAAAAATATCAAAAGTGGCTACCAGAAGAGAGAACTTAAACATTTGAAGCAAAGTTAAAAAAAAATGGGCATTAGAGTCAGATATGTAGGTAATCTGATTGACTGGAGACTATAAAGATACTTCATTTTATACCATAGTGTAGGAATATGAAAACATTCTTAAACTCTCAAAAGAGAGATGGATGGTAGACAAATGATAAATAGTTGATAGCTAAATAATTGCTAGAGAGAAATATGGTAAATATCTGTTGAAATACATACAGATTAATTAAACCAATTCTCAAATTCTCAGACTTGGAGTCACCTACATGAATCATAATGTGTCTTTATGCCCTGTGACATTACTGCAAATGTATTTTTCCCCACCCTTACAAAATGACCTATAACTCTTTGCTCAGGTCACCCCGCAACAGTGAACAGTGAAATATACAGTTCGTTTTAGAACAGTTAGATCCAAGCTCAAAATTGGCAATAATTCAAAGCAGCAATTTAAGGTATAGTGAGGTTGAGAAATCACTAGAGAGTAGGCTTATATCTGTTTATCAATGAGTCAGCTTAGTTTATAGAATGCCCTATGATCATTTCCTTGAAGTCCATTAAAGGAATCAGTGTTCTCATCAGTCAGTATAACACATTAATTATTCTGTAAGTCAATGTTAATGTGATAAGACCAGTGAAAAGCACTTAAACTATGATGCATAGACATAATAGCATGAAAAATATTATATATCGTGTATTTCTCGACTGTAGTCCTTTGAAGATGATGAAGGCATTATTAAAACTTATCCAAGTGGGAGTCTTAATGGTACAGTTATTCCTCATGAAAGATATTTACTGAACAAAATTAATATTATCTTGTATATATGATAAGAACCTATTAATTGTATGAATGTACTACTTCCCAGCATAAATACACCTGGTGAAAAATTTACCAGGATCCATATTTAATAAGTCATATGTTGAATTTCTTGTTTCTGGAAGACACAGGCCACCTAATTAACTAAGCAGGGCTCACAGGGGTTGACAGAGACTGAAGTGGCAATCACAGATTCTGCACGGGTCTGTGCTAGGTCCACTGCATATATGTGGTTATTTATTTTGGGTTTTTTTTTTAGGACTCCTAATGGTTGGAGTGGGGGTGTCTCTGACTCTTTTGCTTACTCTTGGGAACTTTTTCGTTTATTTTTTTTCTTTCTTTTTATTTTTAGTAAAAAAAACCAAAAACCTTAATTTATTTAGTAGTACTTCTGTCATGCATTTTTTTCCTTTAATCAAATCATCTCATCCTTAAGCAAAACAGAATAGTAACATATTACTTCAAAAGGTGTTTCCTCCCTGGGTGGTGATATGTAAGCTTTAAATGATGCAACATGAAACTGACAATCCAATTTGGTGTGTGTGTGTGTGTGTGTGTGTGTGTGTGCGCCTATTTTATTGCATCCTGTTATGCTGTTTGATTGGTATCACTTGGAGGTCTGATCTTTTCTGAAGGGAAATCGAGACACAGTGGATCTGGAGGATAGGGCAGGTTGGTAGCAGGGTTGAAACTAGGAAGAGTGGAGGGAGAAGAAGCTGCAGTTGGGATATATTGTGTGAGAGAAGAATAGATCAAAGTAAATAATGACACACTCATTCTGGTTATCTTTCCTTTTGTATTTTGTAATCACCTTAAGAGCTGTGAAATATATGAACAGTTCTTGTCTTTATAAAGATTTTTTTCCCCGTGTCTCTGACTAGTGAAATTGTCCTTTGGAATCCATCACAATTTCAAGCCATTTATTGGTCTCTATGACCTTTCTTCATAGAATTAAATACCTGTCATGATGTGTACATTATACTTTTCTTCTGACACCTCCTATTGGAAGAGAAGTTCCATGTAGACAAGCATCTGGGATGTATTGTATGAGAGAAGAATAAATAAAAAGAGAAAAGAAAAAAAATCCTACTTCTACCATAATATATTTCAAAAGTTATAGGGACACTAGACATTCCATGTAGAATCATATTTTATGATAAAACAGCAGTAATATTTTAATGACTTTCTTTAGGAAATACCTCATGAATTTTGCATGCTAAAATTTTGTTTTTAAGTGCGAAATAAGTCTATAAAGATTCAGAAAGAAGTAACAAGAGTAAAATTCAAAGTTCAACTAGAAAAAGTCAGCAAAAATTTTTGACCATTTCTTCTTGATTAAGAAAAACAGTGTATGTGTAAAATTTTCCATAGATAGGAATAGACAAATTTTATTAGTTATTTTTCATGCTGCTGTGACAAAATTTTCTAATTACATCAGGTACTTTTTGCACTTCAGTGTGACTGTCACTTATCTTAACAAGAGTATACATGAATGATTGGATTTGTTTTCCTGCTTTGTCTATGAGACATGAAAAATTAATTTAAGTATGTAAAAAATTTCATGATTGGTATTAACTGATACCATATTCTTTATAACATCTCTTTGTAAGTAAGGGGAATAATTAGGAAAAAAAAGTAGTACTACTAGTAACAGGATTCATTATATGTGCATATCAACTACTTAGGAAATGTCTACAGTTGCTCTTATTGTTTCCCAGGGTACCTATAATGATAATTCTAGTTTTCAAAAATATGCCTCAGTAAAGTGAATGGCAATATGAAAGAAATATCTTTTAAAAAAAGTGTATTAAATGAACTGAAATCATATCTTCAGTATATAAACCTAGTGATAAACTCAATTTGCTAATGATGGATTATAGACATATTCCTGTTGGCAATAAAATCATGTCAGAGAAAATATATAAATCATTTTTACAGCTAAATTAAAAGCATTCAAAAGAAATTAAGAATATTGAAATGTATCTTAGAATTGTTTTGTGTACTCTTTTAAATGATTCTCTACCCAGTAGGAGAGTGGTGGTAAGAGCCAGAGTTTGTCAAGGAGTGTTGAAGACTGCTATAAACAAGAACTCACAGAGATTGTGGTTGTCTGCAGATCAAGGAAATCAACACTTTACTATGGACTAGTGAGAGGCTCATGGAACCCAGTCCTTATACAGGGAGGTATCAGTAGCTGATGCCTACTAGGAAAGGAAGATCCAGTTTTCTTTATAGGTATGGCTGCTGATAAGTCAACCATGAAACAGTAGATGGTTCCACATCATTGTACCTAATAGCAGCACTAATTTTACTCAATAGGTTAAATTAAAAGAGGATACAAGGGCGGTGGTGGTGCACGCCTTTAATCCCAGCACTTGGGAGGCAAGAGTCAGGTGGATCTCTGTGAGTTCAAGGCCAGCCTGGTCTATAGAGCGAGATCCAGGACAGGCACCAAAACTACATGGAGAAACACTGTCTCTAAAAAAAAAAAGGAGGATACATATTTGGGAGGGGGGCATGATAGAGGCTATTTGGATGTTTGGAGGGAGTGAATAGGGAATACTTATTATACAAATCCATTATATATATACTTGCAGTTCTAAATTAATGAATAATATGTGTGTACATGTTCAAAAATAATATAATGGTAAATGATTGTTTTAAAAATATGGAAATGGCCAGATATGGTAACAGAGCTTATTTCAAAATATTCAAATAAGTCAAATAAAGGCTTCCAGTATGATTTATTTGTTTGTTGTTTTTGGTTCTTTCTAGCATGCTTTGAGTAAAAGGGTTACAAGTATCTTGATGCCTTCAGGCCTAGGATTTGAATTGTCTAGTATTTCAGCTTGTTCTGGGTTCCTGATTTTTTGACATGTAGTTCATCAAAGAAATCTGATTCTGACCATTATAAGCCATTTATCTTGTGTAGTTTAACAGCGTGTAGGGGGAAAATTTGACAGGCAGAAAGAAGCCTGTCTAAAAGCAGCACAGTGATATCCATTTCCTTCAAATGAACACACTTATCCCTCAAACATGACTCACCATATTGTAAAAATATAACATTAAGAATGAAAGGCCAAAGCAATGATTGAGCCAGGAGACAATATCATACTGAGGTTGATTTTGTTTTATTATTTTCGTATTCTCTCCAGGGCACACAGGAAATTTCCAATGTTTACCTCTCAGTCTCACAGATATAATATTTTGTAGCCTTCAGCAAAGCTACCTGCTCTATTTATGCTGCCGAGATGATGGGCTGTAAAAGTAATCATAAATATTTCAACTTCTCTGTCACATTTTTCCTGATGGAGTGTAATTTCCCTTAAAATCTTACTCAATTTGCAATAAATAAATACTTTATACTTTATTTTATTGAGAAACAAGTTAAATAGCAAATATTTTTCCAGATGCTAATTCTTGATCTTCAACATTAATAGCACAATATGAGATTAATGGATATGTATAGTGTATGGTTATACACACATACAACATTTACAGACAGAAATATATATGTGTGTTATATATATATATATATATATATATATATATATATATATATATATATATATATATGTAACAATTGCTAGGCTATTGTGAATGTTGTTTGATCGTAATGTTTCAGAATTATTTTCATTATTTACAGCTGTCCTTGGAGATATTAAATCATATGTATGTACTTTCTATATTTTGTTAGATATTATTAAAATTCAAGGAAAAGAAAATTGCTTTAAATCATAAGCATAAAACTACATATCCAGCTTATATGTATGTAAAAAAATATCAGTAATTTTGGAAAGCTGACTTACTGCCACAGTCAGTGTTTATTGAGTGTACAGTGTATATGACTAACTCCTATAGATACAAGACAAAACAATCAAACTCTTGTCTACATGGAGCTTCTCTTCCAATAGGTGTCAGAAGATCAAATATAATGTACACAAGCTGACAGGTGATTAATTCTGTGAAGAAAGGTGTTGGAGACTAATAAATGTCTTACAACTGTGATTAAGTTTCAAAGGACAATTTCACTACTCAGAGACATAGGAAAAAATCTTTACAATGACAAGAACTGCTCACATATTTCACAGCTATAAAGGTGAATAAAATACAAGTGGGAAGATACCAGAAGGATTGTGTCATCATTTCTTTTTATTTATTCTTCTCTTATATAATACATCTCAACCACAGCCTTTTCTCCCTGCACTCCTCTAAGTCCCCTCCCCCCTACTTCCCCTCTCCTTCAGATCCAGTGCTTCCCCCATTTCCCTCCAGAAAAGAGCAGGACTCCCTCCCAGTGATGTCAACTGAACTCTGCTGAAGAATGTGGCAGTAGGGCAGTGGTGGTGCTGCAGGGCTTTAATCCCAGCACTATGGAGGCAGAGCCAGGCGAATCTCAGTGAGTTCTAGGGAGAAAACCTGTCTCAAGGAAAAAAAAAAAAAAAAAAGTCGCAATAAGACTAGACACAAACCCTCAGCAAGAATGGATGAGGCAACCCAGTAGGTGGAGAAAGGTTCCAAGAGCATACAAAAGAGTCAGAGGTACGTCCACTCCCACTGTTAGGAGTCCTACAACATCCCTAAGCTAAACAATCATAAGGTATGTGCAGAGGGCCTAGTGCAGACCCTTGTAGGCTCTATTAGTTTGAATTAAACAGTGAAGCTCTGGGAAAAGCTAGAATGAAAAATGTGAAGACATCAGCTGAGAAAGTACTCAGATGAAGAAGGCATGGTCAGCAATCTTCTTTTTTAAATAGGCTTCTAATTGAAACACAATTGCATTAATTTCTCCCTGTGTTGCCTCCCTCCAGCCCTTCTCAGTCACCCTACCTCTAGCTCCACCCGGTCCTGCTCCATTCTCTAGCTGAGAGTTTCTTTTGTTTTAATTGCTATTGCCACACATACAAAACAACTTTTTGAATCCATTTTTTTTTTTTTTTTTTTTTTTTTTTTAGTTTGTGTGTTCCTGTTTTCAAGGATGACTCTTCTGCATTGGAACAAAATTGGAATAGGTTTTACCTGTGTTTCCTACTGTAATAGACTACAGTGACCACAACTGTTCTGGTAAAATAATGGAGAAAGGAGGAATCTGAGAAACAGATTTGTAGGACATAAGAGCAATCAAGACTTAAGGCACAGTTGCTTTCTGTCAGTGTTTGGGATAGATGTGAAAACTGAGTATTTCCAGTGCAGAATCAGTAGAATCTGCTAAAGGACAGAACATAGGGGTAATGCAGGGCAAGAAAAAAAATCAAAAGGGGTTTAAATACTTCCTTTTTCTTAATAGAAACTGTAGTATTTCTTCTGTCAATCCTTCAGGTAAATGGGATTTATGGCAAATTTCTGCAATATATTTTAAAGAATATGAAAAATTATGAGTTGACATATCAAAGGAGGAAATTTTTTGTAGGTGGAAGAAGTGATTGCATATTTTATGATGGATTGGAAAATCCAGGAGTAAAAGCCAGTGGGGGTTAAGTGGAAAAAAATAAAAAATAATCAGAAATATATCTCCGAGGAGGGAAGGGCACTTGAGATGTAGTACTAAAGTGGGAGTTGGAACATCAGGCATCACAGAAGAGGAGTAGCAAGTCCTTAATTGTGTTTCCAATTGAATTCTTCTTAAAAGCAGGTTTAATAAATAGTGTCTCCTAATAGTACATATTAAATATAATGAGTACAGGTTCAGTCAAATGCATAGTACAGGAAAAGCATACCTTCATTAACACAGGGACAGTTTTCCTTTGTCTCGGGTTTTTTGTTTTTGTTTTTGTTTTGTTTTTGTTTTTGTTGTTGTTGTTGTAACTGAGCTCTACTCCCGTTCCCTAAAACCTTACTTGCAAATTCTCTTCTGTTTTAACTATGTAAAATCTTTACCTTCGGATTCCATGCACATTATGTGATGGCTTGTCTTGGTTAACCTGTTGATCCATCTGGGCAGAGAAAACCTCACTCAAAGAATTGTCTACAGATTATGAGACTGAAGCTGCCTAGGCCGGGCGGTGGTAGCGCACGCCTTTAATCCCAGCACTCAAGAGGCAGAGGCAGGAGGATCTTTTTGAGTTCAAGGCCAGCCTGGTCTGCAGCGTGAGATCCAGGAAAGGCGCAAAGCTACAGAGAAACCCTGTCTCGGGAAAAAAAAAAATTTCTACAGCTGAGCCGTGGTGGCATACGTCTTTAATCCCAGCACTAGGGAGGCAGAGCCAGGCGAATCTCTGTGAGTTTGAGGCCAATCTGGTCTACAGAGCGAGATCCAGGACAGGCACCAAAACGACACAGAGAAACCCTGTTTCGAAAAACAAAAACAAAACAAAACAACAACAAAAAAAAATGTTTGCATTAATTTGGCCTGTGGGCAAATCTGTGGGAATATTTTATTAATTGTTCATTGATGTTGATGCACCCAGCCACTATGGGCAGTACCATCCCTAGACAAGTGTGTCTGAATTGTATAAGAAAGGTAATTAAATATGAGCCAGGAAGCAAGTCAGTCAATGGTAGTCCTCTACAATTCTTTTCTTCAGGTTGCTGCCTTGGATAAATGATAAACCAAATGATAAAACATAAATTGTAAGAGGATAACATCCTTTATTCTTTATGTCGCTTTTGGTCATGCTGTGTATCATAGCAACAGAAAGAAAGGTAGACCAGAAACTGGTAAGTGTATGTTGTTGCTCTGATGGATTTGAAACATTGGTTTGGGGAAGGATTGTGAAAGTGCTTGAATGTTTGAGTTTGAAAAGACTTTGAAATTTCACTATTTAATGAGATGTTGCTGTGAGATCCTGGAAGATAAGAATGTTAACCAATGTGAGGGTACTGGAATCTTGTAAAATTTCAGAGGTAAGGAAAAATTCTACCAGGGCCAAATGTTTGATACTTTGGGTTAAGAATCTGTGGAAATTAAACCTTTTCTTTATTGGGAAAATAGATGCTAGTTGTCTGAAGAATGAGCCATGATTAACAAGAGGCCAACATCCTTAAAAAAAATTCTTCTGGAAGGGTTTTCTTGGTGTCAGCACAAAGCTGTTGTGCTTCACAAGTGACAAGGCTACATTTCAAACTGGTACTAAAACAGGGCAAAGTTCAGAAATCTCCCACATGGTACTAGTTTGAGGGCATTGGAGGTGCAAGCTTTAGGGGGTCATGGAGAGTAGATGAGGCATGGCTCCATGTGGTGAGTTGTAATTCCTGAAGTGTGGCAAACAGAGTTCACTCATGGTTTATTCTAAGCTGTGGTGGAGACCCCAGAATATTGGAAATGTCAGGACCATGGGATGACTGTCAAGGACAATTGCAGATGTAGAATTTAGATGTCTTGAACCTAGGAAATAAGCATTGTGTGTATTGTGGATGGCAGAGCAGATGACATGGGGATATCAAAGTCCTTTGGAGCTTAGAAGACCATACATTAGTCCTAGATGTTCGAAAATGAGTCTTTCAGTGTTTTATTTTGGTTTTACTTTAATCATAACTCTCCCTGATTGTTACCTTTGAAATAAGAGTGCAGGGACCTTATTTTGGAGTTTATGAGAGCCCACGGTTATAAGGCTTTATAATTTTTTAAAAAGATCTAGGACTTTTAAAAATGTTGAAAAAATTTCATCTGTGAAACTTTTAAAGTAGTACTGCATTTTATATTATGATATTAATGTGAGTTCTCAGGTGACAGAAAAGATTGTGATTTAACAGTGTTGTGTTTGAGTCAAGCAAAAAAGGTTGAAAGAGTTGTGGTTAAAATTTCTTGTCAACTTGCCACACCTGAGAAGAGGGAACCTCAAGTGAAGGCTTCTCTGGATCAGACTGGCATGTGGATATCTCTATTTGGTAGCATTATTTTGATTGCCAATTAATACAGAAAAACCTAATCCATATTTGGTGGCATCATCCCTGAGAATGCAAGCCTGAAATGTGTAAGGAAAACAGTTGAATATAAGCCTGAGAGTAAGTCAATAAGCAGTGCTTCTCTGTGATTTCTGTACCACGCTCCTGCTTTGACTTCCCCAAAATATGGACTATAGCATGTAATGGAAACTAGGTCCTTTCCTTCCCCAGTTCCTTTTACTTGTACTGCTTATCACAGGAATAAGCAAACTAAAACAGAGTGGGAAAGTATGGTTGTGACATTCTACCTCTCAATATTGTACTTTGTAATGCTGTAAATGGTATTGTAATAAATTATAATTTGATCTTTCTCATTTCCTTTGTAGTACTCCATTGTATGGACATACTGCATGCCACACATCTGTAGCTGGATTATCTGGGGATTTGAGATATTGGGAACAATTTTTCTAGAAACATAACTTGTAAAAGAATATATTGGCAATTAACTTCATTTCTGCTATACAAACACAGGCGTAGCAGCAGGAGCTATACTTGAATGTTTCAATTACTCTCACAACTGTCTGGTGGTCAGATTAATTTAGTGTTTGAAACAATCTCACCCCCTACATTGTTACACTCTGTGTTCATGAAGAGGAAAACTGTATAATTTTTTTTCACACAGTGTTAGCTTATGACAGAACAGCTACCAAATATTTTTAAATAAAAGATGTGTTTATGTATATAAGTATTAAATAAAGATTTTTGTATACTCACCAGTGAAAATATTCTAGTGTTGTTAATGAGAAAGTATTTGGTTAATGATGAAAATCCCTGTTTGTTTACTCTCAAATATTCATGTGTACTTGTAGCATGAATCTAAAGAGTCTTATTAATAAAATTAAACCTGAGGCTAGTTATTGGGGTGAGAGACAGAACAGGCCACAGCTACCTCACTTTGTCAATTCCTCAGCTGATCTTGTTTCCTCAGACTGGAAGCCTTTGTGTCCTTATATTCGAATGGCTCTCAGCTGAACTGCTGCTCAAAACCTAAAAGCTTAACCAGCCAAATGCTTCTAGTTTCCAGTCTCCACGCATTATACATCTTTCTGTTTTTGCCATCACTCCCTGGGATTAAAGACTTACTTCTTGGGATTAAAGGCGTGTGTCACCATGCCTGGCTGTTTCCAATGTGGCCTTGAACTCACAGAGATCCAGAGGGATTTCTACCTCTGGAATGCTAGGATTAAAGGTGTGAGTGCCATTGTTTTTCTCTGCTGAGTAGTATTCCATTGTGTATATGTACCACATTTTGTTTATCCATTCTTCAGTTGAAGGGCATCTAGGTTGTTTCCATGTTCTGGCTATCACAAACAATGCTGATATGAACATAGCTGAACAAGTGCTCTTATGGTGTGGTTGAGCATTCCTTGGGTATATGCCCAAGAGTGGTATAGCTGGATCTTGGGGGAGATGGATTCCCAATTTTCTAAGAAAGCACCATATTGATTTCCAAAGTGGTTGTATACTACTCAGCAGAGAAAAACAATGACATCATGAGGTTTGCAGACAAATGGATGGATCTAGAAAAAATCATCCTGAGTGAGGTAACCCAGACTCAGAAAGACAAACATGGTATGTACTCACTCATAGCAGGATACTAGACATGAAACAAGGATGACTTGTCTGCTACTCACATCACCAGGGAGGCTACCTGGAAAACAGGACCCCAAGAAAGACACAGGGATCGCCCAATGACAGAGAAATGGAATGAGATCTACATGAACAGACTGGACATGAGTGGGGGTAATGAAAGGCGAGGGTTGAGGGAAAGAGAGGTTGGGGGAGCGGGAGATCCCAGCTGGATCAACAACAGAGAGGGAGAACAAGGAATAGGAGACCATGGTAAATGAAGACCACATGAGAATAGGAAGAAGCAAAGTGCTAGAGAGGCCCACAGAAATCCACAAAGATACCCACACAACAGACTGCCGGCAATGGTCGAGAGACAGCCCAAACTGACCTACTCTGGTGATGGGATGGCCAAACACCCTAATTGTTGTGCTAGAAACCTCATCCAACTACTGAGGGATCTGGATGCAGAGATCCATGACAAGGCCCTGGGTGGATCTCTGGGAGTCCAATTATCGAGAATGAGGAGGGTTTATATGAGCGAGAATTGTTGAGACCAAGGTTGGATAAAGCACAGGGACAAATAGCCAAATGAATGGAAACACATGAATTATGAACCAATGGCTGAGGGGTCCCCACTGGATCAGGCCCTCCGAATGGGTGAGACAGTTGATTGGCTTGATCTGTTTGGGAGGCATCCAGGCAGTGGGACCAGATCTTGTGCTCATTGCATGAGTTGGCTGTTTGAAACCTGGGGCCTATGCAGGATTGTTTGGCTCGGCCTGGGAGGAGGGGACTAGACCTACCTGGACTGAGTCTACCAGGTTGACCTCAGTCTGTGGCTGTGGAGAAGGCTTTGCCCTGGAGTAGATGGGAATGGGGGGGGGGGGTTGGGGGGAAGGTGAGGGGGATGGGAGGGGGGAGAACAAGGGAATCCGTGGCTGATATGTAGAACTGAATTGTATTGCAAAATAAATTAAAATTAAAAAAAAAAAAGAAATATTGAAGGAGGAGAAAAAATTCTCTGATCTTCCAGCATTCACCCAAAAAAAAAAAAAAAAAAAAGGTGTGAGTGCCACCATTTTCTAGCCTTTGTATCTAGTGGCTGTTCTGTCTCTGACCCCAGATAAGTTTATTAGGGTGCACAATATTTTGGGGAACACAATACCACCACATGTACTATTTTTTCTCAAGTCATTCTTTTAAAGATGGTGAGAAGTAATTGGCCAAAAGTCAGTTTTGCTTAAGACATTCAATTACCATGGAACAGTTTTTGAAACATATCTAGTTTATCGATTATACGGAGTTGAAGTGTCATTTTTCATTAGCAAACATTTTCATTTTTTGCCTTATTCTCTTTGTATCTGTGCATGTATGTGTTCATACATGTGCACAGGCCTACGTACATAGTTTGTGCTTGTGTCTGTAGGTGTGAGGCTTGTGTCATCAGTCTTCCGTATGTGTTCTACAGGTATTTTGTTTTCAAACACAGCGTAACTCATTGAAATGAGAGCTTAGACTGAGTCATCAGAAAACCCTAGGCAGACTCTTTACTCTGACTCCTCAGGGCGGGGATTATAAATCTACTTTTTTAAAAATATGGTTTCTGGGCATTGAACTTATCCTCATACTCAACTATGGAGCATTTAATAGATTGGTCAATTACTTCAACTCCTCCTTTAGTTTCTCTATTTTTCCTCTCTGTTCTTCTTTTTTCTCTCTTTTCTTTTAAATCTGAGCAAAATTATGGAAAATTATGATTAATGATGAAATGAATATAGGAAACACTGTTTTATGCACTAGTTAGAATATCATATTGGAAGCTCCCAGCTTCATGAACAAATTAAATGAGACAGAAGAACTGTTGGATTAATAACCAAATTAATTGTTTAATTGCTTAACTACTTACTGACCTACTTGTATACAGAGTCTAAACATTTTGGCTCATATTTGTATCGTCTACATTTAATTTTCCCACTAGAGCACCATTATTTATGCACATATTCATTAATTACACAAAAATACTGTTGAAAATAAAGGTCTTTTCTCAGTAGGCATTCATTTTTTCAAGTGGTACTTTGTAAAATTGGGTGCCTTTCATAACAAACTAAAGCAACTAATGCTCACACGACTTGAATATTTTGATCTTTCATTAACTGTGGTTTTATGATATGAATTGCACCTGCTTAGAAACATTCCTAAAATGTGTACTTAATTTATAATATAACATTTTAGAAATACTTAAATGGCAGAGGCTTTTGTTATATTTCCTTATCAATTTCAACTGTTTTTTCATTAGGCAGAACATATTGAATTTGTTAAAAATGGTGGTGCTTATTCAGTCCACAAATTCAATCATGTGTGAGGAATGTTACAGGGAAATGAACAAATTACTTAATTAAAGTTGTTTTATGTAAACCGCTTTTATGAATTACTTTTAATTCCTGAAAATAATAAAAATTGTATGTATTTGCAAAAAATTGCATAGTAAATTAAGTTATAATGGTCCTGTCATATTCTAGAGCACTAGAAATATTTTACAAAGGTTTAATGTGCTTCAGCTCATGACAGGTCACTAATGGAGTTGACTTAATGTATGTCCTAGGAAGCTTTTAAAAATATTTTATACAGATCAGCCTCCAGATCACTACTTTCCCTAATGATTAATCACATATAACAAATATGTAAATTAAACTGATGGAGGTTATGCTCACTCTCACTTAACATTATTTGCTTTTAAATATAAAATCAGTATGTCACAAAATTCTGTAATTTTCATTTTATAAGGGGAAGAACACAAGAATTCATTCTCCTTTTTATTTACCAACTCCCTCTGCTCTGACAGAGTTTATAGTTTGGCTACTTATATATATATGTGTGTGTGTGTGTGTGTGTGTGTGTGTGTGTGTGTGTGAACTGAACATCTAAATATTGATGGGAAATGAGAATAAGTTACTAGTGGAGCTATTACTATACCAAAAATAAAGAATTATTTACCAAGGATCCATGTCTTATTTAGCAAGAGTCACTATGAAAAATTATGGCAAAAATACAATGGATAAGCTATCATTTGGGGATATTAATCTGTTAATATTAACCATTTTGATGTGTATATAAAATGAATTGACTTTTTTATTAGTATATGCATTACTTGCTATCATTTCTTTATTCTCCTTGAGAATATACCACCTATATTATGTTGCTCTTTCAGAATTAATGGTTCTATATAAATATCAAGTCTTCTCTATGTAAATCTTGCAAAAAAAATTGAAAGCAAAGTGTAACTTGAGCAGAAAATATAACCAATGCGAGAAAACAAATAGATATACTAGTTTTAATATTCCTATGTGGGTAGGACAAAATACTTTATAAAATTACATGTAAATATTTTAATTGGATATTGTGTACTATATCCTGAGGAAGAACTTTTACTCTAATGCTACACAATAGATGTGGCATTGAACTGACATTCTAATAACATCATTTTTCCCATAGATCAATGTAGCAGAATTGTTAGAAGGTCTTATTAATAAAAACAAACCTGAAGCTGGGTATTGGGTGAACGCTGGGAGATCAGAGAAGCAGAATAATCCACAGCTACCTCACTTTGCCAATTCCTCACCTGATCCTGTTTCCTCAGACTGGAAGCTTCTGAGTCCTCATCCAAATGGATCTCAGCTGAACTGCTTCTCAAAAGCCTGAAGCTTAGCCAGCCTAGTTCCTGGTCCTCATGCCTTATATACCTTTTTGTTTTCTGCCATCACTTCCTGGAATTAAAGGCTCACTTTCTGGGATTAAAGGCATGAGTCACCATGCTTGGCTGTATCCTTGAACACACAGAGATCCAGGTAAATCTCTGCCTCTGGAATGTTAGGATTAAAGGCGTGTGCTACCACTGCCTAACCTCTATGTTCAATATTGTGGCTGTTCTGTTCTCTGACCCCAGATAAGTTTATTAGTGTGCACAATATTTCGGGGAACACAATACCACCACAGATCAATGCATCTTTCATACTTCATCTCAGAAGCTTCCATTTGTGGTAGATAGTGATTAACATAGTGGCCCAGAAATGACAAAAAGGTAGAGAATAAGTGATTGTACAATTCTCATCCCTAAATGTAACAACATATAACAACAACCGCCTGCTCATCCCTTAGGGACAACAATTACTGCAGAAGAGTGTATAAGCATGAGGCTGTAGATGTCTAGAAGGAATTGTGTTCTGGACACATCAAGGCATCTTCACAAAGGAATTAGCAATGATTGGAACACCATGAACAAGACCTGTGCAAGCCTACACTACACCTAATCTCAGCATGCCAAGAGGAGTTGGACACACAATCCTACCAAAAGCTGTGGAGCTATTGACAAACTTTAGCTTCTGAAGTGGGGGGCGATAGTTCATTAAGAGGGAATGCCTTAGAGTTTGACCACACTCCAAAGGAACCCCACACATTCAAGAATATTTGGGCACCACAAATAGGTCTTGAATGTTTAAAAAAAAATGAAGGACACAGGTTGACTGGTTAGGGTATGTGGGGAATGAATTGAGGAAGAATTGGGAAAGGAGATAGGATATAGGATATGATTAGAAGATATATAAAACTTTCAAAAATTAAAAAAAACTTAAAAGTAAAACTTTAATTAAAAATTTTGTGATATTGTACTATACCCTTGGAGATTATTTTAGAATAGAATATTTTTTGTCATTTTAAATAAAGTAATTCAAAGATTTTATCTGGTGAATATAGGATGGATTCTGTAATCAGAAAGTTCATGTACTAGAGCTATGCTAAATCTTATAAAGTAGGAAATAGCAAAACAGAGCTCACACATAAAATGTTAACTAATATAATCCCACTATGGTGCTTCCAATAATAACCAACATAAGCTAGATGCGGTTTATTACTACAATCATGGAAAATTAATTAATACAGAAGTCAGTGCCTCAAGTGGAGAGCATGATGTTGCGTTTGTTTGTTTGTTTGTTTGTTTGTTTGTTTTTTAAGGAATGCAGATGACTGTGGGATGGAAAACTAGTTGAATACTAATATGTAAAGTCTAATGTGACATTCTAGTACTATCCTGGAAAACAGTGTTAACAGTAATATAGACGGAGAAAGCCTGACTCAAGAGCTTTCCTAGGGAAAGAAGCACATGGACAGCAGCTTTGTTGAAGGTCATTCTTGCAATATTTTGACAAAAATATCTGGCTATTTTCTGCCCATTTGTTGAGAACTTCCTTGAGCCTGTATGATAAACTAATTAACTAACGTCTTTGACTGAAGAAATCATAATGCTAACTAACTTTGAGTCTGTGGCATACTACTCTTTCTCATACAGCCAAGATTTGCAGGCCCAGGAATCAAGGGATAGAAAGAGATATGGTTCACTGCCACTGTTAATTTCTCACTAGGAAAACTTTTTCTTTCTGTTGTCATGACGTTATTTTCTGATGGCCTAGAAGTTTTAGTTATGAAGGAAGAGTGGTTTTGCCTGGAAGAAAACCACAAAAACAACAGAAAATGTTCTATTGTGCTAGAAGAAAAGAATCAACCCTGATGACTTTGGACTTCTTTTATCATAAGGCAACAAACTAAGAAATACATAATGGTGTTAGAGGAGTAACTGGCCCAGACAACTCAGGAGGAATTGATTCCTTTCTCTAAAATTCAAGTAAGGAAGGTTATGTCTAGAGTTCTCTAGATCCTTCAGGGTACTTACTGTTGTTACCATTTCTTGGAATTAAGGTCAACGAGGACAGCAACACAATCCAGGAAGATTGATAAAGGGGCCATACTCTTCAGAGATGAAGGTATGGGTCACCCTACATGGAAATAACCAAGATCTACAGAGGTATTTTCTGAGGGTGGATGAAATACAGAAGGTAGTTATAAACACCTGCTAAGGGCACCTGACAAATTGGAGAAATGACCATTACAACTGATATGATTGCTTCTGTCCTATTTTTTTTTCTTTTGTTTTTTTGAGATAGGGTTTCTCTGTGTAGTTTTGGTGCCTGTCCTGGATCTCGTGCTATAGACCAGGCTGGCCTTGGACACACAGAGTTCCACCTGGCTCTGCCTCCCGAGTGTTGGGATTAAAGGCGTGCATCACCACCACCTGGTACTTCTGTCCTATTTTATTAAAGCCATATGTTGCATATGCACGCATATCAAAGAGATATTTGTGTTTTCTTTCCTCATTCTTTTTAAAATGCAATGCAATGTAGACATACCTTGAGAAAATATCATTGGTTGTGGAGTACACACCACACACACATATATAGGTTTATATTCATATTAATTTATAAGACACAGAAAGATTATATTAGGCATATTCTCAGAGATTGTATATCTATATGACATGTGAGTTCAATTTTTAATATTTTAAGAGACCTTCAGAATTGTATTGATACTTTCAGGTGTATTTACATTCCTAACAACAATAGGTGAGGCCTCACAAACCTCCAGTTGTGTACTTGGGTGTTGTTGCTCGTTTTCCTTATTATAGCCACTCTGAATAGAATGAAATTACTTGACACCTGAAAAATAAGAAACATGTTAATGTATTTGCAGTTTATACTGACTTGTTCGAAAGATGTCTGCTTATTTCTACTATCTAATATTGAGTTAACAGTTTTCCGTGTTTTGTTTAAAATCTACCCAATGGATAAATGATACTTATATAAATAATTGAAAAATTAAACAATAGATCAAAAGACACCTCTAGTCATTTGAACTTCATACAATGACTTCAAAGAAAGAACTATACGAAAGTGTACATAATTTTGGCTATTCAACATTTTTTTGTCTTAACATGCCAAAAGTCATAAAGAATAGTGGATGTTTATGCCCAGGAGAAATATAAGATTTAGAAAGAAAAGGAGCGATATTTTCAATTTTTTGAACTTAAAAACATACCTTTCATTTTGCTATCTACAGTATACAGGAATCCTTCACCTCTATCCTTCAATTATGATATAAATATGAAACATAGTTAATAAAGAATATATGGACTTTGTATGAACTAAATTAAACATTCAGGTAAACCATGACTTAAAATTTAGTCCTCTTTGATAACCAGTTTTTCTTTCCCGCTATTGGAACCTCTAATCAATAGTCAGCTGTACAACAAAGGGAAGAATTACACTGTGCATGAAATAATATTCACCTTTTTAATTTCCCTGCTAACCTTGGGTAAATTATATATAGAAGGATCTGTTTTGCATAAACATTAGCATTTCCCCATTGTTAGTATTGGTTTATAACCCTTATATGTTACTCCATCATGTTAATGAGCTTAATTAATGCAAGTAAATCCAACGAATAAGACAAACGATAGAAAGTGTACAAAGTAGAAGAAAATTGTAGGATTTGGCTTCATAAAATCTGACATCATTAACTATGCAAAGAAGAAGCAGAGTGAATTGAGCCAATGGTTTTTATCACCTACTTTTGAAATTTTACCAAATTTCAAATTCTTTCAAAAAGTTAGAACTTCTCACTCAACAACTTATAGCCACACACAACATGTAGTCACCTCAAGATTCAGTTTCCTAATCAATGAAACAAAAATTCTTTAATGTTTTCAGCAGGTAGTTTTGTTCACAGTGTCTACAAATCCTGGTTTACAGGCCATATCCTAATTCTAGACCTATGAGTTACTTATATAAATTCAGGAAGTAACTTTAATATTCTGTTCTCATTTCTACTGCTGTAAAGGTTGAATATTAAAGATTTCCTTCAGGTATTGAGAATTAATTATTGAATGTTTGTAAATTTCCTTCCAGCTTGAAAAAAATCATATTCCAAGGAATAATTCTTCTATGTATAATAGATGTTTTTGTATTTATTTATATCTATCTATCAAAGTGAAACTCATGGAAATATAGTTTACCATTAACCAAAGTATAAAATTCTATGTCAGAAAAGGAGGCAAAAAGAAATTTATACAGTGTATAATATTGATTACTATTATAATGTGTTATATGAATGATTTTCCATATTTATCAAAGTTTGTGCCCAGCTGTGCTGAAACCATGCATTTCATATGTTAAAAGAGTCTAACACTGAAACTCAAATCACTAATTTTTAGTCATTATAAAATAACAGAATTCTGGTTTAGGTGATGGAATCTGAGGATAATGAAAAGAGAGCACTTTGGAAGAAGGCTTCTCTAATTCTGTTTTTAATAGACTTCCTGTTCTATTTAGCAGTAACCTATCAACAACCTTTAGACATAAAAAGAAGGGAGCTTAAATTCAAAATTCCTTAGATCAGATTGGCCTATGTCATTTCCATGGGGATTATATAAATTCTCTTAATGTAAGAGTGCCCAGCCACTATTGGAAGTACCATTCCCTAGGGGGTGATCTGAGGTTCTATGAGACAGTTACCTTAGTATAAATAAGCCTGTGAACAAACAAGGAAGCAGTGTACATTCACGGCTTCTGTTTAGAGTTCCTGCTTAAGTTCATGTCTCATCTTCTCCAAGTTACGAACTATAACTTAAGACTGAAATAAGTTATTTTTTTTTACTTCAGTTATTTTTGGTCATGTTATTTGTCAAAGCCATAGAAATGAAATTTCAAAAAATTGATAAACAACTGAAGTAAAGTAATAGCTACAAATTATCCACTCCTGGACTTAACAGTGAATGCAAATAAATGGAAACAATTTTTTTTCTGTTTCTTCTGTGATATTTGCATATTTATTTCAGTATTTTGACAAAAAAGAATAAGGACAATGAACTCATTTTGTGCTTTCATATATTATATTGATCAATTCTTAACTGAATAATTCCTATTTTATTAAAAACAAAAACCTACACAATACTGGCAACTACAGGATGCTGAGTAGGAGAAAAATTCTTCCCTAGAGAAGAACACACCAATTGGTTATTCGATATCAAATGGTCAGCCCTAAATACATAAAATCAATCTGAAAGAGTAAGAGGGCCATGTAAGAGAGTTTGGAGGGAGACAAGGGAAGGGAGAAATGGTATAATTATATTGCAATCTCAAAATTCACTAAATTAAGTTTTAAAATGATGGAAATAATAATTGGCAGGGGTTTTTGTATAGCAATGCCTTGATCAAATTTTAAAAGTTAAGGTGGTACTTTTTAATTTTATCTTTAATCTTTAATGTTATTCTTCTGATAAACAAATATCTTAAAACTTTTTTATTTGGATGGATATATATTTAAAGACTGTGTTTCATAATCCTTTTGTTATAGTATGCAATCCACTAATAAAGTGACTAGAGAGCATTAAGACTATTTTAATAAAGAAATTACATGGAGAGCTGAGCCTCTGCGTTTTGTATTATGCTTGTAACTTGCTTGCTCTCAGGAGAAAGGGTAAAATACTTGGTTAAACACAGAACTAACTGAAATGATCTTTGGTCTGTCTTTTAATTATGTGTGATTATTTTAATATCTTAAGTTAAATAAACTCATGTTATATCTTTTATTAGGTCATTTATATGTTTTTGAAAATTATGTGTTAGAAATTTGACACTACCTCTCAAACATATTTTAAGTGTTGAAATGTGGAAAACAACTGAAATTGTTTAGAGCATGAGATGCTATAATTTTAAATGTTTAATATGAATTTTAAAATATGCTTGAGGTTATTCATTTCAGTCAGTACTTGTTTCTAACATCCCTACATTATATAACAATGAGTAAATGAGGCCTCAAAACTTAGTCTTCAATCATGGACAGACTAGCTTAGAGAAATATGAGTCAAATATACTTTTACTATCTTCTAATTAATTAGTTTGTGGAATTATGTCTTAGTGACATGAAGCAGATACAGACAGGAAATAATACAAAGATATTTACCTTAATAAAAATTCAATTTCAATAGCAATAATGATAATTCACATTTTAACAGCTTATAAATAGTAAAAGGTATCTGAATTAATGAAGAAAATCATAGATCAAGTTGACATGTGCAGCTTTGCTAAGCCAGATTTGTTTGGTTAGTTGGTAGAAGTGTCAACATTTCTTCTACAATCTTTTGTTTCATGAAATGGGGTTTTATCACTATGAACTTTTGGAGTAATAAATTTAAGAATAATCAATAATAAAAAGCCTGTAGCACTGATGTCGTTACTCTTTCAGAAATGATTGATAGAATGGCCAGGTTTTAAAACTAACCTGTCCAGTTTTGGTGCATGACAAATAGCATCAACAAGAACATATTTGGAATAAAAAAGTGAATTTCCTCCCAAATGCTTAAAGTCTGAGATAAACACAACACTGAAAACCAGATCAGCATTTTATAGCCCTTAATGATGAAAACGTATTGAAGCAAAATTGATGTACAAAGAGAATGGTATTTTTTAGTCATATTCAATTTAAAAGGCTTTTGATCAAAAAGCTAGCTTAGAGCAACAAATCATTCCCTTCTCAATAACTTTAACAAATCCCTTGCTTTGTGCTTGGCAACTGTAGCACAAAAGTGCTTACACTGCCAATAAGACTAAAGAAGACTAATTAAACTATGAAATTACTGCTTCGAGAAAACCATGACCGTTCAAATTTGCCTGAATGACCATAAGCTCCATCAATTCATAATGAAGCCATGGGCATTTACTAGGTAAAGATTGAAAAGCTGTTAACAAATACTTCCATTTTTATAACCAGTTATTTAGTTCAATAATAATTTGCTTAATTCACTTTTCTTTTATCAAAACTGAAAAAAATTAATATTATTATTCATATGTTTTTGTATGAGACAAAGTTTCAAAAATTATGCTAAAATCACATTAAAATAGTGTACATGTTTTTGTTAAACCCCAGTCAACCTTCAGTAAAGTTGTTAGGTGTCTTTGTTTTTCTTTATTGCTTGTTTTGTAAAAGGGAACTCTTTGGGATGGAAAGATCTGATCCATTTCAAAACTCTTTTGGTTGAAACTTCCAGGATTACAGCCTGTATACTATACTTGTCACTGTTTCAATTTTTGGATATTATTTGTATATTCAATGCTGCTCAAATGTTAAATGGTCTTATAATAAAAAACCCAAAGCCAGTTATCAGGGTGAAGGCTGAAAGATCAGAGAAACAGAGCAAGCCACAGCCACCATGTATGACCTCACCAACTCTATGAATCCTCAGGCTGAAAGCCTGAAAGGGTCTCAGTTGAACTGCTTTCATTCTTGTTTCCTCATGCCTTATATACCTTTCTCCACCCTGCTGTCACTACCTGGGATTAAAGGTGTGTGACCACTGCCTGGCTCTGTTTCCAATGTGGCCTTAAACTCATAGAGATTCAGATGGATCTCTGCCTCCCAAGTGATAGGATTAAAGGTGTGTGTGTCACCATTGTCTGGCCTCTGTCTAATCTAATGGCTGGCTCTGTCCTCTGATCCTCAGGCAGGCTTTATTAGGGTACACAATATATCATCACAATTCAATGTACTGGAATATTTTCTCTAAGTCAGTTAGTGCTCTTCTAAGTCTTTAGAAGTATTTTCCAAAGACCACAGTGTCTTAGTAAGAATTACGTTTATTTTGAGTTTTGCTTTCATATCACATGTGAAAAAGAATCATTCTATCCTCTTAATTACTTCTTATTTAGTTTCTAGAGTTTTGTAAAGTGTAGATACTATTGAGCCCTGCAGACAAAACTTAAATTCTTTTGTTTCTGATGTGAAATACATATTTGTTATATTTTTTTAGAAATGATTACTCAAATTTTGAGTATTTTTTATTGAAATGAATGTCCTCATTTTTTAACTGACTTTACCTAACAAATATTATTTTTTTTCTTTTTTTTCATTTGTTGTTGTTTGAGACAGGATCTCTATATTTAGTCATGGCCATCCTGGAACTCACTATGTATACCACGGTAGCCTTGAACAAATAGGGATGCTCCTGCTTCCAAGTCTATCTCCAGTGCTGGGACTGAAGGCATGTGCAATACATCTGGCACAAAAATTGATTTTTAAAGTTCAAAAAATCATAAATAGATATGTGTGTGTTTTTTAATCTGTTTGATGGATTATTTCAATAATCTTGGGATGAATACCATACATTCTCCATCACTATAGATTTATAATCCATTTGAAAATCTCTCAGACACTTTAAGTGTCTATGTTATTAATGACTTTAAATTTTACACTCCTATCTGGACTTTTTTTTTTTAAGTCTTGGAAATTTTGTGACAATTGACTTGAATTTGTATATTGATACAGGAAAAAATGACATCTTAACAATAGCTGGTCTCTTGACACTTGCAAGAGCTGTTTTCCTAATTTTTTACATCGTTAGTTTTACTCCACGATTTTCCTAATTTTCAATCTGTTGGTCATAATTACGCATAGCTATCCTTTATCAGAATTTCCTTCTACAGTTTCACTACAAATGCCAATTCTATCTTGATAAAAGTTCAAAGAGTTGTACATGTGTGAGGTCTTGTTAATTTTGCAGTGTGATATTTATGTGTTGGAAATTTTATATATGTTTATAACATTAATTTTAAAATACACAGTTATTTTTATTTTAATTTAAATATAATTATATCATATCCATCTTTGTCTTTCCTCCTTCTAATCTTCATTTCCCCTCACTCCAACCTCTACCATGATCCATTCACTTCCACTAAAACTCATGGCCTCTTTTTCTTTATTATATACATTCACTTCAGCTGGTCCTGGGGTTATTACAATCTTTCTGCCATCCCTCACTTTCATGATATTTCTTAAACTTTAGGATGTTTCAGATGTCTCTATTGACACTGGACACTTATAATCAGTTGTTCTTTGTATTATGATCATTTGAGGTTTTCTGTAATAGTCTCCATCTGAGAAAAAAAGAAATTTCTCTGACAAAAGTTGAGAACCACATTTATTTGTGGGCATAAGAACTCAGTTAGACTTTATGCCAGTCTAGTAAACAGTGGTAGTAGATTTTCCTATAAAATTCATGATCTTGCCGGGCGGTGGTGGCGCACGCCTTTAATCCCAGCACTCGGGAGGCAGAGGCCGGCGGATCTCTGTGAGTTTGAGGCCAGCCTGGGCTACCAAGTGAGTTCCAGGAAAGGCGCAAAGCTACACAGAGAAACCCTGTCTCGAAAAAAAAAAAAAAAAAAAAAAAAAAAATCATGATCTTACTAGCCCAGGTAGTTGGATAGTAAGTTCAAGTCTCGGGCATGATTTCCCACCTGTTGCTTGAACCTTGAGTCAATTAGACAGGTACTGTTTACTGCTAAGATATGAGTGTCCTTATTGTACCTTTAAAAATATTTTGTCATGCTGGCAACTGTTGTGATTCACAGGTGTAGTGGTTTTATTGAAAATTGAAATGTGGGCTAATATATTTCAATACTTGATCTCCATTAGGTGGAACAGTTTGGGAAGAGTTGAGGGGTTTGGTCTTTTGAGGAGTTGTGTCAATGAGAGACTGCTCTGAGTCTTCAAAAGACCTCTGCCATTTCCAGTCCCTATCTGTGTGTGTCTCTTGGTTGTACATCAAAATGTAAGCTATTTCCATCACTCTGCCTTTGCTCTGCCATCATGAATTCTAACCCACGAAATCTAGAAGATGAAATTAAATTCTTTTTTATTATCAATTGAGTTGCCTTGGTCAGGAAGTTTTATTACAGCAATAGAATAATAAGCCAGAAGTTAGTACTAGGAGTTAGGTATTGCTGCAACAATCCTGACTACACTTGTTTTTGGAGGAATGTGGAAGAATTGGCACTCTGAAGTAGCAAAGTGGTTGAGTGTTGTAAATAGGCTTATTTATCTATCTTAGTAGGGGCTTGGAAGACAATGGTGCTGTCAGCAATGTGGACTATGGAGGCCCAGCTTTACAGGTTTCAGAGGGAAATTGCACTAGGAATTAAGTTTGAGACCGTTTTTGTAATACTTTGGCAAAGAATGTCGCTACTTTCGGTCCTAACAATCTACCTGAAGCCATATTTTAAATTACTCAGTTAATTTCCTTGGTAGAAGAAATTACAAGGCGACCTAATTCTGACTCTGTCACATGGTTATTAGTGTAGTACTCTTATGTAGGTCTACAATGAAAAGGAAGAAGAAATCCAAAAGAATACAAGTGTATAGCCTGAAGTTGAAAGGAACATGGGGAAATTCAGTGTTGGAGATAAGGACTGTACTGACAAAGGTAAAGATATTAAAGAAAGATAAGTTCCAAAATGCAATAAAGGGATGAGTAATTATAGAGAAAAATCCCTCTGAGATAACCTTCTAACTTGTCAAATGAAAGGCATAAAAAGCAACAATAAAGGAAAGTGCTGTAAGTGTAGGGGGTCAGGTTCCACTGTAAATAGATAATCAAATTTGTCAGTGCTATCCACATGATTCTATATTAGGGCATGGAAGATACAGGGTATGGTAATTTCAATAAGAATGGCCTCTATAGGCATATATATCTCAGTGCTGAGTCACCATGGAGTCCTATGACTTGAAAGAATTAAAAGGATTAGGAGGTGTGGGCTTCTCAAAGGAACTGTATCATTGATGTTGGCCTTTGAATTTCAAAAGTCCAGGCCAAGCCCAGAGTTTCTCTCTCTCTACTTTTGGATCAGGATGTTGCTCCAGCACCATGCCTGCCTGCATGCTGCTATGCTCCCACCAGGATGATAATAGACTAAAACTCTGAAACTGTAAGCCAGTCCACAATTAAAGGCTTTCTCTTCACAGCAATAGAACAGTGACTGAGACAGAGGTATAAAGGGGCTGTGGAATCGTCCTCCACAGTCAATCCAGAGCAGTTGAGGTCAGATATGTAACAAGGAAGTACCTGTATGAAGGACTGAAGAAGACAGTCCACAAATTGTGAACCTGAAACTTGAATTGTGTAGAAGACTCAAAGATGTTAGAAATGCCAGAGCCACGAGTCATATTCCAAGGAGAGCTGAGCTGCATACAGGGAGAAGAACCAGCTGAAGAGAAAGAAGTGTGCTATAGTCACCAAACCAGAAAGGTGAGGCTGTCTAAGCCCTTTGACTTCAGTCATGGAGGTACAGGATTTGGAATTTTCCTTCTGGGTTTCAATCTTCCTTTGGTCAAGTGCTTTCCCACTATGACTCCCTTCCTCCATTTTAGAATGGTAATTTGTATCTGTGCCATTGTTAGTTGGAAGTCTACAACATACCTTTTGCTTTTATAGGGGGTTACATTTAAGAGTGCTTGTGCTGAGCCTCAGAAGGGACTTTGGAGTTGTAATTTGTGTTGAGACTGAAAAAGTGTACAAATTTCATTATAATGTGACCACAAGCCCATGCAGCTCAAAGAGTGGAATGTGATCAAATGAATAATAATGGCTCACATAGGCTCATATACTTGAACACTAGGTACCCAGTTGGTAGAACTATTTGGGAAGAATCAGGAAGTGTGGACTTGTTGGAGAAGCTGTTTCACCCAGGGTTGGAATTCGATTTTTCAAGTCTCCTTCCATTTCTAGTCTCTCCCTCTCTTTCTTTCCCTGCTTCATAGTTATGAATCAAGGTGTTAGTTCTCAGCTCTTCCTCTGTTTATCATAGATTTGGACTCTCTGAAACCATAATTGTTAAATGGTTTTGGTCATAAGGTCTTATCACAGCAGTAGAATGTAACTAAGACGGCAGGCGTCAGAACTGACAAGGGCTATTTATTTCTTCTCCCCATTGACAAACTTGACTAGCAACTTCAGATACTATGAAAGCTATCCATCAAGAAAGAGGGCTTTCAGTTCAGACTCAGCTCAACTCTTCTTAGTCCAGTGTCTGAAGTGTATAGTGTCTTTAGCAATATGGACTTACCTTTAATTTCTGGGAGGCAGCAAAAGGCTATAGTAATAACCCATATTGTTTTGGGAGTCTCTTGGAATCCCTGAACAACAAGTCAAAAAGAGATTTTTCAAGCCTGGTATGGGATTTTTGTTGTTGTTGTTATTAGGTAGTCAACGGTCCTTCCAGAGAACAGTGTTAACCCATGTAACATAACTCCATTTAAAATATTTTAGGTGATCATAAAATAATATGAATAATTAAGACTTTTTTAAATACTCATAATGTTGTTTCCCCCCCACCTCTGTTTCTGTGTGTGTGTGTGTGTGTGTGTGTGTGTGTGTGTGTGTGTGTGTGTATGTGTCTATGTGTCTCTCTCTCTGTGACTTCTCCTTTCCTTCACAATTAAAGCCTTTTCCCATTTTCCATTTGCCTCTTCACTCACTTGTTTCCTCTTTCCCCTCTTCTACTCACCCCTATATTACATTCTCATTTTTCTGGCTTCTATGGTTACTTCACATGTATACTCATATTTAAAGATTTGCAACTGCGAATGAGAGAGAGAAAACCTGTGGCAGTTGTCTCTCTTGGTCTGGGTTACATTACTCAATAAAGTGTGTTATAGTTTTTACTTGCAAACTTCATAATTTCTTAGTTTACAGGTACGCAGTATTCTAATGTGTATGTTTATGACATTTTTTTTTCTATCCACTCACCTTTTGAAGAACATCTAGGATGGTTATAGTTTTTAGCTGTTTTGAATAGGGTAGCTATGAACATTGATTAGCACATATCTGCCAAAATGGATATCATGTCTTTTGGGCATATTCCAAGGAACAGTATACCTGGGTTACTTTTAGGTTTCAGGATTCTCCATATTTATTTCTAGGATGGCTGGACTTACATCTCATTATATGAGGGTAGCCATAAAGCTCTTAAAATAAATTAGAGGGTTTTTTTTTTTTTAAAAAAATTGGCCAGATATGAGTTTATTTTTCTTATATTATCCTTTCCTCAATGCCATAAAGTGTGATCATAATTCACTCAAATTCACTGAGATTTTGACTTTATGGCAAGTATTGCTTTCACTTTCCAGTTAAATGCTCCTTATTTCATTCAGAGATCTCATCAGAATTACTTTTATTAATATTTATTTCTATTTACTTATGACCACTGAAACAATCCACACACCATTTCAAAAATTTTCTACAGGTCTTCACCACTTCTTAGCCAGACCAGAATGTCCCTTAGATTCCAGTCATGACTAACTAGGGACTTTTAATACAGCTATTCAATATCATGCTAGTATTTATATGTTGTTCAGTTCAAAATGCCTGAATGTTTTCAGTAATTTGAAATAGTCACAGCTCTGCTTATGGTATTAAAGTATGTATTAGTCAGAGTTGTCCAGAAAAATCAAACCAATATATAATTATAGGTAGATAGACAGATAGATAGGTAAATGATAGAAAGATAGAGAGATAGATAGATAGGTAGATAGATAGATGGAGATAGATAGATGATAGAGAGATAGATAGATGAGAGTTATATTGATAGACAGACATATGATAGACAGACAGGTCTTAAGGAAATTTGCTCAGTTGATTATGGAGATCTGAGAAGATTTATGACAAACTGCATTCTAGAAATTGCTGTGTGACAATGTTGGCTCAAGGAATCACACCAAGTCCACAATCTTAAGAAACAGCAAGGCAATTGGAGTGATTGTAAGTGTGGAGCCAAAGTCTTGAGAAGCTGGGTGAGGCAATTTTTCTCAGCATTCTTGTAATTTTCAGGACCAAATCCTGAAGGGCTTGAATTTCTGACTCACAAGAACAGAAGGAAATGTCCCAGTTCCAGAAGAAGAAGAAAAATGTTTATGCTACTTCTTTGTAACTTTCTGGGTCAGCGGCCAATTCAATATTGGTAGTTTAAACTTGGAGAAGAGATTCCCTATGACATGTTGAATTCTTCTGACGGCACCAACACATTGACAACAAAAACAAGTACTGTATCAGATACAGTCATCTTTAAAATTCAAAATAACCTTTACATTTACTAATTGCAACTGCTAGGGTTGGGGATTTAGCTCAGTGGTTGAGCATTTGCCTAGCAAGTGCAAGGCCCTGGGTTCGGTCCTCAGCTCCGGAAAAAAAAAGAAGCATCTGCTATACCTTTGAATTTTATTTTAATATTAATTTAATATTTTCATATTTAAATGTTAATTTTTTAGTCAAATTTAACATATTCTTAATGTCTTAACTTTAAAATCAATGTTTATTGTGTTTAATGTATAGAATTAATATATATATAAATGATTAAGCTGATTGGTATACTTTATATGGAGGAACAGAGTTGTAGATATAGTATCAACTAAAACAAAGCATAACTTGGAAACAAAGATGACCATTTGATTATTCTTTTTTTCATATCTCAAGCTTACATTAATTTCATTATTAATTACTTCTCTTAATTTTTCCTGATATTCTTCTATATAAATTAATGCACTAGCATTCTTGTGGTGTGCAAATGGTAGTGTAAAATATAGTTGAGAGTGTCTTATTGTGTACTGTTTGGCCGTCATCTATCGGAGGCCTGCTCTTTTCTGCAGAGGAAATGGAGAGGAAGTTGATCTGGGGGAAAGGGGAGGTACAGGTGAAATAAAAGGAGTGGAAGAAAGGGAAACTGTAGTCAGGATGTTGTATGAGAGAAGAGCCTATTTTTGATAAAAAATAAAAAAAAATACATAGTTGAGAGATTCTGAATCTGAACAAAATGCTGAATGTTGATTTACCTAATCCATGAGCCAAATGGAAACTAAGCATAAGTATAAGGGATTTTTAGACTCAGTGGACCTGAAAGCAAAGGTTGACTTTTTATATCACTTTCCCTTTCAAGAATGTGACACTTACAATAGTAGAAAAGAAAAAGAGAAGAATTTTAACTAAAATACAAAACTTTTCTCCTCCTTATTTCAAGAATGCTTGGAAATTCTAAGCAAAAGGCTCCTGACCTCCTGAGCACCTCTCTCTTTTATGAGAACAAAAATATCTCAGGTAGTGCTGTGCTTCTTCTACCCATGGACTCATCAATTTAGATATCCACTAAGTGCTGCTTTGAGTGCTCATTTATGGTCAGGTCAAAAAAGACAACAAAGGGATCCCAGAGGAAACTCTGCAGAACTGGGAACCGCATGCTAAATCCCAAGAACGACCTGCTGATGGAGATGAAGCCAGTTTCAGCAGACACTTCATTTGGCCCTATTAATCAATTACATCCTCAAATCATCTGCCTTCTTTCTCCTTCATACTACTAACCTTACTTACGTATATAGTAATTACAAAGTTTAGAAACCAAGCTGTCCTTAAAATGTTGTCTTAGAGTTTCTATTGCTGTAGTAAAACATCATGACCCAAAGCAACCTAGGATGGCAATGGTTTATTTAATCTTACTTGTCTCCGATCAGACTCCATCACTGAGGGAAGCCTGGTAGAAACTCAAAGGAGGAAATTAGAGGCAGGACCTGGACCAGAAGCCAAGGAGGCATACTTCTGACTGGGTTGGTCCTCATGGCTTGCTTAGTCTGCTTTCATAATACTCCCTGGACCACCATCCCAGCCCATCATTTCCCATAATGAGCTCTCTCACATCAATCATCAATCAAGAAAATGCATTACAGACTTACCTATAGGCCAAATTTGGGGACATTTTCTCACTTGAGATTCTCTCTTTCAAAATGACTCTAGCTTGTGTCAAATTAACATTTTACTCTCTGGTATGTATACTTTGAGTTAATGTAAATGGCTTGTATTAAAGGGCAAAAACTAGAATACATGCAATCCCTCCCTAAAAGGTGACTATGATTGTCAAAATGTATTATTAATGTACATATTACATATATAATTCATATAATATATTATTAAATTATGTAAATATTGCATAAATATATTATATAATCATTACATATAAAATTTAAATGCATATAATTTTAAAATCATAAATGAATTATATAATACAATTATTTTATTTTTATATATAATATATTGTATATTACATATAATCTAGGGATTATATAATTACTGTATTATGATTTTACTATATTATTAACTTAATGGTTTTAAATGAAAGAAAACAAGAAGCAAACCACTCACATGTCAGTGATAATCAGCAGCTGTCTCATTGGATTTAAAAAACAGAAAAAAAGAGCCACTCAACAAGAGGGAAAGTCTGTCTGGCTCTAGAAACTTAGCCAGTTTCCTGGAGCTAGGGAAGTCATGGACCTTAGAAAAGAATATCTGCCATCATCACTTTGCTAGACCAGCATAATTCCTCATTACATTAAAAATCATTTAAGGGCCGGGCGGTGGTGGCGCACGCCTTTAATCCCAGCACTCGGGAGGCAGAGCCAGGCGGATCTCTGTGAGTTCGAGGCCAGCCTGGGCTACCAAGTGAGTTCCAGGAGAGGCGCAAAGCTACACAGAGAAACCCTGTCTCGAAAAACCAAAAAAAAAAAAAAAAAAAAAAAATCATTTAAAACACAGTAAGTCACAAAACTATCTGGAGTTAGTTGTAACACCAAAGACAGACATACTTTTAAAACTTTGCTTTGCTTGGGTATTGCTTTAAGATTTTACTCTTGGCAAGACTTTTTGTTTGTTTCTTTGCTTGTTTGAACCTAGTTATGTCTGATCTAAAATAGGAACATTAATACTAAAACCAGAATTCATAGTCTTTTAATGTGCTTAAGATTTAAAACACTGTGACAACAGTTTTGTTTTCTTTAAATGACTAGTTACCTGAAGCATAAGGTGGGGTTAATATTTAGTCACAGTAACAAAACTTCTACTTTCCACTTTAGAGAAATAGGCAAGTTCTAGATTCAATTAAATTGTCATTTATTTCAACTCCATAATACTATCTTTCTCATTAGACAGTAGACAACTTTCCTGGGAGCTGTTCTGCATAGGCACACATCACCTTCTCAAGGGAGTAAATAGTCTGATTACGGAAAATAGTTCTGGTAGGGTAAAATCCTGCTAATCAGAAATACTATGTGTTTGTAATGACAATTACACTCCAAAATAATAAATCACATTCAATCTAAAAAAAAATGACTTCAGTAAGAATATAGTCACCTCTCATTTTCACTCTATTGGATTTTGGAATTGATTTATGGCAATCTGAACAATTGACCAATTTTAAGAGAAATTATTTCAAGCTGTGTTCCCTGTAATTTTAAAGTTACTATCTTTCCTGGAGGTTACCACATCATTGATAACTGATATTTTTCTCAGAGCTTTTCAATTGCAAATAAACAATTTAAGCTTCACTTTATTTATAATTCAATGGTGTCAGGAACAATGAAGGGGATATTCATCTCTTTGGCAGGTTTCATAGAAACATGCATTTATGAAATACTGATTTTATTTCGATACTGCATAATGGTAATATGTAGTCAAGAATAACCTGTTTGGAAGACTATTGTATTAAAATCTCAATCCTCTGGGGAGTTATTTAATCAAAATAGCTCTACTTAAGTGCACCACAAGAGAAGACAAGAAAAAAAATGTCAAATGTTCAAGGAGATACAAAGGGCTGGAAATTGCAACACTAAAAAGTAATTCAGTGCTTTGGGGCATGGTAATTTTTTTTTTTCTTAAATTCAAGGTGGAAAAAATCTCAGAGAAGTCAGGAATAACAGAGCTACAACTGTGATCTCGGTGAATGACAAAATACATTCTGAAAGTCATGAACAACTAAACACCTAGATTAAATGTGTTAAATCAAAATGCAAATCCAATCACACTGTTCTCCTTAATAGTCAGTGTTAGTCAAATGCAAATTAGTAGCATATGAAAATAGTGCACCCCTTGTGGATTGCATTTTTTGTGTCTTAACTCTTCTTAAGCATCTAATTTCTTGTAGACTTTTCAGTAATTCTATAAGCTGAAGTCTAGAGATACTCATGATTTCCAACAACAAGTTAAACAGCATAATGTCCTTGCATAATAAATCAGGTGTGGAAGAATACATTCTTATCTTACTATGGAAATCTATGGTAATTACCCTATTAATGAGTAGTATGTGTTTAACCAACATGTTTAATTATCTTAAACTTTAATTATTGAGGTTAAAACATTATAGGAAGCACTGGATGTTCTTGTGACTTTTATTTCTATTTGTATGTAGATTCATTAACAACTTTTTCCATTGTAAGTTAATACTGGTAGCATTTCTTTTCAAACTATTATACCAAGTTCTTATTTTTTCCAGCCTCATAAATAATTAACACTCTAGGCTTTTGGTCATTTGTGTTACCATCTGAAACTCTTTTAATATTTCTCCATAGCATTCCAATTTAATAGCTACAACCACAACCCATGAAAATTTCACGATTCATTTCAATGGAATTAAGAACAATTTATTGGCTTTCCCTGTCTCCAGAATTATAGAATTTACATTATATAGGGTCATCTTCCTATAGCTACCTTATTAATAATCTGTAATGAGAAGGGTTTATTTTTTGAAGACTAAATTATATATATACATTTTTGAATATGTATATCCAGGTAATTCATCTTTAAGAAATATTTAGTTTTTCTATATATTTAGTTGGAATTATTGGCATGTATTCTCTGGTAGTTACACTGACATAAAGAGTATCAACTGGCTTACAAGCCAACCAATCAGTGAAAAGCCACCTATTCACTATTACTCAATTTCCTTCTTCTGAGATGCTCTTAGAATAATCCTATATTCATGGAGTCTTTTGTTTTACTTTGGTTTGCTTTGGTTTCTTGAGACAGGTCCTGGATGGCATGAACTCGATATGTGTGCCCAGGTGGCCTCAATCATGTAGGCAATCCCTCTCTTCTTTTTGTCTTTTGTGTATTAGGATGAGAGGTACACAAAACCATCAAGTTTATCTACTGATATTTATATAAATAAACTTCACAGGCTAAACAACCTGCCTTAAGATTATATTTGGAGGTTTTATATTCTGAAGTTCCCCAATTTATTTATTTAAAAAATAGCTATTTCAAGGAAAAAAAAAAAAGAACAGCTGGAGAATGAGAGAACACAGGGAGATGAGCTAGGCAATGTGACTGAGGCAACAGAAGTGGATGAGACTTGCATAGACAGAGTCACCCTGTAGCCTATTGCCTATAACAGATATACACATTGTTTATTGATTATTGATCTGTCAGATGAAGCCATATTTCCCCAACAAAACCAGAGACTAGAAAGTACCTATCATTTTAATTATCTTTGCTTTACAATTTTTGGCTATACCAAATTATTATACTACAAGGTTATAGCTGCAGAAGACATTAAATTAGCATATAATACATGTCCTTACAATACATTTAATAAACTTCAGTCTGTATTGGTGAATGAAAATATCTCTATCTTATTCAGTAGCATGAATAATCCACATTAACACAAGTGACCAAAAGTCATTTATGTATACACATTTTTAATATGTACTTACTGCCAATAAGCTCTATTTGCTATCCTGATCACCTTTGTGAGCTTGAATGTTGCTCATAATATAATACTTTCTATTATATATTCAGAGCATGAATCTATTTTGTTAGTTCACACAGTCATGTATCTGAGATTTTTTTTTTGCATCAAGATTGTAACTTCTTAAATTGTAACTTTTGCTGTTTGCTCTGCATTTTTTTAAATGATAAAATAATTAATAAAAATTTAAAATGATTTTCTCCTGCTTTCATTATTAGAAGTCTTTGTTTCCTATTTCTTTTGATACCAATTGCCAACAGTAATGTAAAATTGTTATTATCATAATGAGATGATGGGCAGATGACAGAAGACTAGGTGATAGATGCTGTGGATTGAACTTATAAAAGACCAAACTTGACAGTTATTTTGGTTTTGCTACTAGTTGAATAATTCTTTTCATAAGTATTCAACAAACAAATTCAGTTGAATTTGATAACTTAAAATTCCAGCAGTCTTTGCAGAGCTGGCTAAAGACTAGGGAGAAAAGGCACAGGGAAGCAAGTCCTTTTGTGAAGATTTTTTTCTCTGGATTTCTTGGGCCTTCCTGCTGGAAAGGAAACCATTCTGATAGCAAGAGTATAAAAAAAGCTTTCTGATTGGAAAACCAGTTCATGTCTGAGGTCCCCTTGATGGCTGACCACCTATACTGAGTATCTCTGTATTTCTTTGCATTTTTACTGATCTTCATCTACACATTGATAATTTCGGGGATCTGAAAACAAGGCAGGATGAAAAGAAGCACCAGGCCACAGGGCATGGTAAAGTTAAAAGTTACTTGTAGCACAGCAGGTGACAGCTCATGATAAAAAAAAAAAAGAAAAAAGAAAAAAGAAAGAAAGAGAAAAAGCATTGCATCATTTCTCAGGTACCGCATAGAGCCAGGAAATAAAAAAGCTCAATTGAAAACAAGTGAATGGCTTCAATACCACTTCACCCCCGAATTCTCATTGTCTTCATTAGATATAGACAGTTTTTTTCATCTCTTTAACACAGAAAATTGTGTCACAATAAGATCTCTACACATGGCTATCAAAAAAAAAAAAGCACATAATCCCCCCCCCCCCAAAAAAAAGCATAAAAATATCATTTACAATGAAATCAAAACATGCCTCTGGAGGACTGAGGCTGATGACTAGTGTCTCAGTGTACAAATTGACTTCTTTTCGTAGGAATTATATTATTTACATTGCTTTTCAGCCTTGAACACTGTTTAAAAAATAGCCCAGGTAAAGAGGAGGTAAGCAGTGTTCTCTTGTGCAGCTGAAACAAAAAGAAATAATGACATCAAACAATCTCTGACTCTGGCAACCACACACACCTCAAGGACACTTAGGGTCTCAAGGATTTGTCATATACTTGAGGACACAGGTGGCAACTTTAGGGGCTGTGTTTTTCCATTCTGAATCAGGAAACAGGCACAGAAATTCTGGTCTCGAGGTGCTCTCTTACAGTTTAGGGGCAAATGAAGTCATCTGGAAGAACAGTAATGAAAATATCACCAACGTGAGCAGATTTCTGGTACAAGAATCTGACCATGTTTTTATTTTCTGAAACTTCTTTAGTATAGACTTACCTAATATAATTATTATACATTTCATAATAATTAAAAAGACTATGACATTGTTTCTTTTAAGTAAAATGACTATAGAAATCTTTGCAGAGATCTGTTATTGAAAATTTCTCTGAATATTCTTGAGAGGTGACCTTTGTATCTTTTGCTCTATAGACCAGCCTGGCCTCTAACACAGAGAATGGTTTCTTAGTTCTTTCCCAGAAATTGCCTTCTAAAAATGTGAAGCCTGATTATATATCTAAAATGAATCAAATGATTCTGCTTGGAAATTATGTCTCAGTAAATTTGTGTCCCATTTGTATACATGACTTACAGTACTATCACTTATTTCTTATGAATTCATTGGGAGAACAGACATGAGGAACTCCCATAATATCTAGGAAACTGTAATGAAACACAACATTGAAATATTTATTCCAACTCATTCCTGAAGAATTTCTATAGAAAATGCTTCATGATATGATACTCTGTGTAATCTTTAGTGTAAAAACATGACTTTCTGTACTATATTCTCATCATTGAATAGCAATATGTCCATCTGAACCCATGTTTCCTATATAAAAAAAAATAAGTTTTCTGCTCCGTGAATGAGAAAGCGAAAGCAAACAATACAATAGTGTTCATTTAATAAGCAAACGACATTATGCACTTAATGCATGATATCATTCTATTATAGATTCTTCAGATCATGGGAAACAATATTATATTAATTTTCAGACTCTTTTTTAACATTTAACCCACCATACCATGCTATGCATGAACAAGATAGTATAATTTTATTCAAGACTGACTTAAAATGCTACATTCCATTGTCCATCTCAGACTCTGAACTCTCATAACTTCTTATCCACAACATCAGGACAATTTCTTGTTAGTACCACATTTTTTGGTTCTGCTGTTGATTTCTTTTATCTATTCAGTATATAAGATTGTGAAGAATTTATAATGTCAGATCTTTACAAGTTTGTGTTTAAAAAAAAGAAATATAGGGCAATTAGTTCACTCCAGGTGAGAAAATTTTAATGATGAATAAATACACAGTAATGAGTAATGGTCTTCACTATTTTATTAGAAAGGTAGAAATTAGTTATTGATAAACAAACTGGAAATATATAGAGGACCACAAGGTGTCACTGAGAAAGGAGGAGGTCAAAATAGGAAGTTAAGCTGAAAGCTCACCCTAAATGCATTATTTATGGAATGATTCATGCCAGCTTTTGCAGAAAAGATAGCAAAACATCAACAGTTCCCAAGGAAAGCAGACATAGAATTGTGAGTCTGGCTTCACTAATCCTGAAAGCAGCAGCTGAGATGTGTCAAGTCTGAACTCCAGCTGCTGGTTCTGTAATGGTGCCAATGGTTTCACACTCTAAATATGGACCATATCTCTGGGAGAATATCATTATTTAAATCTGGATTGTTGATACACAAGTCACAGCAGACAGAAAACTGTGTCCCATGTCTTTCACAGACATTTTAAAACTGTTCTTTAATTCTAAAATTTGTTGTAACTTTGTGACTTCAAGTTAAAAAAAAATCCAAACTATTGCTCCCTCTGATTTAATATGTATTCAATGCAAAGTGAATACAAAAAACTATACTAATAGGGTGCACACAAAGATAATAGTAATGCGCCATTATATGAAGTGAAGTATTCTTTTAGAATGGATACTATTAATGTTGCTCACTGTTTATTTTTTACCATATTTGCTAGAGAAGAATTGCTATTTTAACTATTCTGCTAAGTAAGGATTTCATTTTCTCATTTTTAATTTGATTTGACATCTTAAATTAATTTGTTATTTTAATGTATTAAGTTTATTTAGTGTAAAGAGAATACATCTACTTTTAACATTATCATTAATAATGATGAAACTTATCACTAAATAATAAAAATTATCACCAAAGGATAAAACTATCACTTAATATCAAGGATATACTTTTCCTGTACATCCCTATATGTTATTGAAACTGTCCCCTTAACATGGCCCTCTCATGTCACATCTGCAAAGAAATACCCTGTATGTTTGATACAGTGAAATAAAGCTAAAGCATTTTTAAGTAAATGCATGGAGTCAGCTGATGACATATCTTTTAAATAAATTTTCAATATAAATAAATCTATATCTCCTTCCCCCTCCATTTTCTTCCTTCACACAGTACAAACTACCCTCCCTCATACCCCCTGCATGTTTCCCCCAAGTTGTTTGCTCCTTTTTTCTATTGTTACCATCACACACATACACACATACACATACACACACATACACACACACACACACACACACACACACACACACACATATATAAAATCTCCAAACCTACTGAGTCAGTTTTTGTTTTTGTATGCATGCGGTTTCACAGATGACCATTCCCCACTGAACAGTCAATAAGTGGGCTTCTTCCTAGGAAAGGCAAAATTTCCTCAGATAAGATTTCTTATTGGTAAATGTGTTTTGAATTACAAAATCATTACGTTATGATTTAAATACTTGAAACAATTTTGCCTTTTCCACCACGATTTTCTCACCTGCCCAAGTTTCAACTTCCTAAAAGACACTGCAAGCTGTTAGAAGGATTGTGAATCAGGCTGTGGCTAGTTTGTCAGTTGGGTGACCTGGGGATCTCATTTACATAGTCAGTATTCTGTTAGGAGAAGACGTTGCATTTCAGCCTGTGAATTTAGTTCTTGAAGACTGTAGTCAGCAGTAGTTCCTTTGAAAAACTCCTTTTTAATGTGTTCAGTTAAAAAAAAAAAAACTCTCTCTCTGTTTTCGTATTCTGCACACTTCTGTCTCCAGCTCAGTGCACTAATGTGCACATCCTAAACACGAAGCCCAAGCTTCCAAACACAGAAGAATGTGGCACACTTGGCTGCCTAGGATGTTGTTATTCTCATCTCTCAGTTCACTGAGGAGGAAATAGAGAGCTTCTGAGATGTTGTCAGATTTACATGATAAACTGGAAGAAATGCTGTTATAGACATATTTTAGGTATATGAACACCTCTCTCTCTCTCTCTCTCTCTCTCTCTCTCTCTCTCTCTCTCTCTCTCTCTCTCTCTCTCCAATGAAAGGTTATCTTCAAATCTTCAAACTCTAATTCAGAATTAAACTCAGAGATGTTTCTAGAGCACAAAGTTCAATCTTGTCACTTTCCTTCATAAACACCCAAATAAACATGTTAGCCCTATAATTACAGCACATTCAACAAGTTGTGTCTTTATCACTCAGTTTCTTACTCAATAATTTGTTTCAGATGTATTGACTTCACAGTGGAGGCAAGTGAGTAATTAACAAACCCATTTCCTACATCCAGGACAGTGTTCAGAGACTGTCTAAACTCGATCCTCATACTTGAAATTAAATAAGGATCAGTCTCCAGCACATATCCGCAAACTGCCAGACCCCCTACTCTCTATGTCACATACTCTCTTTATCTTTCCTTAATCAAATGAAATTGTTTCATTTTGCTGTTCATTTGAATATGCCAAGATAGTTTGGAATATCCAAGTTTCTTTTGGCCCATGGAAAAGTCATCCATCCCTTTTATATTATAATTATGTCACTATTTTCTCTGTAGAAACTATCTTAACCAGAGCCGGCGGAATACCTTTTAGGTACCCTAAGGCCCTGTATTTGTATTTTGTTAGGTGGTTCAGATCAGTCTCTTAAAATATATGCCTTGCTCACTAGTTGACAAAATATTTCTAGAATTACATGTTTGGGTTTGACTCTGGTCTCTTCCATGTTTGTTTGTTTGTCTGTTTGTTTGTCTCTTTCTTTCTTTCTTTCTTTCTTTCTTTCTTTCTTTCTTTTTCTTTCTTTCTTTCTCTTTTTCTGTTATCAGACAATTCCATGCTTGACTATATGGAATTTGGGGCATTTCACTGCATTGTCCTCTCCAATCTCTCCTTTCTCTCACTAAAACTCTTCTACTTCAAAAAATAAATAAATAACACAAAAGCAAAACAAAACAAATCTACTTTGACATCATTTTTTTTTTAGTTTCTTTTCAAAAAATTTTTTTCCAACTGAGTTTAATTAAATTGCTTACATGATTATGAATGTGTAGGGTTATTTTCTCGAATGTGAGCAACTTACCAGAGACTATTCCACCCTAAAATTGTACCTCCTCCCCTAGAACATAAGAGCATAGTCCCTCAGTGAGAGGTGTGCCTTTATGAGCATAGCAAGCCTCATTGTGTACAGGTAGTCACAGCTGATGTCAGTTCAGCAATACAACATTTGTTTCACATGCAGAAGGCAGGGCTTGGAACATCACCCACCAGACTCTGGCTCTTCTTTCTCTTCATCCACAGTGTTACCTGGACCTTGAATGGAGTGAAACAGATGTTCCGTTATAATCACTGCTTCTCTCCATTGTTGTTACCTGTAGTGCTCTTTGGCTATAAACATAAATTGTTGCTAAATCATGGCTATTTAGCAAAACAACAGTAGCAATAGGCCTTGGGGCCTATTATGTCTCCAACCAAAGGCTATAGATCAGATTTTCAATACCAGTCATGAGTTCCCTCCTAAAATATAGGCCTGAAATCTAATCTAATCTGAAAGTGGCTAATATCCAAACTTATCCAGCAACTCACCATTGTAGCTTATGGGGTCCACAGCTTGGTAGAACCATGAATGACTTTGCATCCTACTAACTTTCACAGCACGTTCCTACATAACGATTTCTTTCTTCTTTCTTTCTTTTTTTTTTTTTTTTTTAAAGACGACTGGAATCTAATCTTTATTTACAGGACACTGCAGGATACAAAATTCCACATAGAAATAAGAAACTCAGGATAGTTTTATACAGTATGTACAGTTCACAACTGTTCAAGTATAGTTTCTTTGTAAAAAGTGCTACAATAACAAACCACATTTACAAAGAGTACTTAGTAGAGAAACAGTTGGACAAATTTATGAAGAACACAGCACACATAGCTAGCAACTTTGTGCCTCAGCTGGACATTAGAAGTTAAAGGTCCTGGGAGCCCCATCCTGAACTTGGAAGGCAAAGCCTTCAGAGGTAGTATCTGGTACCACATTCTCATCTTCCTCCTCCTCCACTGAGAAGTACTTCTCAATCAAGTTTAAAGAGGCCTGGTACACAGACTCATTCTCATGGCTCTGCAGTGCTTCAATTTTGTCCAATCCTCCACAGTCTTCAATCATTATACTGAGTTTCTCTGTCTCACCTAGTTTCTCAGCAGCCTGAAAGATATTAGAAATGGCATCAAGAATAACCAAAATAATTTTGGTATCTTTTGCACTTAAGAGGTTCATCAAAGGTTCTATTATGCCACAATGAACAAGACATACAGTCTGTTCAACAGTCCCACCACTGGTGTAGTTGGTTACAGCCCACACAGCTTCCTTCTGTGTCTTAAAGTCTGCCTTAGAGAGGACCCCAACAAGAAATGGGACTAAGCCATGATTCACAACTTGCTGTATCTGGTCCTGGCATCCAGTTGTGATGTTGGACATTGTCCACATGGCCTCCTTCTGAATATTAGTTTTGGGGTTTGTGAGCAGGTAGGGAAAGACTGCAAGTGCTCCTGCATCTATCACACTTTGAGTCTGTTCATTAGTTCCAGTGACAATATTCCCTGTGGCTCTTAGTGCAGGAGTCACACTTGGCAATTCGACAGCTCCTAGAAGCTTCACAAGCTGGGGCACAACTGCCCTCTTCACCACCATTTCAATGAGCTCATTTGGACCATCGATCAGATAGGAAACAGCCCAGCAGGAATCTGCTAATACTTCTGGATCATTGTGATGCAGGAGACGAACTAAAGTAGGAAGAATCTGCTCCACAGCGTCTAAGGGGTGAGGGGTGGGGGGTGGGGGGTGGAGGTGGGGCGGGATTCTTATTCTGACAGAGGTTTGAAAGTGTCCAGGTAAGATTACTTAAGTAACCACATGCCAAGGAAGGCAGGTCAGGAATCGCAAGAAGTGCCAACAATGGGTCAACCACACCGTATTTGACAACCAAGTCCCGGAAAACAGAACCATCACCTGCAATGATTCCAAGTGTCCATACAGCTTGCTCGCTGATGTGAGCATGGGGCAATGCCAGGAGAGAAATGAATGCTGGGATAGCGCCTCCATCCACCACATCCTTGATCTGTTCAGATGTTCCAGAAGCAATGTTAGTAAGCGCCCAAGCAGATTCAAACTGAATGGGACTACAATGAGTTTTGCCCAAGAAGGACACAAATTTGGGGATCAAACCAGCCCGGATGATGTTGTCTATAGGAGGCTGTTTCTCCCTAGAAAGCAGTTTCCGAGCAGCTTGAGTAGCTTGGAGCTGGCTTTCCAAATTGTTGCTGTTTATGCCTTTAACAATGTCGTCAACAGACCAATTTACAGTGCCCTGATTGTTGCGGTTTTCCTGCAGTGGAGAAGTAGCATCATCAGGAAATGAGCTGACGTTTCTCCTCTTCAGCATCTGGTCATCTTCCTTGGCTTTCCTCAGCTCCACATTAACTTCTACTTGGCGGCGCCGCATTTCAGTGCTGTCTTTTCCTTTGTTCTTGAGTCTGTTGAGCCCGGCAGCTGGTGAGTTAGCGTTCTCATTGGTGGACACGGTTGCAGGAATAAGGGTGAAAGCGGCACAGGGGGTTCAGGCTTCGGGGGAAAAGCGATGCAGGGCTCTCAGGCTGCGGGGCCGGCGGCCCTCGAAACCTCCAGTGCGCTTCAGCCCTCAGACTTTGTGACATAACGATTTCTAATCAACAAATACTAACTTTCAACTCTGATCAAGCTTAATTTTTTAATGTTCTGCATTCAAAACTGTACTATTATAGCATGATGATGTAATGATCTCGTACTAGTGGAAAACCAAAGGGACTCCCTTTGACAATAGGGCCTACCTTACCAGTGTCTCATAGGAGGTATTCCATGTCTGGTACTATGATTTTAATGGAATAGTGTTAGGGTTCTTGGAGGAGCATAGTCTCTTAATGTGATAAACAAATGATTTATGAAAGATCTAAAACTCAGTTTACGCATGTTTAAAATTGGGCTATATTATTAATTACCCCTAAGGGTTATTGAAATAAAGAAATAAGTTAGTACTTATAAAACATTTATTCACAATTGGTATATGATGTTTTATTATTAACAGTGCCTGATAATTTTAAAAATCAAGATTCTCTGAATTATTAATCTTCAGTGAATGTATAATAAATTGTGAAAATTTTAGAGATAGAGAAATAGCTCAGAAGTTAAGAGCACTTGCACTTGGAAAGGACTAAAATGCACTTCCAAGAACCCCCACTGGAAAATTTGCTACTAACTCAAGCTTCATGGGATCCTGTAACCTGTTCTGACCTCAGCAGGTACATGCATTCACTGGCCCCATAGAAATACACACACACACACACACACACACACACATACACACACACACCAATGCACAGATACTTGCACTTGGGCACAATAAAAAATACATCTTTTAAAACTGGGGAAATTCATATTTACATCTGTCCTTGTCTATCCATTGGACTTTATATAAATAAATAATAAAAACTACTAGCAGAAATCAGTGCTTATTCTACTTTTTAAGAAAGAAGGAAGGAAGGAAGGAAGGAAGGAAGGGAGGAAGGAAGGAAAGAAGAAAATAAAACTCAGTAAGAATAAATATTTCTATAGAAAGCATACTTTAAAGCCTGTTCTATGAGGACAAAGAATGCACATTTTTTTTGTATCCATTTGTCTCAAGTTGACATTGATAGTGTTATGAAGGTAACCTCCCTTTGTGTGTTTTAAATTATTTTTTTTCTGTTTATTTAGGAGTCTAATGAAGCAACACGACTATGTAGCAGTTATACTGTTCCTCATGGGACAACCCATTTAATCATCTGAATACTGGAAACTCTATCTAAATCCAAATAAAAAACCATAAAGTAAATCTTAAGAAATCATCAAGCTTTTGAATTAAAAGAAATTGAAAACAATACATTGAACATTATGAAGCTTGCCTACTTTCTTAAAAAATTATATCACTCAACTTACAAATATCAATATATATGCAGCAAAAATTAAATCAAAGAAAGAGCAAAACAAAATGGAAAAATGTATAGTCCTCATAAAAGGCATACTTCTGCTAAGGTTTGAAAAAAAATACATGATGACAATAGTCTTACTTCTCCATCAATACCACAAGTGTCAAATTCCGGAGGTCAGTTGTTACTGTAGAAGAAAAATGATTACAGTCTACATTATTGCTAATTACATACACCACTGCTAGTCATCGAGTAATTTTGTTAGCATATAGCGATGTTCTCAACACATCTAGCTAGAAATTACTGCCTGCCTCCATCTTAAATATTCTGTACCAAACTTTATCTCACCATATGCATCACACAGTTATGGATTCCATTCTCAGGAACCTGTATTATAGTAAGGATCTGAATAAGACAGAATACTGTGTGTCCTTAAATATTGGTCCTTGAGTCAAAGCCTTTAAGACAAAATGCATAAACCAAACCTGAACATGCTAACAAAGATAAGAAAAGGCCATAAAACAGTATATGAATGATCTCAAAGCTATCCAAGATTTAAAAAGATTATAATTAATTTTCAAGTAACAAGTAAGGAAGTAGAAGATATCATATAGAAACTAGATAATTTAAATTTTCAAAAATTATTTAGATCATTTGAAATAACAAAAATCATTGACTTGTTAAAAATATTTTGGTATTGTTATAAAAACTTCTTAGCAACAACAAATAGTTGATGACTATTAGTTTTTTAAATATATTTTAAAAGACATAGAAACCATAAGGAGCACAGTCTACACAAGACATTTCAAGTAGGAGGATGTTTTAATCCATGAAGTCCTTCTCTGATCCTTAAGGCTGATAACTCACATTCTTTTAGATTGGCATTAAGCCCTGGGTTCCAAACAAATGCTTCCCATGTTATGTTAGAAGAAAAACAATATTAATGACTACAATATGTACAACATTAATCTCCTGTGCTATGTGATCACCAGGGGGATAAAATTGTAATCAACATGATCACCATCCATTATCAGTGCATTAGCACTGCAACACATTGCATTATATTTCATATGTAAAAACACATGATCCCGTATATAAAAACCATCTCACTGTGTATGAGTTAATACACAAGATAAGATCTTCAGACTCTTGTAAAACCAAAGTTCTTCGACAGCCCTCTTAATACCAAGAAGAACATTAAAGTTTTATGTAGCAGCTGGACCACACTGGCAATCACAGCACTTGAATGATGGAGACAGGAAGACTAAGCATTAAAGATGTTCTTCCAATACATAATAAGTTCCAAGAGAGCTTCTATAACATTAGACATTGTCTGAACAACAGCACAATGAATAGTTAGACACTGCTAAAGCAAAGTCAGGAAGGGGCAAAAACGACCATAAAGGCATCTCCCTAGGACTTTTGGTGCAACGATATAAATCCTTTGTAAGATTAGTGATTTTCATTTTGGACCACATCTATTTTAAAGAAAGGTTTTGCTTTAATCATAAAATATATTCATTTCTAATGTAATAGATATATGAATTAGGTAGGATTTTCTCAACTGATTCATAGCGCATGAATTCATATCTTTGATATTTGATTCCTATAAGTAATGACCAAATTATTCAAATGTTTCCTCTTTATAATGTCATGTCTTTGAGTAAAAGTGCTTAGCATAATACTTTATTCTTATTAGCCTCATTTCCATTATATATGCGATAAATATCTTGTATTGTTTTGATTACAGAAGAGTATCTGTGTAATGCACTTAAAATAGGTCCCCAAACATAGGAAACATTCACTTTACATTACAATAGATCAAACTCTAGTAGTTTTGTACTATCAATTAAGAAAAGCTTCAGATTCTTTCCTTTAAAATGAGAGTGAATCTAGTGCTAATTTGCAAACTTCCTATAAGTTCCATCTCCAACCCGTAGTGATATAATTGAAGATTTTCAAATGGCAATTAACATATTTCATTAGTAGTCTTCCACGAATATTCTTATCAGAGAACAATCCTTTACCACACTGAGGAATTGCAGCTAGAGTTTTCCTGCCTGGCCCACAGTCAGGACAAATCACTGTCACCCGCCAGTCCCACAGCCGCTCAGACCCAACCAAGTAAACACAAAGACTTATATTGCTACAAACTGTATGGCTGTAGCAGGCTTCTTGCTAACTGTTCTTATATCTTAAATTAATCCATTTCTATAAATCTATACCTTGCCAAGTGGCTCGTGGCTTACCAGCGTCTTCACATGCTGTTTGTAATGGCTGTGGCTGGCAGTGTCTCCCTCCGCCTTCCTGTTCTCTCAATTCTCCTCTCTGTTAGTCCCGCCTATACTTCCTGCTTGGCCACTGGCCAATCAGTGTTTTATTTATTGACCAATCAGAGCAACAGATTTGACATACAGACCATCCCACAGCAAGGAATTTAAAAGTGCAAGGCCTGGTTACATTATTCAACTTGACTCAACCACACGCATTAAGCATATGTACAAATTTATGCCTTAAAGAGTTCAGTTTTGCATACCATATTTCTACCACATTTGCCATCAATTAAACAAAGTCCATTTTGGCATTCCTCCCAGATATAATTGCTACAGTTCCAGGTAAAAAATATGTTCCTGTGAACCACCTGACATTTTTAATAAGAGCAATTCCTCTTCACTTCAGTCTCATGAGTTGCCTTCCTATTGGCCCAAAGCCCTGTGAAGTTTAAAAAAAAAAAGGCACCTGTACTTTCCTAACTCCACATTTCTCCTCTGTTTTATGCACAGAAAGAAGCATCTTGTGATGTTCTTTCAATGAATTTCAAGTTATTATGGATGACTTACATGGATCAGCCATGCCTTCAGTTTTTCAACTTGAATCAAACCTTCATTTCTATTGTAACCTTTCAAAAGACTTCTGTATATTCATTTACATTATAGGCTAAAATTATAAGAAATTTTTTATTATGACTCCTTAATTTTAGCCAAATAAAGATTCATATGAGTTTATATTAAGAGAGTTTTATCTCAATAATTTTAAGGGAAAACTTCTGAAAACATTTCAAGAAAATTTTCTTTTATTGAGTTTCAGCTTTTGTTTACTCCTAAGAGTCATTTGGTGATTTGTTATTAATTAAATGGCTCAAGAAGTACTTGGACATTAGTGCATGATGACAAGCATCATAACATTAGAATTATTCTTCTCATATTCATATAAATGTGCATTAGATGCATGACCAATCCTCTATTTTCTAACTCTCTACAATGTACATTGTATTCTAAAACCACATTTTTATGAATCAGTTTAAAAATGCATATATATATATATATACCTCCCACATATATATACATACACATATATACATACATACACACATATATACATATATACATACATATATATATGATTTGCATGTGTAGGTAAATACAGTAGAACAAAAACAAAGAAAAATGTGGGATGAATTAAGCAGACAGAAAACCTGCTGCTAGCTTGAACCTACAGAAAACAAAGATAACAAAACACAAGCCATAGTTATTATGTCTGTTATGAATGAGCTTTAAATGTAAATCAATCCACATTTTAAGCCACTGTGCCTTAATGTGTAACACAAAAAGCAAATGATAAGTTGTACGTGACTGCTTAGAATGCTCAGACTGACAGTATGCTGGTGAAGAGTGTGTGACAAGCATGGAATGAAGAAGTGCAGGAAAAGTACTAAGTAACACTTAGAATCTCTGGCTTTTATATAACCTCAGGTTTCCACTGAATTGCACTGGAACACATTTTAAAGAAAACACTTACTATAAGATGTCTGTTTCTTCCTTTAAATTAGTGACATGGAAAAAATACCTGCTTAAGTCTTTATTTAGAATCTTATATTTGAGTTTTGGAGGAATCCTAATATTGAAATTTCTTCTATAGATCATGTACACAGCTAACTGGAAATGCTTCATGGATATGTAATGCTATAAAACTATTTAAAATCAAAGGAATTTGGTTTGGATTATTTATATTTCTAATCAAATCACTAGCTTTGATCCTGCTGAGACTAATTTTATTTGGTAGCCCTGAAAAGGACCATTTAGAATAGCTTATCTGTATCATGTAGTCATGAGTTCTCACTACATTATAAGTCATTTCAAATTTTAGATTCACATTTTAATGAGAAACTTTCAGCATAAAAGCTACAGCCCTCAAATTATTACATTGAATACCAAATTATTCTATTACCATATTCATTTCAATAAATTATCTTATTTTTTCGACCCAAATCATTTTCAATTAATCTCTCATCAGAGCAATCAGATATGTTTTGTCATTACAGTATTAGAAGATTTGCCACTGTATTCTCCTGTTCAACTACATTTTCATCATCCTTACAATTTACCTTCCTTTTGAAATGTCATACATACAGCAGAAAAAATTCCTGGAGTTGAGGATATCAAGCACTCCAAAGAAATATTATCTTCTAGGCATGACAGGACTCATACACATATGAACTCCCGGAGACAGTGAGACAGCACACAGAAGAACTGCACAGGTTCAAAACAGACAAAATCCCAGCATTGAGCAGTGGACGCAGACACAATGTTCCACACACAATCAAGAAGCTATTTGCAGTTGACACCTGCTGGCAGTAGGAAATTCAGTTTTTTCAAGTGGACTGACTCAGTTCCAGCCTATTCCCATGCCCAGGAGTACTTGGGGCTGTACAAGACAGATTCCATGTTTTCATTTTCCATTTTAGGTATGCGTTTTGTTTTGTTTTTTCTTTTTGCTTGTTTGATTTTCATTTTTTTTTTGTTTTGGGATTTATTTGAAAGAGAGACTGAGAGAGAGAGAATGAAAGAGAGAGAAAGAGAAAGAGAGAAAACATGAAGATGGGTAGGCAAGGAAGTGGTACGCATGAGAATTTGAGGATGGGAAAGATAATCATTAAAATATAGTATATAAAAATTCAGGGGCAGACTGGGGGTCAAGGGGGGGTAATGGAGGGCAAGAGTCGGGGGAAAGAGAACTAAGGGAAGCTGGATGTTTGAGCTGCATCAGGGACAAAGTGGGAGAGCAAGGAAAGAGATGCCATGATGAGTGAAGACACCACGAGAATAGGGAGAGGCAGAGTGCTGGGGAGGTCTCCGGGAATCCACAAAGATGACTCCACCATAGACTACTGGCAATGGTCGAGAGGGTGCCTGCTGGGTGATCAGATGGCTGAATACCCTGACTGTCATGATAGAACCCTCATTCAGCGACTGATATAAGCAGATGGAGAGATCCACTGCCGGGTTCCAGGCAGAGATTCAGGAGTCCAATCTATGGGCGAGAAGGAGGGATTGTATGAGCGGGAGATATGGAGTCCATGATTAGAAAAAGTGCAGAGACAACTAGCCAAACTAGTGGAAACACATGAACTGTGGACCAATAGCTGAAGAGCCTCCATGGTACTGGACTAGGCCCTCTAGATAAGTGAAATGGTTTTTTAGCTTGAACTGTTTGTGGGGGCCCCCAGGCAGTGGGACCGCGACCTGTCCCTAGTGCATGAGCCAGCTTTTAGGAACATGGTGCCTATGCTGAGACACTTTGCATAGCCTTGGTGCAGGGAGGAGGGGCTTGACTGAGTGTGCCAGGCTCTGCTGACTCTCCATAGGAGACTTTGTCTTGGAGGAGCTGGGAGTGGGGGATGGGTTGGGGGAAAAGACTGGGGGTGGGAGGAAGGAGGACAGGGAAATCTGTGGTTGATATGTAGAATGAATAGAAAAAAACTCTTAATTAAAAAAAGGAGAAAAATTCAAAATAAAATCATATTATTTATAAGTACAAGAATTGTCTAATTTACTGAAAGACCTCCTAAAAGATCAAATAGTTTTAAAAAATAATCAATACAACATTTGTTTACCACCACGTATCTTCTGTAAGCAATTGTAAGCAATTAAGTAATTTTACGCTTAGAGGAAGAAGCATCCTTGACATATTTTGACATTGTTTAATAAATAAAATTTTCTAATATGGATCTTTTATTCTTTGTATGGTATTTAACAGCATTCTAGTTCCCAACTGTATTCAAATGTTCTTACCAAGTTTCAAGATTTAGATTTTGTCCAAAATTGCTCAATGTCATGGACAGGACAAAATGAACAATGTCTATATAATAGAAGAACTTGAAATGAAATAGAAATTTAGGATGGAAATTATTTATTCATTCAAAAATATTACTCAAAGTTCACTTTATGTTTAAAATCTTGGTCAAAGTTAAGATTCACACAATCTTCCAGAGAAAATAAGAATATGAGTTTTAGATCTGAAAAAAAGTACCACACCATATATGTTTAAACAATATTGTACATATTGTACTTTCTTTTGTAAGAATTCAAGAAATTTAATTTATTACAAGGGATCTTAAAAATCCATGATGCTGATTCCTGATTATTTGTATTTGGGACTCTAAATGTGCTTGGATTTAATCCAAAAATGTTTTAAAATCAATTCGTTAGAGACACTAAGAATAGTTAATGGAGAAAGGAAAGCCTATCCATTACATGGTGCCAGGAAAATGAAATCCACAAGCACAATAATAAATCAGATTCACATCTCTCATCAGTTACAAAGAACAACTAAACATGGATTAAGGATACAAGCAGAAGGTGTACATAATGTAGCAGAAGACTATGAAACTTCTAGAAGAAAGCATACAGGAAGGGGGACTCTATATAATTCTCAGATATTTGAAAAGACATGCAAAAGGTGTATTTAAATATACTCCCTCTTACTAATCATTAATGGAATGCAATTAAAACTGCAGTGTAGTATCATATTATCCCAACTGAAATGACAATTATAGGTAAGGCTAGAAATAAGTGATACTAACAAGGCTATAAAGAAAGAGAGAGGCTATATGTTGTTGAGGGGTTTATCCACATAAGACAGCAAATAATATTTATGAGTCTAAACAAATCCAAACTAGAGTTTCTGTAGGATTTAGTAATATTTTACTGAATTGGAAAAAAAACAATGTTGAGAAAATATTTTCATTGTCATATTTATGGTAGCACTGTTTACAATAGGAAAGATATGGGATGGTGTAAATATCCAACAATAGTGGAATGTATTAAAATATGGAATATATAAATATATATATATATATATATATATATATATATATATATATATATACACATTATTCAGCCATACAAAGATGAGATCCTGTAATATTCATGACATATAGGGCCTGGAGATATTATCAAAATAAGGATAAATGACATGCAGAAATTTAAATGCCATGACTTCACTCATGTGGACAATAAATATTAGACACATGGAATTAGTGATTAAACATATATTTGTATTTGTATGTGCAACAAATATTTGGGAGTGTATAACAATAATAATCAATGAAAAGGAGGCTATCTATTTGAAAGTAAAGGGAGGAATGTATGTCAATTGTGACTGAGGAGAGTGTAGTTCTGAGGTGCTGGAGGAGGAAAGAGAAGAGGAAAGTGTTATATACATATTTCATATGTATATATTTAATGTATTTATTTCACATATATATGTAAAAACACACTAAAGCATAATCACTGTGGCCTTTTTCTTACATATTTTTGAGTTTTAATTTTTAAATAATGTAAATAATTATGATTGATTGTTGAATTTATTTTGTAGCATGTTCCAAATGCAAATTAAGTACATTGTGATTTTTTTTTTTTTTTTTTTTTTTTTTTTTTTTTTTTTTTTTGGTTTTTCGAGACAGGGTTTCTCTGTGTAGCTTTGCGCCTTTCCTGGATCTCGCGCTGTAGCCCGGGCTGGCCTCGAACTCACAGAGATCCGCCTGCCTCTGCCTCCCAAGTGCTGGGATTAAAGGCGTGCGCCACCACCGCCCGGCATCATATTTGTGATTTTTATTCACCTGTTATTAATATGAAACTGAACTAGATGCCTGTGATTTGTCTCTGCTGAAGTTGCTTGTTTTAAGGATCACAAATAGAACTTTGATATAGAGTTCATTCAAAGGAGAACCCAATCATTTATTTAATACTTGAAATTATAGTATTAATTATCATAGCATCCACCTCATTAATTTTAGAGTCAATTATACTTTAAAGATCATCTACTCTATAAAAACCCTTGTTATTTTAAGTAATTTGGTTTATATATTATACTAGTTTTCTTTGACTGTTTGAACTTTCCACAAACTTAGTAACTTAGATACACCTATTATATCATAGTTGGCTTAGTTAGAAGTTCAGTTATGTTCTTTGGTCAAAGTCTCGCCAAGCTGTAAGTAAATGTGGCAGGACTATGATCTTACCTGGACTCAAGCTTTCTTTCAAGTTCACACATCAAATGTCACAATTTATGCCTTGAAGTTCAATTGAAGCTTCTAGCTCAAAAGGGACAATATGATAGTACATATAAGTGACCCCAAAACTTACATTGGATAACTCCTCCCATTAATAACTACTTGCAAAAAAAAAATTTAGTTTCCACTAAGAGAGTTGCACTCTGAAAAATAAGCTGCTCTTTAGTGTCATCTGCATGCCTAGCAGTAAATGTCCAACAGAATATAAACTTGATAGAATATTTGAGGTTCCTTGTCATATAAAGTCATATCAGGGCTCTTCTTTTCTTTAGCCTTATTGATTTTCAGTTTAATTTTATTTATATATATTTTTTCTGTTCTTTATTTATCCTACAGTTGTTGTTTTTACCTAAATTTTTAATCTTACAATTTTACCAATAAAGACTCAAGAGTCAGAGGCTGGGGCAAAAACCTGCTATCTCAGAGAGGTTGAGGAACAGTGAGCTGACCTTCTTCCTTCACTGGTGTCTCAGAAAAGAGAGCATCCTTCAATTAATCCTTCCCTACTACTTCCTGTGACTCTGTCTATCCATCTTCTGGACTTCTCCCTCTGACTCTCTATAACTGCATTCTGTCCACTATTTGCTGGTTCCATCTCCTCACCCAAGATTGATTTTATTTAATTAACAAAATCTTGGGGTCCACAGTGTGATTGAATATCCCACAGCATGCAATTCTTTGCATATATATCAAGGCTTGTGGTTTGTGTTTTTATGGTATTGCATAGTGTGTGAATACATGGGTCTCTGTTTTTTATGCCTTCTCTAGGGCTCTTTGTTTGTTTTGTCCAATTCTTTTCTTTTTTAATTGAATAGATTCTTCTTTTAAACAATACATTCTGACCATAGTTTCCCCTCCCTACATTCCTCCTCGTCCCTCTCCCATGCATTTTCTCATCAGAAAAGAACAGACCTCCAAGAAAGAACCATCTAAACAGGATAAATCAAGATACAATAAGACAAGGCAAAAGTCCTCATATTGTGAGGCTGGACACTTCAACCCAATACAAGGAAAAAAATTTCAAGAATAGGCAAAAGAGTCAGAGAAATACTCACTTCCATTGTTGGGAGTCCCACAAAAACACCAAACTAACAGGATAACATATACATAGAGAACCTGGTGCAGACTCATGTAGGCCTGGTTCTTGACCCTTCAGTCTGTCTCATGTAAGTTGTGCTTAGTTTATTTGGTGGGCTGCTGTGGGATGTTCTGTATGTCAAATGTGTTGCTCTGATTGATTAATAAATAAAACACTGATTGACCAGTAGCCAGGCAGGAAGTATAGGCGGGACAAGCAGAGAAGAGAATTCTGGGAGGTGGAAGGCTGAGGGCAGAGACACTGCCAGCCTCTGCCATGACAAGCAACATGTGAAGATGTCGGTAAGCCACGAGGCATGTGGCAAGGTATAGGTTAATAGAAATGGTTTAATTTAAGATATAAGAACAGTTAGCAGGAAGTCTGCCACGGCCATACAGTTTGTAAGCAATATAAGTCTCTGTGTTTACTTGGTTTGGTCTGAGCAGCTGTGGGACTGGCGGGTGACAGAGATTTGTCCTGACTGTGGGCCAGGCAATAAAACTCTAGATACAAATGGCCTGAGCCATTAGGCCAAACAGTTTAAAAAATATAAGCATATGTGTGTTTATTTTATAAATGGGCTGTTGGACTGCTGGGGCTTGGCAGGACCCGCAGAGAAAACTCTCCATCTACAAATGGCGCCCAACATGGGGCAAGAGTTTCCACCTAAAACCTGAGAAAAAAGATTCTAAAATGGAGCTAAAAACAGTTCCTAGTTGTCTCTCACAAGTTAGTGGCAACCTACATGTTTGAGCTACTATGGCGGGTTCCTGGTATGCACGTTCGACTTGCAGTACCACTGGAATGAGGCCTCTGCAAGTGGCACATTAAGCTGCATGGTGGATTTAGCCTTTGCTAGTACAAAACAAAAAAAGAGGTTTCTGGGATACACGCTGCTTTGATAGAAGCATAGACCCACTATTTCAGAGAGTTGATGGCTCCCAGAGCTGGTCGAAAACGTACCACCACCATGTTGGGAAGCTGAAGTGGGCAGAGCCAGCAGCCACAGCACCGTTTCAGTCTTAGAATGCTGCAGTTTAAAGCAATAGGCTCAAGGTAATATAAAAAATAAGCCACATATAGATGGCTACCACACAGAGAATCTGGATTATGTTCTCTTTGATATTCGTAACTGAAGAAAAACATTTGATTGTAAAAGCTGTTGAGTTATGCCAAAATGTATATTTTAAAGGTACCTTGACTTCAAAATTTGGATGTAAGGTTATGTTGCTTTGGAAAAAAGGCTTTGCTTTTGTTGCCACAGAAAACCAGAGGCTATGGATTTGTTCCAGATTAAGATACACCAGGTTTGACCAGCCAAGACCCCCTGAAAGGTCTCCGATGACACCAAGGCCCAGATGATCCAATATCCAGAACTGTTTCAAGGCAACTGGCTCAGATGATACACCCTCACGGACTACTCCATATTCCTAAATTTTTCTTTGTGTCCCCATAAGATACAATGCCCCCCCTCCAGCAGGAAGTAGTAAAAGAAGCTACACCCAAATTCCCAAATATACCAAGCTGGCTTTGGAGATGGAATTGGCTCACTCCTTCTCTAAACCCAAACATATTGCTAAAAAAAATAAAAAAAAAAAACCAATATTTTTATTTAAAACAGGTTGATTATAAATGCAATGTCTTTCTAAAGAAGAAAAGGGGATAGTTTTGATATGATAGGATGAAAGGGTAGATTAATGAACCTACATTTAAAGAATAATAACTTGTTTAGAAATGTTTTACATTGCTATGGATTTTAGTTTATTGATACAAGTTTAAACTTAATTTTGTTATACTGTATATATATTTCTACTCTTGTTTGAGGTATTATGTTGATGTACTCATTTAAAATGGTAATGGATAATTAAGAAATAGATTAATAATTAGTCATCTATGATAATCATACTTGTAGCCATGTTAGTTAAATCTTCTAGGTATACATAGATATATTTCAGAAAGATAGGTAACCTTCAAATACTTCAAAAACCTACAGAATATGGTATTTAAAATGTTTTAAAAATTGAGAAATGTCTGCTCCTGGCAGTACCAATTTACTTCAGAGAGGAGGATGGACATCGAAGACACTCCATATGGAGTTCATCTTCTCCTTGGCAAAAAATAGCCATTTGGGAAAGAAACTGTTTTTGCCTGGACTGCTTGATTAACTGGACATGCAGGACCCATGGGAAGGTGACCACTGAACTTTGCTTTGCAAAATGGTCCTTCAGGTCCTGCTTCACAGAGGAAACTGCCAGACATTCTACAGGACACAGAGAAAAGTGACTGAGAGACTCTAGGCCTGTGGGCTAAAGACAGATGCCCCAACTTTACAAAGGAACTTTAGATAACTGTGCAGGCTGCCAGCTGTCTCTGTCTACTGTTGCAAGACTCTTGAAAGTTGCTTGCATCCTTCTCCCATTTCTCAGTAATATTATATCCTTCTGTGGTCTTTGATGTAGTTGAAAACTAGATAGTAATAATTTTCCTTAGTTACGATAAAAGATAAGTTAGATATGAAACCTTAGACTCACAAATATAAGATAGATAGAATATCTTTAATCTTGCCAGATAGACTAGTTATTATAAATAAGACTAGATATTATAACTGTAATTCTTGCTTGATAATTGTTTTGTTATTTGTAATTTTACTATGTGAAAGTTAAAACCTTCCTTTTTGAAAAAAAAGAAAAGGGGAAGTGTTGTGGGATGTTCTGTATGTCAAATGTGTTGCTCTGATTGGTTAATAAATAAAACACTGACTGGCCAGTAGCCAGGCAGGAAGTATAGGCGGGACAAGCAGAGAAGAGAATTCTGGGAGGTGGAAGGCTGAGGGGAGAGACACTGCCAGCCTCTGCCATGACAAGCAACATGTGAAGATGCCGGTAAGCCACGAGCCACATGGCAAGGTATAGATTAATAGAAATGGTTTAATTTAAGATATAAGAACAGTTAACAAGAAGCCTGAGCCATTAGGCCAAACAGTTTAAATAATATAAGCATCTGTGTGTTTATTTTATAAGTGGGCTGTCGGACTGCTGGGGCTTGGCAGGACCTGGAGAGGAAACTCTCCAGCTACAGTGGGCCATGTTCTACTGGTGACCTCCATCACTCTGACTCCTACAATCTTCCATCTCCCTCTTCCTTGTGGTTCCCTGATATGTAAGATGAGGGAACTCATGGAGACCCAATATGGACTCTAATTCTGCATAATGTCTGCTTGTGGGTCTCTGTACCTGCTTCCATCTGCTGCCATAGGAAGATTCTCTGCTGATGCCTGGAAAAGGCACTGATCTATGAGTACAGCACAGTATCAGTCATATTTTCATTGACATTTTTATCCAGCCCAAGGTCTGCAAGATATCCAGTCTCCTGGTTCCTGGCCACCCTGGCAGTGCAGAACTCTGGGTATCTCTCATGGCAGGAACCTCAAGTTAAACCAAACAGTAGTTGGCCACAACCACAAGTTCTATGCCATCACTGCCACAGCACAACTTGGTGGAGAGTTTTGTGGCTCGGTTGGTGTCCAGGTTTCTCTTTCTGTAGCCTGCAGAGTACCTTCTTGAGCCAAAGAGAGTAGAATGTAGGGGTGGAAGCACCAAGTTCAAGCAATGTGTGGAATTAGTCCTCAGCAAAGAAGCCTCATCCTCAGTTTTCAGAGCGTGACTTTCTGTCCTAGCATCAGCTTGGGTTGTTTAGGGATCTCCATGAAACCCTCTTGCCCAACAATCCAATGGAATGTAGCCCAGTCCCACTGCTGGAAGCCTTGCCTGGCTACAAATTATGATTGGTTCAGACTCTGCGTCCTTGATTAGTAGGAGTACACACTAGGGTCACCCTCATAGATTCCAGGAATTCTCCACAGCACTGTTTACACACACACACACACACACACACACACACACACACACACACACACACCCAAAGGCTCTTCAATTCCAACTCCCTCACCTTGCATTCTTTTCTTCCATCCCTTCCTTCTCATGTCCTTCCAGCTCCCATCCCTACCTGACCCAGGTCCACTGAAAAATTTATTCTATTTTACCTTGCCAAGGAGACTCATATGTCCCTCTAGAACCCTTCTCTTTTCCTAACCTCTGTGGGTTTATGGATTGTAGCTACATTATCAGTTATCCAGCTAATATCCACTTATAAATGAGCAAGAAACCTATTTGTCTTACAGGTCTTGGTCACCTCAGTCAGTATATTTTTTTCTGGTTACATCCATTTGCCTGAAAATTTCATGATGTCATTTATTTTAACAGCTGATTGATACTCCATTATGTAAATATGCCACATTTTCCTTATAGATTCTTCAGTTGAGGGACATTTAAGTTGTTTTCAGTTTCTGGCTATTATAAATAAACTGCAGTGACCATATGTTCTTTGGTAAGATGGATCATTATCTGGGTTGAGTTGGGTTGATTCTCAATTTTCTGAGGAACTGCCAATTGATTTCCATAGTGGCTGTACAAGTTTGTACTCCCACCAGCAACTGAGGAGTGTTCCCATAGTTTTAGATCTTTGCCAGTGTGAACTGTCACTTATATTATTGACCTTAGCCATTTTTACAGGTGTAAGATGGAATCTTAAAGTAGTTTTGACTTGCATGCCCCTGATGGCTAAGTATGTTGTGTTTCTCAGCCATTTGCAATTCCTCTGTTGAGAATTCTCTGTTTAGATCTGTATCCTATTTTTAATTGTATTATTTAGTTTTCCTATATTTTGTCCAATTCGATTTTGTTAGTTTTCATTAATCTTATTGTATCTTATTTTATGACATCTTATTTTATTATTAACCCATATAAGCCTGTTTTCTAATGAGAGGTAGAGCATGAGCTAATTCAGATAGGAGGAGAAAGGGAAAGAGTTGGCAGGAGTAGACACTCAGGAAACTATAATAAGTATATAACATGGGAGGAAAATATCTATTTTCATTAAAAGGGGGGAAAGGAGTGTTTAATTGTATGTGTCAGTTTGTAAAATTCCCCAAATTACTGATAAAACATTATTCTGAGGTTTTTTTTAAAGCTGTTATGTGATAATAGTAACATTCTTTTCATAGGATTTGAGAAAATCGACACACTGTCCACTATGTTGCATGGCCCTCAAGCATTTAAATTAAGTGTCAAATGAAACACACAAACAAAATCTAACCTTGTAGCCTGAAGTTTTCATGCGTCCGGCCTGGTCCTGCTGCCACTCAGATCCAAATAAACACACAGAAGCTGATGTCATTTTCAAACTATATGGCCTAATGGCTCAGGCTTCTCACTAGCTAGCTCTTACATCTTAAATTAACCAATGTCTACAAATCTATACCTTATCATGTGGCTTGTGGCTTACTGTTGCTTTCACATCTTGCTTCTGGTGTCGGCGAGCAGCATCTCCTCTGCTCTGCCTTTCTCCTTCCTCTCTCTCTAGTTGGAATGCCCCGCCTAACCTTATTCTGCCTCACCATTGGCCAAACAGATTTATTTATCAACCAGTCAGAGCAACATACATTCACAATATACAGAATGACATTCCACAGCATAACCTGATCACTCCAAAATATAGGGATGTTGTCTTTCTAAAGACTACTGGTTGTGAACATATGTTGCTTTTTCCTAAGACTTGAAAACTCCTAGTCCATGCTACTTATTCCTGTAACTTCCATGACTATGTGAATCATTTGCCTAAAATCATATCTCTATTTATCTCTCTTTCTCTGAGACAATATTTTTGACCATATCACTTTTTTTTTTTTGCTTAAGTACCGTAAGTATGTAACATAGCACAAAGGTACCATAATCATAGAAGAGTCACCTTATAACCTTTACTATACTCATTTGTTCCAAAAAAAATTGATACCTCTACAAATATTTCACTCACCATGGTTACCAGCTCAGAACTGACACTAATGTAATGACACTCAATATATTATAGTTTGTCAGTCATAATATGGACTAATTAAGATCAACATCATAATTGAAGATAGCTAAACTCGCATAATATTACTAGTCCCATTTTCCACTAGTGAACTATAAATTCTAGAAGAATAAAAATACATAGAACTATGTGTATTTAGTTGTTTATGGTTTAGAAGTAGAGACTAATTAGCAATGTGGAGAAAAGTTCTATTTTAATCAATTCATGTTGTAAGATATAAAGTTAACAATAATGCAATATATGGATGATAATCTATGGTCAGATTGAAAGCTTAATCAATGAACTATAACTGTATACAATATAAATTAAAACTAAATATCAGAAATAAAGATTTTAAAATTTATAATTAATATTTATATAGATATAAAGAAGAAATCAAAAGTAGCATTTGCTGCAACAAAGAGACTCTTGATTTAAAGGATGAAATTTCCATTCTGAAAACTCTTATATCCTCCTTTAATAGTAAACTACAAAATAACAAAATCTTTATAAACACCAAAACAAAGAGGGATTAGTCTGAGATGAAAGGTATTTTTAGTCTTCCTAGATGTTTTAAATAATCTCTAACTGTTGTTTACTTGATTATAAAGAATCCTATGGGGTTTAGATAATGATATGAACTTTTAAGGGTAGCATGCTGAGTTATTAAATTAGTCTCTAAATTAAATCTTGAGTATAACTTTGTTTGATTTTGTCACAACATAAATCCATCAATGCCAGAAATACATACAAGTACACTTGATAGAATAATAGAAAATGTCTTCATAGAATTTTACCTTTTCATGTTTTTACAACTTTGTATTTTATATGCTATAAAACTAACATGTTATCTATGTAAGTGAGTGGTACCACTCAAAATTTTGATTAATTATCTTAAAAAGTAAAAAAACTTCATGGGTCATATTTAGTTACTGACTAAGTCATTGGAAGGCATAATTGTCATGGATGTATACATTCATTTCTGTTTAATAAAAAATTAAGTTTATAAACAATTCACCACTCTGTAAATTTTATATTTGTACCACTTGTTGTAGTTTTTTAGGCTCATTTTATTATAGTACTTCAATTACATACTCAGCTAGTATTTACTGAGAGTTCACTGGAGAACCATATGTAGTTGGGTTTTTTTGAAAGTATAAGACAAAAGACGTGATTTTTGCCCACACATCAAATAGTTGTACATGAAGATCACATACTTCTGAACTCTGTACATGTGATAGAAATAGAGATTATAAAGACATGCAAAATTACAAGGTGAAAACCACACTCACAACTGCCTTGGGCTTCCAGAAGTAGAGTGAGATTTAGAAACATCTGATTACAAAAAAGAGAGAAACTCAAGGGTGAACAGAAAGTTAATAAAGAGAGAGAAGTATAGCCAATGGGCACAGCCTCATGTGCAACCGTGTCTAGCAGTGTCTCAAAAATGTCATCTGTTTGTTAAGTAAGTCACAGGTGGAAAGGGGCTTGTGATATGTAGGCATAGTCAGTTAAATGTGTCTGTCTAAAGATTGTATAAAAAGGAAAAATGTACGAAGATTGAAAGATTTTCATGAAAAGTCAAAAATTTAAAAAACTCTGTGTTGATATTGTTATTAAAAATTCAAATTTTCTAAGCAATGCCAGAACTGACTAATTTAAAAGTTGAACAACAATGTCTCAGTCAGTTTCAAATATGTGCATATTTACATAGAACCAGAGCTATAATACTGCATGGTAGCACTTTTCTTTTTAGTCACATTAAAACAGTAGATTGAGAAACAGTTTGGTTAAGGGAACAAAAAGTGATTGATTAAAATGATTTCAATTTTAAAATGTTGTTATTCAGAATGACCTTAGTGCTGTGTTAAAAACAAATCAAGATAAACAACTGTTACATAAGACTAAAAACCATAATTCATATAATTACAATAAGCCATCCCCATATATATTACATGAGTTTGAAATTTTTAAAATAAATTTCTGAATAAAGCTTCCAAGTGCTGAGATGTTAAAATTTAGCCAAATATATTTTAACTAGAGTGAGTAAACTAAATCAAGCTCACTCAGTTTTGAGTTCACATTCTGAGCAAAACATTATTTGAATATTAACTGGATAACTCAATCTCTTTGATTTAGTTTCATATATATCTATATCTATATCTATATCTATCTATCTATCTGTCTATCTATCTATCTATATATATATATATATCTTATGTGAATACTTTCTTTTTTCAGTAAATGGCCAAATAGCACACTGTTGCTATGAAATAATACTTAAAATATAGGCAGAGCAACATATTTATAATTTAATTTTAATAAATTTTTCTTTTCTTAAGTGATGAAGAACTTAATTTAATTTCTTTATACTTTCAGTGTATATTTACCTATAAGTTATATTTCCTTAAATCCTTCTCATTGAGATGGTGCTGTGTGTGAAATTCTATTTACTTTTCTTAACTTTCACGTTATCAGAATACCCAATGTCACCAACAATGCTTAAAATAACTTGTGATATTTTAGTGCATAATGTTTACCGTCAAGATTTATGTGTTCATTTTCACATGAAAAAGCATTTAGAAAGTAAGAACTAGATGTCCTAATTGACTAACATTTAATTGAAAAATATCTATTAAAGTTAATTTTTGTTCATTATATATTGTTAGATCCTAGAGTTTCAATGGTAAAATCATATAATGACTTTTTCCAGGATTTATAATTTGCAAGAAGAGACAAATATATATAAATTAGAATAATATAAATAAAATGTTACTGAGATTTATTATGAAAACAACAAAATACTGTATTAGGTGCCAAGTGATCAAATTAAATAATGTTTTGTAGTGAACATTATTCTTTTATTTTTGCTTTTTTATGTTTAGAAAGAAATATGATACACTTAACTTAAAAATGCAAAAAAATGGCGTTTTAAACTTCAATTTACAAACATTATAGTTGTGATAAATTCTTTAGATGAGCATTATTTAAACACATGCTAAATTCAAACAAGTTAACTTTATGGAAGAAGGAATGACCATCCAGGTACAAAACTCTGTAAAACTCCAAATAAACAGGATCAGAGTATAAACTACCTACAAGATATTCTAATTCAAATATCAAAAGCATAGACTAAACAAAGGGCATTGTAATCTGCAAGTGAGAATAATCAAAGCACTTAGAGAGACAGACCCATCAGAATAAGTCCTGATCATTCAATTAAACTTTCAAGACTAGAAGGGCCTGGAAATATGTATTCCAAGTTCTAACAAAACTATTAATCCAGAGTTTTATACTCAAAGAAATAAATAATTGAAATGTTCATCCTCTCTAGTCATCAGAGAAATAAAAATCAAAACTACATTGAGATTCATCTTATTCTTATTGGAATTACTAAGATAAATTAAAAAAAACATGACAGCTCATGCTGGCAAGGATGTTGGCTAAGTAAAACTCTCATCCATTGCTGACAGGAGTGCAAACTTGCACACCCCATATGGAATGGTGGTTCTCCAGGAAGATAGGAATCAATCTTCCTCTAGATCCATCTAAACTATTCTTGAGTATTTTTTTAAATTTTATTTTATAATTTAATTTAATTTTACATATTAGCCACGGATTCCCTTGTTCTCCTGCCTCCTGCCCCCCCACCTTCCCCCCAGCCCGCCCCCCATTCCCATCTCCTCCAGGGCAAAGACTCCCCTGAGGATTGAGTTCAACTTGGTAGATTCAGTCCAGGCAGGTCCAGTCCCCTCCTCCCAGGCTGGGTTAAGTGTCCCTGTATAAGCCCCAGGTTCCAAACAGCCAACTCATGCACTGAGGACAGGTCCTGGTCCCACTGCCTGAGTGCCTCCCAAACAGATCAAGCTAATCAACTGTCTCACTTATCCAGAGGGCCTGATCCATTTGGGGGCTCCTCAGCCATTGGTTCATAGTTCATGTGTTTCCATTCGTTTGGCTATTTGTCCCTGTACCTTTTCCAACCTTGGTCTCAACAATTCTTGCTCATACAAATCCTCCTCTTTCTCTCCAATTTGACTCCTGGAGCTCCACCTGGGGCCTGGCCATGGAGTATATACACAAAGGACATTTCCTCCTACCATAGAGATACTTGCTCAACCATATTCATTGCTGCTTTCTTCATAACAACTAGAAATTTGAAACAACATAGATATTCATAAACAGAAGAATGGATAAAGAAAAGGTGGCAAATGTATACAATGGAATATAACTCAACCACTGAAAAAAGGACATCCTGAAAATTGATGGAACTAGAAAAAAATAATCCTGAATGAGGTATCTGAGACAAAGAAAGACAAGTATGATCCATGCCTTGTTCATGTCTCACCAGAGAAGATTCCTCCTGCAGTAGATGAGAAAAAAGACAGAGACACACAGTGAGGTTTTGGTTTTGCTTTGGTCCCATCTGTTAACACATGCTTGATTTTCCTTTTTAGAGCAATGTGCGCGCGCGCGCACACACACACACACACACACACACACACACACACACACACACAAAAACCAAACCAAACAAACAATCAAAAAAAAAAAAAAAAAAAACCAACCAAAAAGCACACTCACAAACACACATACACATTGGCACACGTTTGTATTCAGTGTTTGAATTTATAGGAGCTTACAATTAAAAGATTACTTTTAGAATCAAAGGAGAGTTTTGAATTTCAAAGTATGTTGAGACTGATAAAGCCTATGGAGATTTATGAAGTTAGACTAAGTTTACTTCTTATCATATTTCCATGAATCTATAGAGTTCCAGGAGTAGAATACTATTTTAATGGGAATGTGCTCATTGGTGCAATCATGGTATGCCTGTTACATGGCAAGTTTTTGGATTAGATTTGAGACCTAATTCAAAGGAGAAAAGCACAAGCCTGTTACCATAACCCTTGTCAAAAACCATAAGGCAGGAAGTTCATAACTCCTAAGACAGAATCTGATAATGTTATTTTGTTAAATGATAATGTTATCAAGTTGACTTCTAAATATAGGTTTATTCCCTTAGTCTTGTGTTGGGATGTTTGTTTTAAGTCATGGCCAGGGAATTTTCATCTCAACAGAAGTCAATGCAGAGGCATATAATGTGTCAAAGTCCTGAGAATGAGACTGAGCACACAGGCCTTATGTGAACATCTGTATTAAGCCCCCTATTATGAAAGAGGAGGAAGAAAAAAGTGTAAGAGATGGAGGATAGAAGGAGAACTGTGAAGTACTATCTTTAGGACATTTTATTGCTATCATATTCATCATACTCTTGAACTCACGGGTGTTGTGGTTACCTGTACAAGATGTGCATAATTTCAAACTTGCTAAAAAAAAAACAACACTGATGAGGTAAATGATCTCTACCCTAACTGGGGAACTATTGGCAGTAGATAGTTGCTGGTGAAGGGACATTCATTTTTTAAGATGTTGACATCTGTTCCAGTAAAAGAGCCCAGAGGGAGCATTAAGTAGTCTTACTAGGTTATTAAAAAATTGACATGAAGTGGTAAGGAGGCATGCTTGGGGCAAGGAGAGGAAACTGTTGAAAGGGAAATGAGGCAAATATGATCATATTTCATTGTATTCATGTATGAAATTATCAAAATGAGGAAAAAAATTTAAATGTCATTTAGCAGTGTATTAGTTACTTTTCTATTACTGTGACAAAATATTAGGATCACTTTATGGGAGGAGAGGTTTGTTTGGCTTACTGATCCAGAGAGATCAGAGGCTGTTTTGGTAGGGTATTTTTGCAGGAAGAAGAAGACATCTTGTAAACAAAAGCTTTGGACTCCAATTTTGAATGAGAAGCACAAAAGCAGAGGGAACACACTCTGAATAGCATAAGACTTTTCAACTTTGCAGCCTGTCCTCAGTGACAAATTGATATGGAAGAATTGGGATTGCCTCAAATATTCCATTAACAAAAAGGCAATCTCTGTGTAGGAATAATGGAAAGAAATGAAGTTCCATTTATATGTTCTTTATTACAATAATAAGACATTAAACCTATTGTCTTAGTTAGGATTTCTATTGCTGGGATGAAGCACCAACACCAAAGAACAAGTTGGGGAGAAAAGAGTGTTTTAGACTTACACTTCATCGTTGCTGTTCATCACTGAAAGAATTCAGGATAGGAATTCAAAACAGGGCAGGATCCCAGAATCAGGAGCTCATGCAGAGGCCATGGAGGGGATATTCCAACTGACTTGCTTCCCCTGGCTTGCTCAACCCACCTTCTTATAGAATCCAGGACCAGCAACCTAAGGATGGGACCACCCACCATGACCTGGGCCCTCCCCCATCGATCACTAAAGGAGAGATTGCCTTACAGCTAGATCTAAAGTAGGCCTTTTCTCAGCTGAGTCTCCTTTCTCTGGTGACTCCGGCTTGTGTCACGTTTACACACAAACACACCCAGTACACCTATACAGCAGCAATTTGAAGAGAAGTTCTATGAACATATTGATCTAAAGTGGAACTTCCTCAAGGCAGATAGTAAGATGGAGTATGGAAAGATCATGGCTTGTCCCTAGTAAAAAGATATATACCTTTGACTTATATTGGCAAGAAGGTATTTATTACACACTCAGAAATCTTACCTTTCTTATGACTATCTCTCTTTTCTTGTAATTTATGTGATGTTAAAACACCCTTCCAACCAGTTAATCCAAACATGGCTATATAATATGGACACTTGTTGGCAAAGCATGGTTATAATAGCTCTTTAGCACAGATCACAAAAAATAGCATAATTGTTTCATAATTTGAATAAGCAGTGGATAGCCTTGTGTGATTTTGTATTATATGGTAGAGCTCCTGACAACTAAGAGAATTGTATGTCATAAAATTAGACAGGCTCTTCTACCAATTTTCCTGACCTCTTTTGAAATTCAGATCTGGTTAAAATTAATGCGAAATAGAAGCTGTCACAGTGGAGAAAGACTCTCTAATACAATTAGAAAGTTATGAAAACATAATCACAAAATATACAGTCAAGGAACAGCATATGACAAAGCTGACAGGCAAATGAAATCTAATGTAACCCTTGTCTGTGAGACACTTCCTTCCAGAGAGATAAAAACCCAGCAGCAGCGATGTCAACACCTCCCTTGAGCAACATCACTGTCTTGTGAGCAAGAAGAATGACATACGTTGACTTGTTCACAGATACGTGAGACTGTACAGGCTCTATGGAGTTTGAAAGACAGCGGGAAAATTGACAGCATAAGAAGACTGTATATTTCAAGGGTAGAACAAATGTAGACTAGCTTGAGAATATGTTTGCCCAGCCACTTTCAGGGATAAAATTAAATGGCAGAAAGTGCATAACAGATTACTGGAAAATTAATAGGAAAAAAAAAAAACTTTCTTATGCTTTTGATCAAACTTCAAGGATTGCATATATGATCTACTATGCATAGGTGATTTTGGAAAATGAAGTAATCGATCACTTATGGTGACTTAAAAGATATATAATTGCATTTTTCAAGAATTTCGAATAAGTTCCAGATGTTCACTATTTTCTCAAGTAAATGTACTGGCTCACTACAATGATATAAGAAAACAACAAAAATTTAGAAACGGAACAAGAAAATTACTTTATAGAAACATTTAGACTTAATATCTCATTAGAATAAAGCCCAAAAGAAAGAATGAGAATATATATTTTAATATTTATGTGTGTATATACATACATGCAACAACAATTAATAGGAAAAAGGCCATGAATTTGAGGGAGAGTGTGAACAGTTATATGGCAGGGTTTGTAGGAAGGAAAAGGAAAAGAAACTTGTTATAATCATAAGCTCAAAAATAAAATGAAATAAGTAATGAGTAACGTAAAAAGCTTGTAGGTTTTATAGATATTTCACAATTTTTGACAATTGTAATGACTACTGGTGAATTTGCAACATTTTATTAAATATTATTTTTCTAAAGTAAAATCATTAGGCAAACACAACCAAGGTTTACTCATGCAATTATAGCCTGAACTGCTCATAGATAATACTATTATTTAATCTATAGATACATTCAAATTTTGATTCAATATACAGTTCTACAGAGAGTACTTATAGAAATCTGCATTGATTATTTGTTTGTGGACAGATCAAAGCAAAGCATAGTAATTAGTTAATATTTTCAGTTTTGGTAAGGTTAACCTCAGGCTGACCTTGAAATAATTTTTATTTTTATGCTCTTAGATGAGATAGTTATTCAGAAACAATTTCATTTATAAACAATCTATCATAATGCTTACTTAGTAGAAATGCTATAAAAATTAAATTAAATAACAGAGTAGAAAACAATCAAATTAAATCAATTGAATCATTGACATAATCCAGTAAAAACACTGGAATGAATTTGTAGGCATGTTGTCTTCATACATTTTTCACTACTCCACAAAGTTATCTCTGAATGTTTATATTCCAATAAGGATCAAATACGTTATCTTAGATTAGGAAATTTCAACAGCTAATCTTTACCTAGTAATGACACATATAAGAACTAAATAACCATTTGTGTCAAAAGACACTCAAATGGAGTTAACAGTTCTACTTCATTTCCAAACTCAGTTGTTTTTTTTTTTTTTTTTTTTAATTTTCAGGGACTCACAGCAGTCATGGTTATTTGCCTAAGACATAAATAAGATTAAGTCTGTGAACATTCTAGCATGGGAAGGTGAGGGCTTCAACAGTTCCCACTCATAGATGAGAAGCTGTTGATAGGTAATATCTTCCATGGGGGCGACATTTATTTCCTTAAATAGTCTAGCCCTTGTAGTTCAACTAAACTAAAATGGATGACCCTAAGACCATTAGAGTATGGGCATCACTAACTGAACTTGGTGACCTATTTAAAAATTAAGAAAAAGAAGATATGGATTTGAAGCAGATGGATAAGAATGGATATGGAAGGAGCTAAGGGAAAATAGAGACATAAATAAAATCAAAATATATTGTATACATGTATGATATTTTAAAGTTTTAAAAATATATATTTATAAAAATAAGGAATATAGTGGCAATTCCTCAAACCCTTAAACATATGAGAATTTATTTGGACCTTTTCTCCTAGCATCAGGATATTGTTTTGGGGTCTCCAAGGGAACACCTTGGTCAACAAGTCAATTGAATGCAACTCAGTCCCAACACTGGAATCCTTGCCTGGCTATAAAAGATAGCCAGTTGAGAGTACCTATCCTCCATTGCTAGGGTTCCTCACTAGGGTCACCCTCAGATTCCAGGATGTTTTCACTGTACTAGGTTTCCACCTTATCCTCCAAATTAAAGCCATCTTTCCTGGAACACTCTCCCTTCATCTATACCCCACTCACTTGATCCCTCCTGCTCCTATCCGCTCATAATATCTGTTTTATTACCTCTTTCCTGGGAGATCCATGTATTCCTCCTAGAATACTTAGTTTTACCTAATCTGTCTGAGTCTGTGGATTGTAGCAAGGTTATCATTTACTTAACAGCAAATATCCACTTATAAGTGAATGTATATAACATGTTTGTCTTTGTGGGTCTGAGTTAACTCACTCAGGATGATTTTTTTCTAGTTGTATCCATTTGCCTGCTAATTGCATGATGTTTTTTTGAAAAAAAAAAAAAACAGGGTGATATTAAATTAAAAAACCCACACTTACATGCATGTACCAATGTAGAGTCCTATAAATGTGTTTTTAATTTAATTTCATAATGAATGGTGTCCTGGAGAACCAAGAGGCTAATTTTTCTCCAGTTATACCTCACAGGGAATATAATATATATTAGAAAATGTTTTAACTTAAATATTTCAGATTTCAGGCTTCTTACAGCTTATTGTTCCTTTCGGACTGCTGAATACATATTTTCTGATCACTTTTTGAAAAGATTTGATGGAAATCTTACATTATTCATGTTTGTCAGTATCTATCTGTGCTAGTAGAATAGCAATAAATTTCTCTCTCTCTCTCTCTTTCTCGCTCTCTCTCTCTCTCTGATTGTATTTGTGTTAACACTCTTCTTAATTTAACAATTTTGGAAACAAAACATGTTAAGGACTTCAAGGAAACTTTCCGCTCCCAGTGAATAGCAACTATACTTGTAAAGCAGAAAAATAAATTTTAAGACTTTTAAGGCTTTTCCTTGACATTGAAATAATGAAAAGCACTATACAATACACAGAAGTACGGTCTGGTAAGGGCAATAACAATAGAACATCAATTTCCAAATGAGGTCCCATTAATTACATATAAAAATATTTAATAGTATAGTAAATGGGATTTGGTATAGCCTAGCAGATGTTATGTACAGAAAGAAATTCAGAAAGATTGCTAACAAATGAGTACCAAAAGATATTTTATTCCGTTAATGATTTGTATTAAATAAGAATACATTTCAAAGTTTGATTTCTCTCTTTCTCTATCTCCAATTTAATGAGCATATATGAGGTGAGGAAAGGACATTATGCATACTGAGAATATTTTATTGAGCATCTAGATGTAATTTAAGCAATTCTTTGCATGTTTATCAATTCCTTTGAACATATTTTCCTCTATATTTATCAACAGAAAAAGCTGATAAATTTTCAATCTAATAATTGATTCCATCTGTGTTAATGTGAATACAGTCTAATATTTTAAACAAATTTCTAAAAAGTAGGAAATCCTATAATATTTTATAAAGAGTCAGTTAGTGAGATGATGGCTCTTTTATACAATTCTTCATTACTAACTAAAGCATTAATTATACTATGTCCTATGTCATGCTTTAAGTTAAACATAAGGAATATGAAAGGACAAGTAGTTTCTACATAATATAAATAAAGCCACAATTGGAAATGTATAAAGACCAGTAAATTTTAATAAATATAAATAAATATGAACAACAGTACACTAAAATACCTATTAATACATTTAAATATTTTCATTTAAATAATTAAAGAATTGTTATATGCCATAAACTTTCATAAGCTCCACTTTCAAGAAGTTCCACCATTTAATTTCAAATCTATTAAAAAATATCCTTTCAACGAGATAGGTAAGTAAATCAGAGAAGAGGGATAATAAAAATAAAGATAATGCCAAAGTAGTGTGATTCATACAGTAGGAATAGAAAGCAACAAGGAGCATGTCTGTATTCTCAGAACTTGGAAAATAGAGGAAGGAAGAGTTCAAGGTCATCCTCAGTTACCCAGAAGTTTGCACGCCATTCTGAACTACATAAGACTCTGTGTCAACAATGGAAGACAACCAAAACAATACTGCATTCATTAATACTTTCCATGTCTAAATAGACAATTAAACTAAGTAAGAGCTCTCACAGCTTTCTTTATAGCCTCATGCAGTTCATTTCTCCCTCTGTCCCATTAATGTGTATCTTCCCTCCTATCATTATTTATCCCCTTATGTATTCTTTCCACTCTCTCTCCTTCCCTTCCTTCTTTCCTTCTCTTTCTTCTTTCTCTCCTCTCCTCTTCAGTTTCTTTCACTTTTTTTCAGCTTAAATATATGCATTTGGGATAAGTAATAGGCATCCAAAACAATGGAGAAAGCATTACAAGCAATATTTAACAATGTTAAAATTTTAGGCATACTAGCAAACTCCAAGTTACACCCCTGCAGTGTCTGCTCTCCCAGTGCTTCAGTGGTCCGTACTACTTCTAAGATTCTGTAAATTTTGTTTTTGTTGTTGTTGCATTGTTTCCTAAATTTACCTCAGAATGTCTCAACTCTCCCAACCCCTCTCCACTGACCTAGCTGTTCAGTTATTTGTGTGGAAATCAACCTTTCTAGGAGTCAGATTTTGGCTAAAGGAAAATGCACCAATCTCATTTTTTTTTTTCCTGAGGCTGAATCCACTTCTTACCCTGGTAGAGAAGGGTACTACCGTCACAGTTTTAAAGCATCAACAGTACGCTGGAGAACATGGCTCACTGAATCATTTAAGCAGGGCTTACACCAGCTCACAGAGACTAAAGAGGCAAGCAAGGGTCATACACGGAGCTAGATCAGGTCCTCTGTGTATATGTTATGACTGTTAGCTTGATGTTTTCGTGGGAGTCCTCACAATAGAAATGGGTGTTTCACGGACACTGGCTCTTCAGACTCCTTTCCTTGCGTGGGATTGCCTTGTCTAGCCTCCATAGGAGGACTTGTTCCTTTTCTTATTGTATCCTGCTTTGGTTGTCATCTCCTGGAGGCCTGCTCTTTTCTGAAGGGGAAATACAGGGGGGGTTGGATCTCAGGAAGAGGGGATGTCTGGGGGGACCTGGGAGGAGTGGAGGGAGGGAGGGAAAATTGTGGTCAGCATGTATTCTATGAGAGAAGACTGTTTTCAATGAAAATAGAAGGCTCTTATAGTGATACAGGTCGAATGTAAATTCTACATTTGATTTTTATGTCTTACATCTCATTTTTTAAATCAAGCACAATATTGGTATTAGATAAGGGCCATGATGAAATGTTCTAGAAAAGGTAGAGCATCCAGCAACAATTTTCAAGAATCTTTAAGTGGAAACTGATCAACTAGACATGAGTTTCCAGGTCTTCACATTAACTGTTATGCTATTTACACTGTTACTTTTCCCATCAAAAGTTCCCTAAATAATAAAGCCATACAGAGAAGACAGATAAATAAGAAAGTCATGACTAAGCTACTGTCTATAACCATTGTACTTGATACTATGGTGTGCAAACTGGTGTGTGTGTGTGTGTGTGTGTGTGTGTGTGTGTGTGTGTGTGGTTTATTTGAGCGTATTGTGTTTCTGTAAGGCAGGCCCATAAATACACATTTGAATAACTTGAATTCACAATGGATTTGTTAATTTCTAATTTTAATCAAACTTTGTTGTCTATTTCAGCTAGAGCCAAATAAAAGTAAATTTGTCTATTTTAGGGCACCATAAACATAGATGATTTGCGAATAATATTGATCACCCATGCCAATGCATACTGATAATCTCTGAAAAGTAAGAATTTATTGTATTTTATGTGTGCATGTGTATACTTGAATTTTGTAACTGCTAGGGGATTTCATTATAGTACTCTCCACTGAAGTTGATAAATATAGCAACAGCTTAACATTCTGGAAGAATTAATTAATGCTGCCTGGAAAATACATACTCTGAATTCAAAATGTCATGTCCCTCCTCTCTGCTGCTATCATGCCGTTTCTTAAGACTTCCCTGTTGCTACTACTGTGCTCAAGTGTGTTCATGCTCAGAACTGGAGCCTTTGCCTTTTTTCTTCTCAGAGGCTATTTAATTTTAATTGCTCCCCAAGCATTGGCCAATTCAGGATGGCAAAAGCTGAGCAAGAATCCTTCACAGATCCTTTGAAGTTTGAAGAGCTCCTATTCACATTGCCTCAGGCTTCCTTCCAACATTTGTGTGAAAATATAGCTGAACACCTCGGTCCTACATGCTTCAGCACTAGTTATCATAAGCGAAAGGACCTCGTGCAGGTTTGAGTGTTTTCAAGTACCCACAGGAAGTTTAATGTATTAAAACTGATGTTGCTGTGCAGTGTATGTTTTCAAAGATGTTAGCAGTGTGTGGTTAGGAAATACTGTCATTGCCAAATAAGTTATGCAATACCAAATAAAGCATTGAACATTTCATTTGAAATTAAAATATGAAAAATTATGTTCTCTTCAACCTTAGGAAAAAATGATTAAATATATCTTTTAAGTTTGCGTATTTGCAAAACTACACTGAAAAGCATCTACTTTATAAAAGAAATACTTATTAATTCCTTATTGTCATGAATATATATATATATATATATATATATATATATATAATTACATGCAAACATGTATTCTACTCTTGCCTTTGTTGGAAGGTAGAATCTGAAATTACATATATTTCATCTAAGGCAAATTGGTACTACAAAAGGTAACAGACAGAATCTATTTTAGCTTAAAAGATAAATTTTAAATAATGCAACAGAAGAAATATAAGCCTGGAAATAAGTGAAAGGAAAATTATTTAAAAATTTTTTCTTCATTCATCACATTTTGATGAGTGAACATGATCAGAAGAGAACTAGCATTTGACATTAAACAAAATTTAGAGGAAAATAAGAAACTTAACTAGCATTTCCTTGAGCACATCTTTGTCTGTATTCATTTATTTGTTCATTGTGGTGATATTTTATTTGCGTTCTAACAAATAAAACTTATCTGGGGATCAGAGAACAGAACAGCCACTAGATTATAGAGGCCAGGTAGTGATGGCACACACACCTTTAATCCACCTAGATCTCTGTGAGTTCAAGGCCACACTGGGAATAGAGTCAGGCATGGTGGCACACAACTTTAATCCCAGGACTTGAGAGCTCATGTCTTTGCTTGGGAAGAGCACACGCCTTTAATCCCAGGAAACAGAAAGGTATATAAGGCATGAGGACCAGGAACTAGAGGCTGTTAAGCAGTTCAGCTGAGATCCATTCGGGTGAGGACTCAGAGGTTTTCAGTCTGAAGAAACAAGATTAGCTGAGGAGTGGCAAGATGAGCTTGGCTGTGGCTTGTTCTGTCTCTCTGATCTTTCAGAATTTACCCAAATATCTGGCTCTGGGATTTTTATAAATAAGACTTTTTAAGATTCAGCTTAGCAGGGTGGTGGTGGTGCATGCCTTTAATCCCAGCACTCAGGAGGCAGAGCCAGGTGGATCTCTCTGAGTTTGAGGCCAGTCTGGTCTACAGAGGGAGATCCAGAACAGGCACCAAAGCTACACAGAGAAACTCTGTCTTGAAAAAAACAAAAAACAAAAATAATAATTAAAAAATTCACCTTACAGTTCATATTTAGGCAGATTAATGCTCAGACTATCTTCTACCTCCCAAGAAGACATGATCATGCATATGGACACCCAGCTTTATGACTTAATTTCTAATTAACTATTTACTTGTTATTTTTGACTAAGGTTGAAAAAAAAACACAATCATTCCAAATCATAACTATTGATGTTTTGGTACTAATGTGTTTTTATATAGATTTCCACATGATTAGAAATAGCTCCACTTTCATTTACTCAAAGCACACATCTTAAAGTTGTATTAGATTTGCTTAATTTATTATATTATGGTCTATTCAGTAAATAATGCTCCAAAATTTTACAATTAGTGAATTTTCCAGGACTCTGAGCTTCTTTCCACCCTCAATATGTTCTTCACTCTTCTCTTTTTCATATTTAAATTGCTCTATATGTTATGATATAGGTTTTGTCCCTTCAAAATTATAGACTGATGTTTGAACTTCAGCCATCTGCAATTTAGAGTCATGGCCTTCAGGGCATAATTGGGTTTAGATAAGCTCATGGAGGAAACATCCAGTTATGCTGTGGATCTGAAGTGTCCTTCCAAAGGCTCATGTGATTCCATAAAGTCTGTATGGATTCCATAAAGTCTATATACTCATGGATGTGAGGCCATCTTATGGCATGTGAATAATCTAACAGAACCCAAATAGCCAAATAATAATTCTCCTTGCCCTACTAGCTACCAATTTACATTAGTTCTTTGATTAGGAGTGAGGTTCTGTGAATTCCTATCCCATGTATGCTGGAATTTTGACTAATTTAATCTTTTGTAGGTCTTGTCCAAGTCATCACAGTGGCTGTGAGATGAGTTCAGTGGCAGTGTCATGAACAGGAGACAGCTTTTCACAGCCCTCTTGCCAATCCTATGGCTCTTGTATTCCTTCTATCTTCTCTTTTCATACGATTCTTAGCACTTGCAGGGGATATGGGCTGCATGCAGAGGAGCGATAAAATTGTCCTATTTAGAACAAAACAGTCACAATAACTCATTTTCAACATTACTTAGTAATGAATTCCTGTGTTGACTGAAATCCACTGAAAATTCAGCTTCTCTAACCAAGTCTGGTATCAAATCTTGTTAAAGAAACCCCATTGACGTGAGATGATGATGATTACAATGTGTCATGTTCACAGGCCATCTCACGAAGACATCTCTCTGCATTAACTGTCCTTCTTCTTTTATTTCATCCTCTCCTTAGCATACCCCGAGCCTTAAAGAGACTAATATGGGTGCCAAATACAAGGCTGAGCACTCAACCGTTACTTATTTCTCAATACTGTGACAGTTGTAACTCTGCATTTATCATCATTTCTGAAGAGAAGAATTTTGAGCAAGACTAGGGGCAGCACTTGTTTTGAGGTGAAAATTTGGAATCCATTTTGACAACATCATGGTAAAACAATGGTTTACGTTGGTAAAACAAATGTAGCAGGTTTATCCCTATGGCCCATGAGCTCCTCAGTGATAGGCTCTGACCAGGTCCCTTTTGAGATGGTAACAAGGTAACCATTAAAAGTGACTAGCACCGTTTCCCCCATGAGGGGAAAGACACTATTGCAACAGTCTATGCATCCTGACAGGCAAGGGGGGACTCCTATTGTACAAAACTGAGAAAGATTCTTAGTGAATTTTCTCCCCAAGTTGTCTGCCCAGCATATGGAAACTAATTATCACGAATGGCACACCCAGGTCCATTCCAGTACAGTTTCTCTTTCTTCTGCAAGATTGTAAATCACAATATTTCTAAATCTGAAAAAGGATTTCTGCTTAGGTCGTGCTCAACCACTCACTGCTCACTTCTACACTAGAGTTAACTTGTTTTTTTTTTCTTTTATGCCTTTACTACTTCTTATGAAATTATATACCTCTGGTATGGTAGTTTAAAATGGTATCTATTACCTGAAATTTTTTTTACAGTGAATTATAGAGGATAGCTACTAAACTTACTTCTCTTTATCAAATTAACCTTACTTATTTGATAATTTCTCTGTATTATATAAAAATTATTAACAAGACTGTTCCTAATTCTCAAGAAAATTTAAATATCAAGGTTTATATATGAGACATAATTTATGCTTTGCCTACCTCCTAGGTAACTCATTATATACATTCATTTCCCACAATTATTCTTTGTTTTCAGGGCTTTTCTTCTCAAAGGTGCATTTGCTAAACATTAATATTCATAAGAAAATGGCTGTCCGTTCCTCCAAGTATAAAAATCTAGTACTACTTGTTCATTAATAATACTTATATTTTATAATATGTACACAATAAATTGATAGTCCCTGAATACCTATGGAAATAAGGATCTATACAAGGTCTTATGTTTGCTATTAAAATAGTATATTAAATCATCAGCACATATTTATTATGTGTTCTTTTTATTTTGTGTCTAATGTCTTTGCTTTGGTTGTATATGAATATTTTTATTTTCTCTTTACTTCAGGGATATATTATGTTATGCTGTCTAATTGTTTGGCCACCTGCTGTAACAGTGGCTCACATTATACAGATATTTGGTCATTAGTCCATGCAGTTATTTCACGCTTGAGAATTATCATTTTTAATTTGGCACCAGTGAACTAATGCCCAGCATGTGTTCAAAACTACCACCTCCAAAGAGCAATAAAAAGAGTTGACTAAGTTGATTAAGACAATAAAACTATCAGAACTGCTTCAGGGCTAACAGAAATGCTTACATCAACTCAAACTGTTTATAATTGCTGGTATTTTTTTTCTATTTTTCTTAATGACAATAATATAAGCTACTAATTCAAGTTGTAAATTAAAATATACATAAAATGATAATGTAGTTCATAAATTTAAGAAATCACCCATTGAAACTTTAATTGTTAAAATACTTCAATGTAAAATGCACCATGATGAGACACCAAACTAAATACATTCAAATAACAGGCATTTGGTCTTCATCTAAGATTACTACAAATTTTAGGAAGAACTGGTAAATAGAATAACATATAATGTGGTAGACATGTTGACTTTGTCCTTTTGCTTCAACACAATTCACTAAATCTAATTTTTCTTGTCAATACTCTACAATACAAAATGGTACAGAGTGTAAGTGCTTGACTTTGTAATGCATGCTATATACTTGTTTAAACTTCTTACTGATAATGCAAAAGATAAAAACAAACAAACAAGCATTTAGCAGACAATGGTACAAAAGAATTAATCCCATTTGATTGGCTGGTGTTCTTACATCTTCAATATTTATTTCTGTGTCTGTTAATTTCACTTCTAATCAGTAAAAGCTTAATTAACTTAGAAACTTAAAATTTTGTGAATGTTAAAGATGAAATATTAAGTGTACTTAAACTAAGCATATTGGAAATTCTTAATTTTTCTTTTTTGACAAATACAAGATGAAATAATTTTCATAATGAATGTATCATCAATAATATTGAAATTCAAAAAGGCTACACATTTTATGTAAATCTTTAGTTAAATACGAAAGCATGATAATTTTGTGAACTAGAGAAATGAACATTTAAGAATATATAGTTTTGAGAATAGCTTGCTTTATACATCACTTGGTTTTTATTCTACAGCATGATTCTTTGTAGTGACTGAATTAGAATCAACTAGGAAGTATTTTAAACTCAAAAATGTGGACAGCTGGTTCGGACCACAGGAATATATCATATAAATTCAGCTGGTTATGACAGAGTCACTACCTGGAGGGATCAGAGAATTCTTCCAGAGGAAGCCAAATTCCAAGGAGCTTTTGGTGTTATTTGGCTTGTTATATATCAGCTGTATTCTGTTATAAAAACCATGTGTGTCTTCATAGTTTTCCCAATTGACTTTCCCCTAAGAAGGGCTAACAATGTGGACTGATCACTCTCTGGACATACACATTCCAGGTATTTGGAGAAACTCAGGAAAGGCTTTCTCTGGAATCAGATATCTTAGCCAATTTCAAGGACTAACATTGATAACAGCACACATGCAAGTCTCCTGACTTAAGGTAAATCCCACAAGGAGACATTGCCTAGGTCAGGTGGACGTTAAGTAATAGCTGTACACAATTTAGCTCGGACCCTCCCTTCTTAACTTCCTGCTTTCTCAAACCTTACCTCTAGTTCTAGATCTCCCTTTAACTATCACCAGAGGCATCTAGCTGTACACTAGGGACTGAACACACCTTCCGCCATCCTGCAGATAAATGGCAGATAGCTTGGACAGAGAGGAGCCACAGGAAAAAAGAAGGCAGTTTTATTTTCTCCCATTGACCTAGCAACTTACAGATTCTTAACATTTTCTACTAATCACATTTAAGACTGTAGTTGAGCACATAAGATCCCTCTTCTTAGATATTACCCAAATTTAGCCTTTAGTTAATTCATTTCCCCATTGGTCACTTCCCTTTAGGGTTGCAAGTGATAATTAACGGTTATTGCCTCTCTATGTGATTCTTATCACCCCTCCATTTGACCCTGGACGCCTGGCTTTACACTGCCAAGGGATTGCTGCTTGTAAGTGTATATATACCAGGACTTCCAGGGCACGAAGGACGGAGAAGAGAAGAGGGAATGGAAGAACTAGATGGGTAAGAACTTGAGAGGAACAAACTGAGATGGGGAAGAACTAGATTGAAGGGCTAGAAGAAGAATACTAGAGGAATGAGATGGAAGATGAGGAAGAGCCAGATGGGGAAGAACAAGATGAGAGAGAAGGAGATGGGAGAGGAGCTGATATGGGAAAGAACTAGATGGATAAGAACCTAGAAGGGACAGAACTAGATGAAGTAATTAAGAGAGAACCTGGAGGGGACAACAGAAAAATGTAAGGAGAAATTGGGCAAGAAAGGAGCTAAAAATGAGAGCAGAGTATAAGCTTGTAGAGAGAACTGACAGAATAATAAAGTGTATGAACTAAGGAATTTCATGTACATAGATTCATTTCTTCTTATCCAAGATCAATTACCAGCTGGTTGTAGATTCTTCCTGGACCCTGGGAGGGGACTATCGAGGGGCTGAAGCCCCTTAGTCCCCGATAGACAGCTTCAGCCAGCCAGTTAAGTAAGCCTGTGATGGTGAGACCCTGGCATTGCTAGATTTCAAATCTTTTCAGACCCTTACAGGGAGCAAGCACCTACAGGGGCAAATGACTACACAAATATTTTTGTCTTCCAAGATCTTCTAATGCAAATTATGTACAAGCTTATTTGTGTGAGAGAATAGGGTGAACTGATTTAGATATAAATTTAATATTTTGCATTTTTTTGATTAGTTAAAATGTCTTCTGTTGTTTATTTTAGAAAGAATGACAAAACACCTATACTTTACTAACCACCTCTAATTTAGTACACTGCACATTTTGTTCTTTTCAACACAAAAATCCAAGAAGATTAAACAATGGTATCACTAGTAGTTAACAAATCCTACTATTTTGTCACACCAATTTTTTTTCACATGTCCCTTATTTTGTGAGGAGTCTTTCAAGCACTTGAGGTTCCTATCTGCTCCCGGAAATTTATATTTAACCAATGGAAAAATCTGCATCTGATAACTAAACCGAATTTATGTGAAGATTTCATTCCCTTATTTTTTTGAATTTTGATTATTGTCTGGATTATTAGGAATGAGTCTGAGTGAATTCAAACTCACTCCAAAGTTTCTATTTACATTACAAATTAAAATGTGTTATATGTGTATGCTTTTGGGGGGCCTATGTCTGAGTTCAGGATTAGGCATGGTTGCACAAGAACGTAGAAGCCAAAACTTAGTTTTACTTTCCAGTCATCATGCTCAATCCATCTTGTTTTTTTGAAAATACTTTAATTAACTTACAAACTATCAGAGATTCCTAAGTCATCTTCATACATACTCAGGGTTGGTTAAGCATATCCTTATCCTTTTCTTTCACCTATGACTGTATTCTTTTCTCCATTTGAATATTTATCTCCCAGTATTCTCTTCCATTCTTTCATATCATATATGCTCTACTATACCTTTGGAAGTAATACTTCCAAACTCGTTTTATGAGTTTATCATAACTAAAGCAGAGTAAGATGAAACAAAAAAGAAAGAAAGAAAGAAGCAAAGAAAAAAAGAAGGGAAATTGCAAGTCAATCTGCCTAAAGAACATAGATACAAAAATTAAATATGAGAGAACAAACAAAAAAACAAGAAAAAAATAAATGGTGAGCGAAATAAAAGATCCTATTTGAAAAATATTCATTATACCAAGTTAGCTTTATTCCAGAGATGCAGATAGGCAAAAATATAGAAATCAGAAAAGTTATCCATCACATAAAAAGACAGAAAGTTGGAAATTGTTTGATAATCTCACTAGATACAATATACAGAGTATAGGCCTTTGACAAATTTGAACATCGCTTTATGATTCAATATTGTAAATAATAAAGAAATACATGGTATGTACCTCAGCAGAGCAAAGGCTATATGTGATCAAGCTATAATCCGAGCATTCATTGTAAGAGTGGAAAAACTAAAAATATTCCCACTGAGATCAAGACAATGGCTTCCACTCTCATCTCCCTTTGCTGGGTTTCACTTGGGAGCCTAGGCTGTCAGACCAATAAGTACCAGGGATCCACATATTTCTTCCTCCCAAATGTGTGGATTACGAGGGTGAGCCACAAAATTTTGCTCTTTTATGTGAATTTTGAGCATTAAACTCAGGTCTTCAGTCTTTCATGTTATGCACTTAATCTGTGGAGCCGTCTCTCCAGTTCACAATGTGCCTTCTGAAGATGGAAAATAATGTAGCAAATGCAGCAAACTGTGATCTACTTCATGGACCAAGGGATGACATGAAATTTATGGCCCTCTGAGATATTTTCTTTAGACACAGTGAATCCAAATGAACATAAAATAGTATATATTTCATTTTTATTGAACTTTAAAAATTGAAGCAAATATTCCATCATATCTTCCCTTCTCTTTCCTCCCTCAAATGCTTTTTCTACAAATCCATTTTCTGAAAATAGCCCAGGTAGGGAATCCCAACCAAAGCTGCTAACCCCATTCCTGGCCTAAGTACCATTTCTACAATGCAGCTGAGGAACCTAGATTCAGCTGCTCAGTTCAGCTTTCTTCACCTCTACCAACTCAACCTATCCCCACTGCACACACGTGGTCCTTTCTATATACACCTACCGGACTTGCACAGCCAACTACCACTTTCCTGGACAGTAGGACATAGACTCTCCAGAGAAGACAATTAGGATCACAATGTCTTCTCCATTGCCCTCCTGATCCCAACAAAATCAGAAGCCTAACAAGTATTCTAGGATCACCTGCCCAGCACCTGACTCTTATCTTCAGGTAGGAAATCCCAGGCTTATATCACCAACTCCTCTAACATGCCAAACATGAAGAAAAGTCCTATATACTTACCCCAGATTCCTGAAGATCAACTGTGAGAATTTCCAAACTCTACCTCACTTATCTTGAACTGAGCATAGCCTACTTCCGAAAGCCCATTTCTTAGATCTCATCCAGCCTAACTCAATGCAATCCTGATAGTAATCCAATGGGTATTATTAGTCCCAGAACTTTATTGCATTATCTCATAAGTCCACACACATAGAGTGGAGTATCTAAATTTCAATATATGTTAATTGAATACAGAGTGGAAGGAAACAAGCAAGTGAATTTTTGGGATTTCATTTTTTTTTCTATGTAAGTTCCTACATCTTTGTGACCAGACTTTGAAGCAAGAAGTATGTCTATGTACTTCTCTTTAAATATTGTCAAGGAGCTAAATATGAGGGCAGGTTCATAAGGAAATTCAGTGGGTTTTCTTATTTTTCTTGCGTTTTCCTTGTCATTTTCTCCTTATCACTTGAAAGAATGTTATTTACTTATATAAGAGAATACATAGTCCAATTGTCTTAAATTTTCTACTAACGTGTTAATTTTTTTTTTACAAAATTGTATTTGATAGGATAAATTGTCAATACCTCTAGGAAGAATTATTGCACTACTTAATATCTCATAGTTATTATTTATATAGAAGCATAAACAAAAATGGTTAATGAACAAAAAATAAAAACATTATAGCATAAAATAGTAGCCAAAGAAAGTTTGTGTTTCTTTGTGGAAGCAATTTGGAGATCAACTTTGCTGTTTAATAGGTCTATGCCATGGATGTCTTTATGTCTATTAAAAAGTGATGCACTGAGGCATTTCAGATTTAATTTTAGCTTACATGATTAGTGGAAACAGTAGTCATTGAAAAATATCACAGGACCATACACTACATTTAGAATGCTTGTCTTTCTAAAAAAGTGAATTGAATAATGTTATGATAATGTTATTGTTCTAAAGTGAAAGTACTCATAGATTCCTGAAAAAATTAGGATGTTAAATTGTCAATAATTCCTGGCAAGTATTATGTGTTGCTTTCACGCAAAGATAGAAAGCAATATAATTCAAGTGAATCAAACATGTTGGTGTTCCCTTCCTTCATCAAAAATTAACAGATACTAATACGCTGAATAAGAAATTAAGCACTTACTTTTGTTGCTCTTATTGGTTTTGTTGTTGTTGTTTTGATCTGGTATCTCCCTGTACAGCTGACCTGGCCTGGAATTGGCTAATTTTACATAACATGTAGAGATTTTATATTGTAAAATCCATTGACATTTTATATAAGACAATTTTGTACATATTAAACATCCCTAAGAATTTTATTACCAGACAGGTATTCCCAACCAACACTGTAATGACAGTCATTTAAGTAAACGCAAAGGGAAAGTTAATTTTAATAGAATGAAAAGATTTCCATTTGGACACAAGATTGTCAGTGAGTTGTAACAACACACTTTTAATTTTAGCCTCATTTTTTTGTTTTCCCCTTTTCCTTCTTTAATAGGAAATAGATTGTTTTCTTACATAATATATCCTGATTAATATTTCATCTCCCTTCAATCTTTCTAGCCCCCACCCTCCCACACACACATTCCCTCTCATGCCCTTTTTGTCTCTCATTTTAAAATAAACAGGTTTATAAGGGATAATAAAAAATAAAGTATAATAAGATGTGATAAAATAGAAACTAACACATCAGAATTGGATAAAATAGACAAACAGAAGGGAAAGAACTCAAGAGGAGACACAAGATTTGGAGACCCATTCATTCATATAATCAGGAATCCCATAAAAAACACTAAACTGGAAGCCTTGAGGATTTGGTGCTGACCAATACAAGTACTGTGCATGCTCCTTCAGTCTCTGGGGTTCATAAGAGGTTTGATCATGTTGATTTAGATGGGCCTGTAACAGTACTTTTTTTTTTTTCAACCTTGAAACATGAAGTAATGTTGAGACTATTTATCAAACTTTTATGTGTGTTATATGTCTATTAAAAGTTTTTGGAATCCATACTGGGTTTTGTTTCCCAATCAGTCTTAATCTCTCAGTGTGGGGCTCACTGAATGCCACCTGTAGGTCTGATTAATCAAGCATGACAAATCACTTTTGTCCTTAAGAATGTAGGCAATCCAAGTAGCACAAAATTGGTTATTTTTTTGATTTTGTCCTATTGAACAAACTGTAATTTTTCTTTGTCCTGTAATTTCCTTTTGATTCAGCATGGCTAGACCACCTGGTATTTCTCTCTCTCTCTCTCTCTCTCTCTCTCTCTCTCTCTCTCTCTCACACACACACACACACACACACACACACACATCTGTGTGTGTATATTCATATATATTTAACATGATTATAAAATTTAATGTAAAATAGCATTAAATTATATTTCCAAACTCCAAAGTAAAACCTACATCAGTGGATATCTTGTATGACATACATTATACTCATGCAGGTTTTACAATCACATAAGAGTATTAGCCAAAAAAATGTTGAGACAATGGCACTAGGCACCAAAACATCTCACTACTATCTACAAACTTGTTAGAAAAGGAGAGTGAATGTGGAAAGATTCCTGATGTGTTAGACAATGGAAACTATTATAGAATATAAGCAAGGTAGGTTAAAAAGTCACAGACATTGGTGTTATGGCACAATGTTTTTATATTATCAAAAATAATATGAAATTAGCTATCTCATTTTTAAGTGTGAAAATAATTCCTTTGAATTATTATACAACAATATATATTTCATTTATGAGGAAGGTGATCGATATTAAAACTATTTATTATGCATTTAATAAATAACCATTTTTTCTCTGTTACCATAATTTAAAAGCTAGTTATAATACAAATGATACTTGGTTTTCTTTTTACAGCAATGAATAAGTAAGAAAATGGCAATCTCACCAAAAGTAATCTACAGATTCAATGAAACCCCCATCAAAATACCAACACAATTCTTCACAGACCTGGAAAGAAAAATACTTAACTTGACATGGAAAAACAAAAAAAAAACTAAGGATAGCTAAAACAATCCTGTACAATAAAGCAACCTCTGGAGACATCAACATCCCTGACTTCAAGCACTACTATTGAGCTACAGTGATTAAAAAAAAAATAGCTTGGTATTGGCATAAAAACTGACATGTAGACCAATGGAATCGAATTGAAGATCCTGACATTAACCCACACACCTATGGGCACATGATTTTTGACAAATAAACCAAAACTGTACAATGGAAAAAAGAAATCATCTTCAACAGATGGTGCTGGCATAAATGGATGTCAACATGCAGAAGATTGCAAACAGATCCGTATCTGTAGCCATACACAAAACTCAAGTCCAAGGTGATCAAAGACCTCAACATAAATCCAGTTACAATGAACCTGATAGAAGAGAATGTAGGTAGAAGTCTTGAACTCATTAGCACAGGAGACTGCTTCCTAAATATAACACCATTACCACAGACACTGAGAGAAACAATTAATAAATGGGACCTCCTGAAACCGAGAAGCTTCTGTAAGGAAGAGGACACAGTAAATAAGACAAACAACAGCCTAAAGAATGGGAAAAGATTTTCACCAACCCCAAATCTGACAGAGGACTGATTGCCAAAATATATAAAGAACTAAACAGAATTCTCCACCGAAGAATCTCAAATGGTCTAAAGACATTTAAGGAATTGCTCAACTTCCTTAGTCATGAGGGAAATGTAAATCAAAACGACTCTGAGATACCATATTACACCTGTCAGAATTGCTAAGATCAAAAACCCTTATAGCAGCTTATGTTGGATAGGATGTGGAGCAAAGGGAACACTCCTCCACTGTTAATGGGAGTTTAAACTTGTACAGCTACTTTGGAAATCAGTATGGCGGTTTCTCAGAAAATTGGGAATCAGTCTCCCTCAAGAACCAGCTATACCACTCTTGGGCATATACCCAAGGAATGCTCAATCATACCACAAACACACATGCTCAACTATGTTCATAGCAACATTATTTGTAATAGCCAGAACCTGAAAACAACCTAGATGCCCCTCAACCAAAGAATGGATAAAGAAAATATGTTACACATATACAATGGAGTTCTACTGAGCAATAAAAACCAATTATATCATGAAATTTGCAGGCAAATAGATGTAATTAGAAAATATTATCCTGAGTGAGGTAACACAGACTCAGAAAGACAAACAAGGTATGTACTCACTCATAAGTGATACTAGATGTAAAGTGAAAGATAACCAGACTACAACCCACAGCGCCAGAGAAGCTAGCTAATAAGGAGAACCCTAAGAGGGAAACATAAATCACCTTGAAAAGGGAAAATACATGAGATATCCATGAGTAAACTGGGCATGTGGGGCATTGGAGGGTAGGGATGGGAGATGAGAACATAAGGGAACTGGATGGTCGAGATGAAACAGGGACAGAGTGAGAGAGCAATGAAAGAGATACCATGACAGAGGGAGAATTCATAAAGATAAGGATAACCAAGTGCTAGGGAAGTTCCCAGGAATCCACAAGGATGACCCCAGCTTAGATTACTACCAATAGTGGAGAGGGTGCCTGAACTGGCTTACCCCAGTAATCAGATCAGTGAATGCCCTGTCATCATAGAGCCTTCATCCAGTAACCGATAGAAGCAGATGCAGAGATCCACAGCCAAACAGCAGGCTGAGCTCCAGGAGTTCAGTTAAAGAGAGAGAAGAGGAATTCTATGAGCAAGGGGCATCAAGATCATGATGGGGAAACCTGCAAAGATAACCAAACTTGTGGGAACTCATAAACTTTAGACCAAGAGCTTTGGAGCTTCCATGGGACTGGACTAGACCCTCTGCATAAGCAAGATAGTTGTATATCTTGATATGCTTAAGGGGCCCCCAGGCAGTAGGATCAAGATCCATCCCTGGTACAAGAGCTTGCTTTTAGGAGCCTACTACCCTATAGTGGGACACCTTGCACAGTCTTGATGCAGGGGGAGGGACTTGGGCTTGCCTCTACTGATTGGATCAGGCTCTGCTGATGCCCATGGGAGGCCTTACCTTGTTGGAGCAGGAAATGGGGAGGGGGTTTGTTGTTGGGGTAGACTGGAGGGGTGGGAATAGGGAAAAAGGGGTATGTGTGGTTGGTATGTAAAATGAATAAAAAAATCCTTAATAAAACAAATTTTAAAAAAGACTTCACTTCTTAGATAGTATTGCCTATTGACAAAATCATAAATGAAGTATTAATGCCTCAGTTCTCTCCAATTGATCATAATGTGGAACTTTATCTTAATGAAGGTAATGCCAAATAATTGGTAATAAAATAAATAAAAATAAATTTTATATTGAAACTGTGAAAAAAATAAGTATCATAATAATTACCTGAGTTGGATAATTTGGATGAAATGTCTATAAATAATTGACAATGCAAATTAAGTCTTACAATGATGAAAAAGATCGGTAAAGCAAGCCATGATGCTTAAAATTTAAAACAAAAAATCTACTATGTGTTATAAAAATTTTAATATTTTGGATACATTTATGATTTACTAAATTAATTATAGATTAGTAGTATGTGATGAACTTAATTAATTATAAATGCCTCAATTTACTTATTGTTTGAGAAAATGTGTACCACTTACAGAACATTCAATTTGACTCTAGTATTTCCTTCTGTGTATGATCTTTGAAAACTGACTACAGCCTACAGTAAAGGTAGAGAATATCAGCCCACTAAAACTAAGCACAGCCTTGTACACGCCATACTATTATATTAAGAGTTTATACACAGATATTATTACAACATACCAAAAGATCTCAGTTTCAAGAGAAGAAACTCTAATAGTGTCTACATTTTCTGGTTTTACTGAAATAATATTGCTTAAAAAATGAAATAGAAGTCTAGAATGTGAACTGAATGTGTTGTTGAAGGAAATGGAAGATGTGGAAAATGATGTCCACATTGTATAGAAAACATGTATTTTCTATGAGATCTTATCTAACCAAAAGTGTATGGTTAGAACTATTAAATGTGTTACTATTAAGTGAACCCCTGGCCCTACCCCTGGAACCAATGTATAAAGTAAAGGAATATTTTAAAATATATGCTTTCCTATATCTTTATATTGTTTGTAATGATTCCCAACCTCAGCAGTGGCATTCTGAACTATTTATCAAGGTAGATTTATTGTTCTATTTGTCTTTTCTTTGTAGTCTGATGTCTACATGATTTGGTGTGTGTTTCCCATACAGCCTAATTTGAATTCACTGGCTTCTTGTATAACTCATCTCCACTATTGAGAGAACATGTTATTGGAAGAATCATATTAACATACTGAAAAATGCAAGTAATAAGTCCATTATTACTATTTTTCATAAGTTATTGTTTGGTATTGATACTTGAATTATCCCCTTGAATGATTATGTTCCATTTTTGTGGTGACCATATAGAATGTATATATGCTGTATTCCATGTTGTTTCTGTCCTTTTTTCTGACTTCACAGACATTATATTATTGAATCTACACTGAGACTCAAATCAATTTTCTCAGAATTAGAGCATCTGTCCTTAGGCTTGTTTCCTAGAGAGCTCAATGATCTCCGAGTCAGACAAACACATACAATTCAATCTCATGATTATAAAGCATATTATTTGATTTATAGTACAATAATTGTATTTGAACTTACATTTTCATATGAAGGGGTGTTTAATCTGTGTTTCATGTTCTCTAAGTGCTATTCTGGTTCATTTTCATTTCAGCCAGTGCACCGAGAAAGCTCAAAGGGAAACAAAATGGATTTATCCATCACTGAGCACAATTAATTGTATATTGGCCTCTTTAGGAATAGAGTTAGATAAAACGACTTAATCACAATTTTTCACGGGGAAATTATAAATAATTAACTACTCTGACCAAGACTGTGATAAAAGAAAGTGAAATTCAGCACATCTGGGCAAATGGCAATCAGATAAGGAAATTATTTACAAGGAATGTTCCACTATTCTGCAGCTGATTCTGTTATAGAGAGCAATATATCCAGGTTTCGACCAGTGGTGTTCAATATATTTTATATAAATAAGTATATATATATCTATATCTATATAGATATATATATGTATATATATATATTTTATGCCTCTCTATATAAATATATAAGTTTAAGTTACTTTAGCTATGCATCTGTGTGAAAGTTTTTGCCAGTACTATCTTTGCTTACTGATTTTTACCTTTCATTATTTCAAATTTTATAAAGCATTGAGAATTAACGTGATCCCATGTATCAAACCACTGAAACTGGGTGTTTATTTTCTTCTACCACTTCAGAATATGTGCTACATACAGTTGTGTGTAATGACTTACAGTAGGGCTTTGGCCAATATAGCCATTTATTTGATAAGCTTGCTCAACATTCAGCTTCATGAACCGTGCTCTAGAAAGATAAATGGTTTAGATGTTAAAAGAGACAAAATAAGTAACTTTATGCACACTGAGCAGGTGATATTTAGGAATATATGCATATATGAATTGGAAAGAGAGTGAAAGAGAAGGATATGGAAGGGCTTGGGGGGAGGAAAGGGAAAAAGAGAAATGTAATTATATGATAATTCTCCTATAACATAAAATAAATGAAAAAATAAACAAAATAATTTTTGATGAAAGAATTTCTTTCAAATACCATGTTTTTTAATTAACGTCTTTAAAATTGTGATTGGATTCTTAATGAACACTCTAACTATAAAATAATCAACAACATGAATGTATTATTTTATAAGTAGGATTGCATTAGGGAATGTTGTAGACTTTTCCTTGAACAGAAAAATTTATTTTATTATGGTTCTATATAATGGAATTCCAAGATTAGTCAAAGATTCAGCAGGACTGGTTTGTTTTGTGGCTTCTTGGCTTCCAAAAATAGGCCCTCTGGCTGCCTCTACACATGATAATCCTAAGTATTTAGACTTCTTCCTCCATTTGTAAAAATAGTGAAATAGGAAATTTACCCTAACTAACTTAAGTTAACCTAATTGTATTTTCAAAAGTGTTCTTGTCCAATAAATTTGCATTCTGATAGATTTGGGATTGATACTTTTAAATATTGTAAGTATAAAGGACACAATTTATTGTGAATTATACACAAGAAAAGTACAGACTCCTCAAATACTACATTTTTGTTCATTGTTCCTTTAAGCACATCTAGAGACCCATATTCCCCAGAATTTCTTACTTTAGTGGGTAGTTTCATGATACTCTTCAGACTAAGTAATGTGAGATATGGAAAACAAATACATAGTAACAGATATATAGTAACTAAATATACATCCTGAATGCTTTAAGTGTTTCCTTGCAAGAAAATCCATCCATACAGTGTATACATTTGAAGTGTTTGCTATTAAGTCAAACCGAGAATGTATTTATTTTACACATTTCTTCCTGGGTATTACTAGTGTCAACATCCATTCTCCAGTCTCCTAACTGTTTCAGTATGTGGTGTTGAACTGTTTCTGAACAAGCTCTACACTTGTTTTAATATGGACAAGTAACATCATTAATAAACTTGAAAATGATTTTGATGTAATTTGCAGATATCCATCTAGAATTTTATAATTCTGATATTTACACTATCATATCAGAAGGTTCATCTTTCTGTATCAGTTTTTTTAAATACATACCTATATTGATTCCTCATTTCTGTCCCAAGTTATCATTGATACAAAAAAATCTGTTTTCACAATTATCTTTCAGAGATGTATTCTGTGCCCTATCCCAGAACATCCCAATTCATACATTGAATTTGTCCACTTGTGTACTGTATTCTTGTTAGTGAGAGTTTAGTTTCTTTGTGATTTACATACTTTACTAGAATAGTAACAGATACAGCAATTTGTCAAGACTGACCAACGAACTTCCATTCTGAAGACTAAGGTCCCTTTTAGGAAATGAATTATTCTACACTCTGATTCAAATTATGAGAGCCCTGTACACAATAAGATTCCACAATAATTTAAAATTTCTCTTTTATAAGGAGAATTATATTAATAATTTATAATATTCCCACTCCAATGTACAGAAAATACAGATTGGTCGGTACACGATTTAAGGTAAGAAAAATAAAAAGACTTATTGTTTCCTTTTTCTTTGGAGAAAAATCTTTGGTAAAGTGTAGCTTCAAGTGAGAGATGCTTCAAGAAGAAAAAGAAAGCTATAAGGCAATTCTTTGTTGATGACAAGCAGGGATAACTGAAATAATGATTTCATCTATGTCACTAAAATCAAAGAATTAAAAGCATTGCATGCCTGCGTCTATACTTAAATGTATTCTGTGGTCTGGTATTTGTTTAGTGCGTCCTCTAAAGATTTGAGCTCCCACAATGATAATGTTGAGATTGCTGAACCTGTCTAAGTTGGACTTAATGGAAACTAAATATCGTTATTACAGGTACTGGCCTTAAAATGGACTAAGCTAGTTTAATGTGGTAAATAACCTTCATGAGATTGAGTTGTTACAGAGCCAGCGTTGTTGTCTCAGCTCTGTAATTTACTTTCTGTCTAGTCATGCTATTAATTCTGTTCATACCTGCTGCTACCAATAAGTTATACTATACAGCTCAATACAGTCAGAAGGCCATGGACACAACAATTAAGATGGTAATGTCCATATTCTGAGCCTTGACTTCTGTGAACTAGGTAACTATATTTGATGTATAAAGTGACTTGTTTTATATATTTTATAGAAAAACAAACAGAAACAAGACAATGGAGAGTAAGGAGGTACATTTGTTTCTCTCTCAACATTTCTATAAAGTAAATGTATATTTTGGTTTCCATGGAATCATTTCAGATCTCATGTCCAGCGAGTGAAAATAATTTTTAGATACAAGGGAACATATAAAGAGGACAAAAAAAGCAATCACGTTCCAAAGCCACAGCTAATGGTTTAACTTTCGAGCATCATTGTTTATCCACTATATCCATCAGCTATTCTTTCAACATTACCAACAGGTTTGTTGTTCTCATCCATGTTGCAAATATTTTTGGTGAAATGGGATGATATTTAGTAGATATAAAATTACATTTTGGATAATGATAATCTTTGCATGTTAGATTATCTCTGTATCTGTGATGTTCCATTAACATAATAAAATTGGTTTAATTTCACTCAGTAAGAGTTGATATTGTACCTCCATAAAGGATTATTCTATTGAGTTGTCAACATATTAAAATAAATTCAAATTTTATTCCCCCTATAAAAAGTCTTATGTATGAATAAGATTCTTTAGATCTGTCAATGGTTTACTTCTCTTCTTTATTCTCTTGCTACCCATTTTAAGTTATTTTGTATATTCACACTAATCATTGTTCATTCTTGAAAATCTTTCAACATTTGCATACTTTTTCCATATAATCACACCATTTAACAGTTTATTTTCTATGATTTCAAATATCTCAACACGTTATCTAACTGGTTCTTAAATACTATCAGTTCTCAGCCTGGATTTATCAACTTAGAAAGGTCACTTTCACCTTCCTTTCATAATCAGTACAGTCTGATGCTATCATAATATTGCTTCAATAGATTTCAGAAAACTATTGGATATCCTAGTCTGTTTTCATGTGTATATCTTTCCACTATAATTTAGGTTTTAGAGACATGGTGATCATGTGATTTTTACTGAACCCTGTACAGTAACACTTTCTTCAATATTTCTGTACATGAAATAGACACAATTATAAATAGCTAAGTAACTAAAAGGAAAAGAATAAATAATATGTATTGTATCGCTACATTCATATTTCCCTATACCTAAAAGAGAAATAATACATGGGGTTGAATGTTAGCACAAATAGTACTTCTGCTATCATCAGAGAATGGATGAATAACTCTGGAAAGGGCTGTTAAAGTCTCAGATCTTCATTTTTCTCCATTTGACAATGATGTCTGTTAAAGTCAACCCACAATATAAGCTGTATAAAATATTCAAATAATATGAAAATATGGTAGGTTTTTATAAACTACAAAGTTATGCTGATATGAGAATGAAGATTTGACAACACATGAGAGCAAACAAAACTACACTGATAATTCCCCTGCAGTCGATGGATATCTTTAATCCATCAGAAAAGAATTTCTAAGTCTTAAGTAACAGTCTGGCTCTTTTCTGTATTATCTACTTCAAAACTAAGGTTAGTGTTTGCACTGTCATTGATTTCCTTTTAAGAACACCATTAACTCTCTAGTAGATTATTATCTCCCTCTGCCTCATCATTCACCCTCAAAATTGAGTCATCTTTTGGAAAATTCATGAGTATAGAACAATTTGATATTAACAGTTATTTTGATCTTGCAGTTTTCTATTCCTATTTTTATAATGACTTATTTTTTCACTGTAAGCCAATAATTTAAAATTTCTGAATGGTTATGGCAAGGACATCTTTTTTGCAGCTAAATAAAAATTTATGGAGAATTGTCACATACCCTTTGAATTATGAATAACAATAACTTTCATTCTTTCTTCACTAATTATAAAATTGAGGATCAATCACTTTAATATATTTCCCCAAGGTCACAGTAAATAGAGTGCACTGTATTGGAACTTTAAATTTAATAGAGTGCAATCTCTTTTAATTTTAAAGCTCCTAGATTTCCAAGATATTTTTTGTCTTGTTTCTGTTTTCTCCTTTCTAAGTTTCGATGGTTATCCCCCTTCCCTGACACCTAACTGGCACTAGGTTACAGAAGATCTTCGAGACTTTCAAGGATAGCTCTCTGAGTGCCTGCTCTGACAGCTGTCAAAATAAGACTTTCCCAACAAACTTCAACAAGGTAGAGATTAAGAAAGTAACAACCTCGAAAAAAAAGACCATCTTGCATAGGCTTCAATTGCATCACCCTCAAAAAATTCTAAATTCTGAGCTCTAAGAGTTACTTGAATTCATGTTGTTTCATGATTTTTTTTTTAATCTAACTAAAGCCTTAAACTCTGAGTTGTTTTCAATATTAGGGCAGGGTTATGGTTTATCTACTTCAAAATTTTATTTCAGATGCTTGATAACAATGGATTAAAATGTTTATACCTTCATTCTCAGTGTTAAGAAGCTAATAGTTTGAGCAAAAACAAACAGTTTATATCAAATGTCTAGATATTAAGGCTTGGAAATAACCATTCTGTGCGGGGGCTGGCTGAAGAGATTACTCAGTGGTTAGACCCCTTCAATTGCTGTGCAACTGTAAGGACTTGGGACTTCAGCAGAGTATTGTCTCTAACATATCTTTGACCCAACTCATGTGGCAGACAGAAACAGGATGATAGATGGGTATGAAAACTGTCAGACTAGTGGGAAAATGTGAGCTCCATGTTCGGAGAAAAACTCTTTCTCAAAGGTGGAGACAGACTAGAGAGGAGATCTGACTCTTTCTCTTGCGTCTATGTGCACATGACAGGCATATCGGCTTGCTTGCACCTACCACACATAGAAAACATGCCACAGAAAAAAAAAAAATAACGCAAATATAAATTATAAAACAAAATGTGCAAATTCAAAAATTTAACCAATAGTCTATGATTTTAAGTTAATTTAAATTTGTAGAATTTAAGTAAGCCTAATTCAATGCTATGACTTTACAAATATGTATTTTGACATGAATATCATATGCAGCCAACATTTGAAGATACACAAGAGTCAATAATTTTTATTGGAGATGTTTATAGTTTTATTATTGTGCTTTTACGTTTTGAAATATGTTTTTCTTCCTTTATCAAAAATAGATTCTTTTTTTGTACAATATATCATGATTATAGTTTCTCCTCTCTCCACTGCTCCCAATTCCTTCCCTGTGGAGCTACTGACTTTCTGTACCTGATAAATAAAGAAAGGTTTCTAAGAGATAACAACCAAACCCAGTAGTGCTGGTGCACCCCTTTAATCCCAGCTCTGGAGATGCCGAAGCAGGCAGATCTCTGTGAATTTGAGGCCATCCTGATCTACAGCGCGAGTTCCAGGACAGACATAGCTATACAGAAAAACCCTGTCTTGAAAAATGAAAGAAGGGAAAGAAGGAGGAGAAGGAGTTGAAGGAGGAGGAGGAGGAGGAGGAGGAGGAGGAGGAGGAGGAGAAGGATATAACAACCAAACATGACAAAATGAAATGAAATATAATAAGATGAAGCAAAACTTTCATAAGACAGTTGTTCAAGGCAACCCAACAGGTGGAAACATCACAAGAACAGGTTCAGGGTCAGAGTCCCACTCACTCTCAGTCAGGAGACCCATAAAAATACTATGCTAATAGCTATAGCATACATGCAGAAGACCTGCTGTAGACCAGTGTAGGCCCTGTGCTTGCTGCTTTCAGTCTCTTTAAGCTGATTAAGGTGACTCAAAGGGACATGTTTTTCTGGTGTTCTCCATGTCCTCTGATTCTTGTGATGTTTCCAACTCTTCTTCGGAGGGACTCCCTGAGCTCTGAGGGGAAGGATTTAATGAAGACCTCCGATTTTGACTCTTTCTCTTCACATAATGTCTGGTGTGGGTCTATTGCAACTGTTCCCATCTGCTGCCAGAGGAAGCCTCTCTGATGATAACTGAATAAGGCACTGATCTATGAGGATAGTAGAATATTGTTAAGAATCTCTGGATCTGTGGATTATAGCTTGATTATCATTTACTTAACAGCTAATGTTATCTTACAAGTGAATAATTACCATATTTGTCTTTCTAGGTCTGGGTTACCTCACTCAGGATACTTTTTTCTAGTTCCATCCATTTGCCTGCAAATTACATGATGCCATTTTTTTGAACAGCTGAGTGCATTGTGTAAAAGTATCTCATTTTTTTCCCCATTCTTCAGTTGAGGGACATCTAGGTTGTTTCCAGCTTCTTGCTATTTGGCGTTTGTATTTATGTCTGGATCATCAATTCAATTCTATTGATCAACATGTCTGTATTTATGTTAATACCATCTATTTTCAATGTAATATTAATACTGATCACATGGTAATTTCACATATTGCACCCAAATCGCATTCACTTCCCAGTCTTCCCAGAGCCACTTCCCAACCCTTGGAACCTACCTCCAAAACAGAAAAATTAATGAAAAAAACTTCTGAGTTCAATTTGTGTTGTCCATATACTCACTGGATCATGGTTAAATTTGCAGTGGCCAGCCCATTAAAGGAAACTGAGTACTTCCCACATTCATTCTGCCAAAAGCCATCAACTGTGAAGAACTATACTTCAGGATTCCTATCATAATTTTAAAAAAGTTTTCTTCAATGGCCTCCTATCTAAACTGTTTCTTTTACTTTTTCTTTTCTTTTTTTTTTTCCTGGTGAGGAGGGAGTGTCATAGAAGCATTCTATGTCTCTCATTCTCAAATGTGAGTCTTCAGTCATTGATACCACTGCAAAATAAGGTCCAGAGATCTCATTCTTTCAGCAGGGCCAGCAGCTACAGTGACTCCATGCTGTGTGGTGGCCTGAGGGCTAAGGGCAGGCCCTATTAGACAAATGCCATGTTGCCTGCTGTGGCCTTAATCTCCCAAATTGCTCCCATACCCTTTGCCCACCATATGGTTTATATTACTACAGCTCTGTAATAAAATTGAAATCAATGAAAGTGATACTTCCTCCAGTTTTTTATTATTCAGAATTGTTACACACACACACACACACACACACACACACACACACACACACACACACACACATTTGGTTTTTTCGAGACAGGGTTTCTTTGTGTAGCTTTGGTGCCTGTTTTGGATCTCGCTCTGTAGACCAGGTTGTCCTTGAACTCACAGAGATCACCTGACTCTGCCTCCCAAGTGCTGGGATTAAAGGCATGTGCCATCACCACCTGGCCCTTAGCTATAATTTGTGTATGTGTGTGTTTGTGTGTGTGTGTGTGTGTGTGTGTGTGTGTGTGTGTGTTTCCATATGAAGTTGAGGATTGTCCTTTCAAATGCTGTTAAAAAAAATCTATTGGGATTTTGATGGGATTGTGATGAATCTGTAGATTGCTTTTGGGAGAATGGTCACTTTTTTTAAGTTAGATTTTTTTTTTATTAAGAAAATTTTTTTTCATTCATTTTGCACACCAATCAGAGATCACCCTCTTCCCTCATCCTCCTCCCCCAGCCTCCTCCTCCCAACTCACCCCCAATCTCCCCCAAAAAGGCTAGGCTTCCCATGGGGAGGCACATCCAGTAGAGGCAAGTCAAAGCTGTTCCCCCTGCCTCAAGGCTGCACTATGTTTCCCATCATAGATATTGGGCTCCAAAAAGCCATTTCATGCACCAGGAATGAATTCTGATCCTACCGCTAGGGGGCCCCCAAGCAGATCAAGCTATACAACTGTTTTGCCATGCAGAGGGCCTAATCCAGTCTCATGCAGGCTCCACAGCCATTGATACAACTTTCATGAGTTCCCACTAGTTTGGTTTGGTCGTCTCTGCAGGTTTCTCCATTATGATCCTGATGCACTTGCTCATAGAATTTCTCTTCTCTCTCTTTGACTGTACTCCTGGAGCTCAGCCTGGTGTTTGCCTGTAGATCTCTGCATCTGCTTCTATCAGTCACTAAAGGGAAGCTCTGTGACTATAGTTAGGGTATTCAGTGGTCTGATCACTGAGGTAAGCCAGTTAAGTGAAGACACCCTCTCCACTAGTAGTCCAACGTGGGGACATCCTTGGAGATTCCTGGCAACTTCCCCATTACTGGGTTTCTCTCTATCCCCATGATATCTCCCTATATCATGGTATCTTTTCCATTGCTTTTCCCCTTCATTGCTGTTCCAGCTCAAACATCCCATTCCCTTATGATCTTATCCTCTCTCCCCTACCCTCCATTTTCCACCCCTCATGCCTGGTTTACTCATGGACATCTCATCTATTTCCCCTTCCCAGGGCAATCCATCAGTCCATCTTTGGGTCTTCCTTGTTAGCTAGCTTCTCTAGAGTTGTGGTACACATACACATACACACAATGGAGTACTACTTATTAGAGAAAAACAATGACATCATAAAATTTGCAGGCAAATGGATGGAAGTAGAAAATATCATCCTGAGTGAGGTAACCCAGACTTAGAAGGACAAACATGGCATGTACCTACTCATAAGTGGATACTACATACAAAGCAAAGGATAATCAGAATGGCCATTTTTACTATGAATAGGGCTGATCTACGAGCATGGAAATCTTTTCATCTTCTGATATCTTCATCAATTTCTTTCTTCAAAGACTTGAAGTTTTTTTTTTATCATACAAGTCTTTCACTTGCTTTATTAGGGTTACCCCAAGATATTCTATATTATTTTAAGCTAATATATAAGGTGTTGTTTTCCTGATTCCTTTCTCCATCTGTTTGTCATTTATATATAGAAAGGATAGTGTTTCCTTTTTCAGTTAATCTTGTACTCAGCCACTTTGCTGAAAATGTTTATCAGCTTAAGGAGTGCACAGGTGGGATCAGCAGGGTCATTTTGTATGCTATCGTATCATTTTCACATAAAAAAGTTGACTTCTTACTTTCTAATTTGCACCTTCTTGATCTCCTTCAGTTGCTCAAGCTACCCTGTTGAATAGATATGGAGAGAGAATGGTCAACATTGTCTTGTTCCTTATTTTAGTGGAATTGCTTTGAGTTTCTCACCATTTAATTTAATGTTGGCTATAGACTTACTGGAAAATGTCTTTTAAATGTTTAGGTATGTTCTTGCATTCCTAATCTCTCTAAGGTTTTATTATAAATGAGTGTTGGATTTTGTCAAAGGCTTTTTCAGCATATAATGAGATGATTATGTGTTTTTTTTTCCCTTTCATATGTTGGATTACGCTTATTGATTTTCATATATTGAATGATTCCTGTGAGTCTGGGATGAAGCATACTTAGTCTTGTTAGATAATTTTTTTTTGATGTGTTCTTGGATTCAGTTCACAGTTATCTTATTCATAATTTTTGTATATATTTATAATGGAAATAGGTCTATAGTTCTCTATTTTGAGTCTTTATGGCTATTGGTATGAGAGTAAATGTTGCCTCATAAAATGGATTTGGCAATGTTCCTTCTGTTTCTATTTTGTGAAAAAATTTGAGGAGTATTGGTTTTAACTCTTCTTTGAAAGTTTGGTAGAATTCTGCATTAAAACATGTAGCCCTGGTCTGTTTTTGGTTGGAAGACTGTTAATGAATACTTCTATTTCAATAGGGGGTATCTTATAAATTGTTCATCTATCTGGATTTACCTTGTACCTATAGAGAAAATTATCCATTTCTTTTAGATTTTCCAATTTCATAGTAGACATGATTTTAAAGTATGTTTTTATGATTTCTAGATTTCCTTGGTCTCTGGTGTTATGTTTTTTTTTTTCTTTTTGATTTTGTTAATTTGGATATTCTCTCTTTTTCTTTTAGTTAGTTTGGATGAGAGCTTGAATATTTTGTTTATTTTCTCAAAGAACCAACTCTTTGTTTTGTTGATTCATTGTATTGCTCTGTTTCTATTTTATTGATTTTATCCCTCAGTTTGATTATTTTTTGCCACCTACTCTTTTTGGGTATGCTTAATTATTTTTCTGTTTTAGAAGTTTCAGGTATATTTTTAAATTGCTATTATGAGATCTCTCTAGTTTCTTTTTTTTTTAAATGTAGACACTTAGTGCTATGAACTTTCCTCTTAATAGTGCTTTCATTTTGTTGCATAAGTTTGCATATGTTGTGGAACACAAAGCCATCACACTCTGTGAAAATTCAGATAACCTCAGATCTATGCTCCATCAGTCTCTCCTCAGAAAAGAGCAAGACTCCCAGGGACATCAACCAAACACAGCATAATATGTTCCTATAAGACCAGGTCAACCCTCCTCCCTCACATTCTCATCCCCCATTTCTTCCCCCCTCTTGCATCCCCTCATTCCCAGTTTACTCATCTGTCTCCCCTTCCGAAGGCAATCCATGTGTTCCTCTTAGGGTCCTCCTTGCTTCAAATTAAGGGAAAAAAGAAAAAGAAAAGGGAAAGATGACGAGAAACAAGCCAAGCTAAGGCAGGGCATTTATAATTAAGGGGAAAAAAACACCAGGGCAAATACCATCACATCAAGTCTGGACTAGGTGACCTAGTAGGAGGGATATGGTACCAAGAGCAGGCAAGAGAGTCAGAAACCACCCCTCTCCCACTGTTAGGAATCACACAAGAACACCAAGGTACTCAGCAATAGCATATTTGCAGAGAACCCAGGTCAGACCCCTACAGGCTTCTTGATCTCAGTGAACCCCAGGGAATTGTGATCAATTGATTCTGTGGGCTGTATTCTACTGGTGTCCCTGACACTCTGGTTCCTCTAATCCTTCCTCCATCTTCTCCACAGCACTTGCTGAGCTTCACTTAATGATTTGCTGTGGGACTTTGCATCTGCACTCATTAGTTAATGGATGAAGTCTCTCTGGCCTCTTTGATGATGATCCTGCTAGGTCCAAGAACATTCTGCAGACAGAACAAGCTCACTTAGGATGATTTTTTTCAATTTCTATCCATTTGACTTCAAATTTCCTGATGTAATTGTTTTTATCAGCTGAATAATACTCTATTATATAAATGTATCACATTTTCTTGATCCATTTTTTAGTTGAGGGACATCTAGGTTGTTTCCAGTTTTTGACTATTATGAATAAAGCTGTTATGTATAACTTTTGTGCTGTACAAATTTATTTTTTACTTCTATATGCATAACTTTGATGTAGATCTTTGGTATGTGAAAAAAGGAGGTGAGGCACCTGTGTTATGCATGCTTTGTTTCAGACATCTGTAGACTTGACTCCAGCCAAGGACTTAGCTGATCCTTAAAATGGCTTACCTAATCTTAGAGCCAGAGTGTATGTGAATCAGAAGCCGGACACATGTAGCAGATAATTCATTCTGATTCACCTCTTATTTAAGATAAATTAATTCTGTAATACAGTTTTTTGGGGGATTTTTTTCTTTTACAATTTCTCACATTTATGTAGGCTAAGACTAGCCAGTTTACTCTAATGGCTGCTAAGAACATTAGTACCATATATTTCTATAGATTCTTCAGAAAACTGTTTGGAGGATAAAAGGTGAAAATAGGTACAGCTCAAAATTTAAGTCTGAAGGAACATTGTGGAAGAGGGGACAGAATGTTTGTTAGAGCCACAGGATCAGGAAGTTTGCTATGAGAATGTATCTCCTATTAATATTAGAGGCTACACCCAAAAGCTGAACAGGCTGATACTTTTAACCATGGTAAAGTGACTTGTAATAGGCCATGGGGCCTCAACCCTACATAAAGAACTATAGGCAATTGAGGAAAGCCAAAAGCTAGAGAGGTGGTTGTTGAGAGCCATGCAGCCTAGTCTTAGATCAACATATGATTACACGTCCAATGGGTTTCCTCGGGGCAAGGCACCTATAGAAATGTACTCTCACTTGGCAAGGACTAGTAGTCCACAGGACAGTGTAGGAATTTGCAAAATTCATGCAGCTTGCCAGCTCTTTTCTCTTTTATTATATTGGTGATTCTTTGGGTGTTTTTTTGTTTGTTTGTTTGTTTCACTTTCTCAGTCACATATGCAAACAGCTGTAATTTTCCCTGGAAATTCTGCTCCTATTACATTATTTTCCCCTAAGATTCAGGAGGGGGTTAATACTTCTCTGGAATTACTATCTATAACTCCCAACCATAGGAACTTTTCTGATTCAATGAAGATAGGTATATATGAAAAAACAACACTTGAAATGTTAGCTATGTCTCATAGTTTGGGAAAGGAGAGTAGATCATGCATACACTGACAAGGAAGAAAGCCTTAGGAATACACATGGTACCATCTGTTGAGAGTAAGTTACCTGGACACCAAGCTTAGCATCATTGGTAGGAGCTGGTATGCTCCAAGAGGAAAAAATACAATGCAAAATGTTGGATGGATAAATCCATCTTTACCATATATAGGAGCTAATATTGGTCGGAAAAGTATGATATAGTGAGATGGAAAAAGAATACTTTATCAAGGTCTGCTTTTTACAGAGAAATTGAGATGTGAGATCCTCTTGTAGAAAAGGAGACTGTATAAAAATATATCTTGTAGACATGAAAGAATTGTCTGGGTTTGAATATTGTTGTCCTTAAAGTACTGTGCCTTTATGTCTATAACTTTTTTATTTTTATAACCACAAGTAGCTTCCAGCTGACATAAGTGCTGTGAGAGCAGAATGTGTCTGGATTGATATTCAGTTAGGCCTGCAAAAATGCTGAACTCTATGTCTAGAATAAGGTTATGCTGGAGTGGGAAGGTGTATTTGGGAAAACATAAAGAGGAATAATGGAAAATTTCATAATGATCACAATGTATTAGTTAAGTTGTGATATATTTCTTAAAGTCAAAAATAGAAGCCAATGATAAAGCTGCTCATCTAACCCTGGTAAGAAAATCTCTGTTTAAGTATAAATAAAGACAGCCTGAGCTATTTGGGGCCACTTGAGTGCAACCTCCTTGGTGCTCAAAAGTTTTACTTGCACCATTGTCCCTTCCCCATCTCAGGACCTGAATTTAAGCTGAAGCTGTACCCCTGCAAGTAGTCTTCCCCAGGGAAAGCACACCAACTTGCCTGGTGCACATGGCCATTTCTGAAAATATACATACTGCTAAAGTAGTATGAACTGAATGTGTTGTAGTTAGTAATATTTATATACACATGTATATATACAGATATGCATGCAATAACTGTGGGTAAAAAAGAGGCCATGAATTTGAATGAGATGGGAGCATATATGAGAAAGTTAAGAAGGGGGAAAGGTAAGGGAGACATATTGTAGTTATATTACTATCTCATAAATAAAATAAAAGTGACAATAAAATGTATTTTATGAAAAGAATAGAGTAGCTACTATACTGTGTTACTGTTTTTTAGAAACCTAGTCAGTTAGACTAAGCCTGTGTACATCAGTGACCTCTATGAAACTAGGTAGTAGAAACAAAAATTTAAGTAAAAGTCGAATGTTTAAACTATATGAAATTTGATGCATTTGCTATTATTTTATTATTCTATCATTATTTTTACATGGAGAAAGAAATTAATATAACTTTTACTGGTATCATAGGTTCCCTTTACAAGAATGTGCTTAATTGATTTTGTGTAAAAATTTTAGTAGTGATTTCTCTTAAAAGTAGGCAGGAATTATTTAGTTTTTAGTCAGGTTCAAAACCAGCTGATAACCTTAGGAAAAAGAAGCTTAATTAAATCACAAAAATACAATGTATACTGGACAGAATTAAATTTATCCAATACAAAACATAATGGACTTATACAGTGGCCAAACATCCAGCTAAGGAAAGAATGAGCATCAGGTCTGCTGCTTCTAAAGGTAAATACAGAACTGAAGGCAGAAGTTTCTGTCCCACCAGCAACTCCCAAATACCCAGCAGCTGCTTTGCAAATAATTGACTCAGAGGCTTAATAATATAAATGCTTAGCCAGTAGCTCAGGGTTATTACTAACTTGCTCTTACATTTAACCCATAATTCTTATCTATATCCTGCCATGTGGTTTGTGGCTTGTTACCTCATTTTCTATCCATCTTGCTTTCTCAGCAGCTTGCTGGTGTCTGATTGACTCCACCCTCCTTCCCATCATTCTCCAGTTTGGCTTTCCTACCTAACTTCCTGCCCAACTACCAGTCAATCAGTGTTTTATTATTAATGAAGAGCATAATCAATGGCATTTCATCCTTTTTTTTTCTAATTAAAAAGGAAGGTTTTAACTGTAACACAGTAAAATTATATACAACAAAAACAGTTACCATATAAGAATTGGTTATAATATCTAGTCTATTTGTATTTGGCAAAATTAAAGAAAATACTCTATCATCTATTCTATCTTTGTGAGTCTAAAGCTTTATATCTAATTTGCCTTTTATTATAACTAAGAAAAACTATAACTATCTAGTTTTCAACTTTATCAAAGACTCCAGTAGAATATAATATTACCTGAGTAAACAGGAAGTGCATGCAAACAGTTTCCAAATAATGTTAGAAATGACAGAAACAGCTGGCTGCCTGGATAGTCACCCAAAGTTCCTCTGCAACATTGGGGCATTCATTTTTGACCTACAGCCCTAGCATATCTGACAGACATTTCAGAGAAGCAGGAAATTTGAAGGACTGTCCTGCCTTGTATTGGTAAAGTTTATCAGTCACTTTCCTCTGTGTTCTGTAGAATGTTTGGCAGTTTTTTATGTGAAGCAGGAACCCTGAAGGATCATTCTGCCTTGTGTTACCAAAGATCAGAAGTCATTTTTCAATCAGTCCTGCATGTCTAGTTTATACAACATACTGTCATGCAGTCCAGACAAGAGTAGTTCCTGCCCAAATGCCTAACCTTGCCACATTGAAATCAAATCCCACAAGGAGTAGTTTCAATACCTATCATCTCTGAAGTAATTGGTGCTGCCAGGATCAAATGTGTTTCACTGTCATGAAAGGCCCTAAGTTAATAAAACATTTAAATTCTGTAGGTCTTTGAAAGATTTGAAGGCCATCTATCTATCTAAAATATAACTCTGTATGATCTGTAAAGCATGCCTAACATATCTACAGATTTGATTGTTATAAATGACTAACCACTAACGTATGTTCCTGATTAAACTATAAAGTTTATAATTATAGCTTACAAAAACTAGAATGTCAACCCACATTTCCAAAAGAACTCCATAGGAACAATACCTCAAACAAAAATAGAAACATACAAACATATAATATGTTGCAATGAAAATAACCTTAAATTTTTATCAATATACAAAAATCCTTTAAACAAGAACAGAAATATACATAGTGTATTGCAACAAAACTTACATTAAATTTGTGTCAATATACAAAATTCCTTTAAACAAAAGTAGGAACATATAGACAGTGTAAACACAAATAACTTTAAATTTGTATCAGTATACCAAAATACATGCCAATGCAAAAATCTGAGATTAATAGTTGTCTTTTAGTCTGATATTCCTATATTCCCATAAATTATAACAAACCTTCTTAACCTAACAAATAACCAAAAAACACCCATACCTCCTTAACTCTTTGGAATGTGGGAACAGTTTTCCCTAGACTGTTTCCAGCTGTCTATGGATGAAGGCATTTTTTAGGGTTCGAGAGAAAATATTGAGATAATGACAGAGTCCTGGGAAGACCAGCAGTAACATTTGTTGATAGTTATTACCTGTCAAAGTTCAGGAGGTCTCCCTTGATCACAACTGATCCATATCATTCCTGAAGGAATCCAAAGCCATTCATCTCCTGTGGGAACAGAAGCAAAACTCCTTCTCCAAATCATTTTTTATTTCCCTTTGACATTTTTTGACTTCTTTTTAAAGTTAAGACATTCCTAAAGTATCTAGATTGGTTGAATTTAGCAGTCCAGTTCACAATCCCCTGTCTCTTAGCAGCTATGGTTTGCTTATCAGCATTCAAAAAATTCAAAATCAACACAATATTATATAGGTCCCAGACTCCCTGGATATTTCCAATCTTTGTGTGGCTGTTTTCTTTTTTTCTTATCAGTGTCTCTTTAAAGACTTCATTATTTTTTTAAACTTCTTTCTGTGACTGTCTATACCCATTTTCTTTTCATTCTTAAACCTATACAATTGTTAAACATACTGGAACCTGTGTAGAGGTTTTTTTTTTTTTTTTTTTTCTGTCTGGACCTCTTTTACTGTGTATCTTTTAGCCTTTTTTATGAGCGAGAAAACCTGCTAAGCAGTATAGCTTGGGACCTCTGCCCACTTCTAGGGTTGTGAAGCTAGAACTAAAGCTTGTTGCCCAGTTATTGGTACTTGACCAGGAACTGCATTCATCCTCCCTAGAGCTGTAAAATGCCAATGCTGGAACTATGGCAGGCATTTTTACTTAAGTTTTTGTTCCTACTTAATGTACTAGCTGCTCAAGAACGCACCACCAGCAGAAATGTTTAAAAGGGACACAAACTTTTTGTTAAACTTTCTCAGGCACTATGGAAATTCGAGCCCCATGTACACCAAAATGTTGTTGGTTATTTTTGCTCTTTTTTTTGCAGGCCCACTACCCAGCTGCCAAATAAATCACACACTGTCTTTTTCTTACTTAAAAATGCCTGGCTCTAGCTTGGCTTGTTTCTAACAAGCTTTTCTTAGCTTTAAATTATCCTGTCTGTCTTTGGCCTTTGGGGTTTTTATCTTTTTCTCTTTCTGTATACCTTTTCTTTCCATCTTATTCCATGCCTTGCTGTGCAGCTGGGTGGCTGGGTGGCCGTCCTCTGAAATCTTCCTACTTCCTCTTTCATTCCTTCTTTCTCTCCTCCCAGACTTCTTCTTCTATTAATTCTTTCTGCCTACCAGTCCCACCTATCTTTCTTCCTGTCTCACTATTAGGCATTCAGCTCTTTATTAGACCATTCAGTGTTTTAGACAGGCACAGTAACACAGCTTCCCAGAGTTAAACAAATGCAATATAAACAAAAGTATCACACCTTAAAATAATATTCCTCAACACAGAACTAATCTTTCCCACTCAACACAAGCAGAAGATGTTTGCAAATAAAAGTGTGTGCATTTGTCTTTGAATATTTATGATGTTCTCCAAAGGAAAAATATCATTTTCTTAATGTTACTGAGATATCTCTCTGCTATATCCTCATCTCTATTTGTCGTGGTACCATTGAAAAATATCCACAAAAGGCACTCACAGCACAGTTTAGAAACAGGCATTATATATAGGAAGATAAAATGGGCACTCTTAAAATAGTATAAAGCTTATCTGAAACTGTCAGCACAGTGATCTCTTCATCCTTTCTCTACTTATCCCTTAAAATGTTTTTTTTCCTCCCAGGAGTTAGTCTCTCTCTATCTGTCTCTCTTTGTCTCTGTCTTTCTCTGTCTGTGTATATGTGTATTTTTCTCTCCCTCTGTGTGTCTCTTTATCTATCTCTTTTTCTCCTTATTTTTCTCTCTGTCTTCACATATATTAGAGATATGTGTGTGATACATATTCATATATGCAATCATCTTAAAGTATGTGTATATACATGTTTGAGAATGGATGTGCAGTCCAGAGGTTCATGTTGAGAATCTTCCTCAATCATTTTCAACTTTATTTCTCACTGAGTTTGAGCTCACTCATTCTGTTAATCTAGCTTATAGCATGAATCATAAGTGGTCTCATTAATAAGAACAAACCTGGGCCAGGTATTGGGATGAATGCTGGAAGATCAGAGAAGCAGAACAAACTGCATCCACCTCACCTCACCAGTTCATCAGCTAATCCTGCTTCCTCAGACTAGAAACCTCTGTGTCCTCATCCAAATGAATCTCAGCTGAACTATGCCACTCAAAGCCTAAAAGTTTAACCAGGCCAAAAGCTTCTAGATTCTGGTCTTCATTTTCTGCTTTCTGCCATCTTTTCCTGAGATTAAAGGCTCACTTTCTGGGATTAAAGGCTCACTTTCTGGGATTAAAGGCATGAGTCACCATGTCTGGCTGTTTCCAGTATGGTTTAAACTCACAGAGATCTGGATGGATCTCTGCCTCCCAAGTGATAGGATTAAAGGTGTGTGCCACCATTTTCTGGTCTCTATATCTAGTGGCTGTTCTGTTCTCTGACCCCAGATAAGTTTATTAGGGTGCACAATATATTGGGGAACACAATATCCCCACACTAACTAGCTTACCCCGGGGTTCACTTTCTCTACATTTATGTCCAAAGCCGATCCCCAAAATGACAGTCTTAGTGACAATGTTGTTCATTTCCCCAATAATTTTTCTGATATAGATTATCCTACATGTTTCATAGGGATGATTTGCCACTTTCAGCATTGTTTTTCCATGTGAGAAAATATTAATTTGCAAAACTGAAAACAGGTTTTGATGATTTTGGCAAATGTTCTCTTCATTAAAATACAGAGAAGACAAAGAAAAATTTTATGTATCTATGACAATCAAACCTATAGAATGAGCTCTATGAAAAACTATAAATAATCAGAAGTCTATAGTATTTTTTAATATTTAATAATAAACCTCATCAATTAAGATAGATTAAATAAATGGTCTAAAGACACAGAAGCAATGAACTCAAGAGTCAGGATTTCTCCTGGTCTTTGGCTGGCATAGTCTGTGGGCAAAAAAAAAAAAAAATACTGGTTTCTATTTGATTTAGGGGGGAAAATAAAATATGAGGTTTTAGGGAACTGTATTTTACTTACTTTTATTTTATAACTCTTTATTTTAATTGTTTGCAAAGTAAGCAAACACTGGTCTGCTCAGGTGTCCCTTACAAATTAAGGTAGAAAGGCTTCAAAAAGCACAATTGTTTCAAGGTTTATGGAAAATGAAAGTATATGGTCAAAGTGACAATCAACTAAGTTTTTTGTGTAGGCCCCACCCCACTTTGCACAAAGCTGCTTTAATGTTTCCTTGGTGCCTATGTAAAGAGAGAGGAAGGAAGTCAGCTGCAAGGACTGTTTCCCTTTCTTAGTAGGACAAGACCCCATGGTTTGTGTTCCCCTTTAAGGCATCTCTTAATTTTAATTATCATCTAAAATCCCTATCTCCAAAACCACTCAAAAGGGAGTAGAGCTTCAGTTTATCAGTTAGAAGGGCCTGATAGCATTCACTATATACTTTTGTCTCCATGTTATTATCTCTGAAGACTGTCTAGTGTGGTGGTATTGTGTTCCCCAAAATATTGTGCATGCTAATAAACTTATCTGGGGTCACAGAACAGAACAGCCACAATATTAAACATAGAAGATAGGCAGTGGTAGCACATGCCTTTAATCCTAGCATTCCACAGGCAGAGATCCGTCTGGATCTCTGTGTATTCAAGGATACAGCCAAGCGTGGTGACTCACACCTTTAATCCCAAGAAGTGAGCCCTTAATCCCAGGGAGTGATGGCAGAAAACAGAAAGGTATATAAGGCGTGAAGACCAGAAACTAGAAGCATTGGGCTGGTGAAGCTTTCAGGCTTTCAAGAAGCAGTTCAGCTGAGATCCACTGGATAAAGACTCAGAAGCCTCCAATCTGAGGAAACAGGATCAGCTGAGGAACTGGTGAGGTGAGGTAGCTGTGGCTTGTTCTGCTTCTCTGATCTTCTAGCATTCACACCAATAACTGGCCTCAGGTTTGATTTTATTTATAAGAACTTTTAAGATTCCTGCTACAGCCTAGAGCCAGAGAATTTCCTAGAAGGCATATGTATTATTTCAAAATAAATAATTTTAGATATTACATTATTATTAACAGAAATGAAACAGGAAATGGTTATTTTTAGATAAATTTGACCTTTCTATGCAAGATGAATTGGCACTCAATGATCTCTTATGTAAAATAACAGCTAATAAGAGGAAAATGAAGTGATTATGGAATCCTTCAGAAACAGGACAAGGATCAAATTATTCCTAAGTTAAAACCTAAACTACGAATAACAAATACTATTAAAGAGAGTTTCCAGATAATGGGGGAGGAAAATGTTTCTAACCTAATTAGCAATAGCATGATAAAGATTTCTCAAAAGGAAAGGTTATGAATGTTCCCTTAGTTTCTTCTAGTTACTGAATTTACTCAATGACTGTGGTCTTGGCCAGTTTGTAAATTTATAATTGTCTTGTGGTTTGATTCTTACAGGTCAGTTATGGTTTTTGATTCAAGATAATACAAACTACTAAAATTCAACCTCTGATTAGCAGTGCTGTTGGAATTTCAGCTTTCATGTTATTTTGAATGAACCTGTGCAACTGTGTACTGTGCTTTCTCATTCTATTATTAGTTTCACTATGTGATTAAAACCTTTAACTATTAGTTCATTGGCTTCTACAATGTGTCAGCAAAAAAAGGACCATTATATAATGAAAGTATCATAAGCCACAGAAACTAGATTTACTCTCAGTCTGTGTGTGTGTGTGTGTGTATGTGTGTGTGTGTGTGTGCCATTTGTACATACTTGTAGTAGTATATGCACACATGAATTATATGAGTATGCAAGGGGTGGTAGAGGCCAAAGGCTGATGCCATATGCCTTCCTGAGTAACTGTTCATCTTATACATTTTTGACACAGGATCTTTCACTGGTCAATAGTTTATTGGTTAAGCAAAACTGGGTGTCTGGTATCCACCACCTTAATCTCACTCTACATTGCTTGTGTCCGGAATCACTCTTTTACCTCTTTTTTAACCTATCTTTTCATGTGTAAATACAATCATCAACTGTTAGGTCCACAACTTACATAGCAAGACCTATACAAACTGAGAAAACTATTCAACCCTTATATTTATTCCCACTAAAATAAAAATTTCTGATTGTACATTATTATCCTCTCCTTTTTCAGGGGGCATTTATTTGAGGATATACTTGAAGACATTTTCACCTAAAGCCTATCAGGACTTTTAACTATTTTTAAAATGAAACTTAGCTTAATATATCATGGTGACAACTTCACAATTTTATATATTCATACACACACACACACACACACACACACACACATATATATATATATATATATAAATTAGTACATAAAATTTCACAAATGGAATATATATAATTATTTACACAGTTTCATTCTCATTTAGGAGATTGAAAATTAATTAATAAACACTAAGAAAAATGTAACCAAGGAAATGTTGGAACAATTATCTAAAAGTATGTTGTGAATAAAATAAAATGTTTAAAATTGCCTTTAAATCTAATGACATCCAATGTGAAATACATGTCTACACTAATAAACTAAAAGTCTTTTTGTTTCTTCTGAAAATAGAATCTTTTCTCATACATTATATGCGGATTATAGTTTCTCTTCCCTCTTTCCCTTCCCACTTCCTTCCTTCCTCCCTCATCTATGTCTCTCATTAGAAAAGAAAAGGTTTCTAAGAGATAACAATAAAACATGACAAAATAAAATATAATGAGAGGAAGCAAAACATTTTATGTCAAAGTTGGACTTGACCAAATAACAGGACTAAAAGATTCCCAAGAGCAGGCTCAAGAGTCAGAGACCAAATTGTTTTCACAGTCAGGAGTCCCACAGAAATGCAAAGCTAATAGCTATAATATGTATGCAGAGACCCAGTGTAGACCCATGTAGCCCTTGTGCTTTCTGCTTCAGTCTCTGTGAGCACATATGTACCTTGCTTAGGCAATTTAGAGGGCCTTGTTTTTCTGGTGTCTTCTATCCCTTCTAGCTCTTACACTCTTTCTGCTTCCTCTTCGTCAGGATTACCTGAGCTCCGAGGGAGGGATTTGATAGAGACATCTCATTTACAGTCTCTCTCCCCATAATATCTGACTGTGGAAATCTGCATCTGCTCCCATCAACAGTAAGAAGAAGCATCTCTGATGATGATTGGATAAGGCACTTGTCTATGAATATAGCAGAGTATCATTAGGCATCATTTTATTGGTCTTTTTTTCTTTCTTTCATTCTTTTTCTTTCTTTCTGTTTTCTCTTTTAGACAAGTCATATTGAGTTTTGCCCTTGGTCTCTGATTCTTGGGTACCCAAGTAGGGTGGCGTTTGGGTTCTTTCTCATGGAATGGCCCTTAAGTCATTGGTTGGCTACTTCCATATGTGGTGGGTCACCATTGCCCTAGCATATTTTTCAGACAAGACAAATTAGAAGTCAAAACATATAAAAACTCATACAGACCAAAAATCTCTCAAGGAAGACTTTTAAACAGCTCTGGGAAAATTAAAATATTTTTCTAATCTTAGAAGACAAAGTCAATGTTGAGCAATATTCACGCATAACCAGCCACATAGTTCTGAAAGTCAAGTCATTCTGGCTGTGCTAATGAGAAAAATCCTTCTGATGAACTGTTTAATTGGGTTTAACAAGGCTGTTTATAGCTAATCCTAAATGCACTAATAAGAAACTGAAGGGCTATACTCAATGTTAGTTTTAGTCCCTTTAGATCTGGCTCATAATTACAGTTTGCTCTTTAATTATTCTGCTTCTCATTTTCAATTTATGACTAAGACCAAGAGCATGCCCTGGAGACTCCAAGTGCTGAGGTGGACAGGAATAAAACAGAGGACAGCAATTCCTTTGGCCAACTGGCCCAGGTGGTCAATACAGATTTTGTTTTGTTTAATTGTAAACAAATTGTTCAGAATAAACACAAAGGTCTTGTTATTTAAGGAAACTACTGTCTATCTTCCAAAATGCTGACAGACAAGAGTAATATTTTAAAGGTATTTCCAATATATATTGTTTTGATTCCAGCAATGAAAAAACTCTAAGATCCTCATATCATTATGCACTGTATTAAAATATCAAATCTGAAAAATTCTGGCACTTTGATGTTAGAAAACACTATTGAGATACACATGTTTTAGTCTTTATATGGTTAAAACTGATAGAATATAGTACCAGGTCTAAGAATTATTTTGGAATTAATATAAAATATACATATAACAATGCCTGGTACATTGAAGGCTTTAGAATTCATGTAAGATAGCATGACCGTAAACAAAAAATCATGTTTCCATGAGAATTGGACAATTTTGCTAATTCTCAGTTTGAATTATCTTCAGTTGGCTTCACACCTCTTTTTAAAGAGACAAGAGAGATAAATACCTAAGATGTTGTTTTCAACTAAAATTAGCAAATTCTGTGAGGAATATCAAATAGTATTTATTACTTTTAAGCATTTTGATTCACATCACAGGTGCTATGTTACTTAATAGAGCCATTGTTTTTCTTGACACACTTACTTGAAATTCAGTGATGTTATCAAAAAGACTCATCTTTGTAAAATCTATCTCAAATCAGCATCAGTTAATTATAATATAAAGGAAACTTATAAGTCAGAAATCACAGTGTGTTGGAGGTAGAGGTGGCTGCTTCACAAATTTAGGATCGTTTTGGCCTTAATAACAACTTTATAGGCAGATAAGTTACATGAGACTTTGTTTCAGATAGAGTGAGAAATACTACAAAACAGTAAATATTCCTGCCTGGGGGCCAGCCTTCGGACAGCTCAGGGCTCAAAGGGAAGTCTACAGCATTGGTAGACTTTTCTATCTGAGTGGGTTAGGGAAAAAGACACTCATACACTCTTTGGATGGTTTCCTTTAGACCTTTTCTTTTTTCTTCTTTTGCGTTCTCTATTTTTTTTTTTTAATTTTCTGGTGATTTCCTTCTATCATTCTTGATGTTTTCATTCTAATTCTTATTCTTGATGTTTACATTCTAGCACATTTTAACTCTCTCTAATTCTATCTCTATTCTTTTCCTTACAGCTTATATACCTCAACAAAACCTTTTAGGCACTATAAAAATTATGATGTGGTTACATTCTATTTTTCGAGTGAATGATTACAATGAATACAAAACAAATGGTAAAAAATCAGCATGTTTTCCATATCCCTTATATGATTAAACATTTTACATATTACGAGTGAAAAACAAATTACCCCAAGAACCAACATACATTCATTACCCAAGCAACTTGTTATAGATTAACCATGTAAGCAAAAAAGGTATTTTTCTCAGTCAGGTTTTTTACTGCCAGGCTGCTTTTCACAGTTAAAAACAAAAGGCCAATTACATTATTACTTATCTTGAAAGGTAATCTTATAAGGAATCTTAAAGGAATCACAAACTAAACTTTTATATGAACAAGAATCAGTCAGCTCTACTTTAAATCTTTAGGGTACATACCCACTCATCAATAATTTTGTATATCAAGAGATTAAGGGCGGAAATAAGTATAAAGTATTAATCATCATCTTTGGTCATCAAACAATACTAGCAAGAAAAGTGTATCAGTTAATAGTAATTGGGCTGCTTTATTCTTTTTCCATGACCTTAAAGAGTTCTACCTTCAATTATTTGCCTTTCTAAAACTTTAGATTATCTTCTTGGGTTTTTCACCTCAAATCTATTTGACGACAACATCTTAGAATAACTTTAAGTTATTTTTAAGGCCTTGTTTCAGCTACTATGCACTCTGAAACATGTGAACACATCTTCCAACATTAAAGTTAAAAGAACTTAAGCTAGCAGAGCTAACTGGGGCTCAATTGTTTTCGTAATCATAAACCTAAACCATAGTGTATATGGCTTCTCAATAGAAACTCGTGTTATAGCAGTATGACACTTCTTTGTTCATTTTTTTAATCATCAAAACTCTATTTAAACTAACATTATTATTATCATTTTGACAGTACAGATTAGTAAGAAATCCTCTTCATAGTAATATGCAAGTAAAAGTGCCCAGGAGAATGGGATGTTTCCGTGTGATAAACACACTACATTACAGGTAGTGGGGATCTCCCCACACCCAATCACACAATTCAAGATACAAGAGAAAGATATCAGTAGCAAACATCTAAAGGCACAGCAGAAGCAAAAGACATTCCAGGGTCTGGGGTCTCGGGGACCTTTCCTGTCTGAGATTGACCCATCATAGAGTTTCCTCCTGGTGGGTTGACACCTTGAGCCTCAACTGCCACCAGCTGCTCTTCTGACATGGCTACTGGCAAGTAAAAGGACCTTTAATTGTGATTATGCTGAGTATCACATATGCTTGACTTCTTGGTGTGAATAATGAACTAGGTTTATAAGATTAATAGGACAGTCTAAGATTTCAGAAATTGCTGGGCCGATATTGTTTTTTATCAAAACAAACAGAAACAGCCAGCAAATGATATAAGAGAACATATTATAACATGATAGTCATAACTTCTAGCAAATGCGTGATTACAGAATCAGCCTTTTCATAACTCAAACTAGTTGCCCACTGAAATCCTGAAATGGTATCAATAGTGTGATGTACATATTACAGTTTTCCAAATTCTACAAAATGAAACACATCTATCTGCCAGATTTCTGTCCTCTAAGTACTCTTAGGGTAACATCCTGCTGGTAGTGGAGTTTGATTGTAAAAAGAGCAAGTAGGACATTTCCTTATAACTTTCTTGACTTGTTGCCAGGTCATAGAAAAATCCTTTTTTAAATCTTACTGTTGACATGATTTTTCTTTTATGAAATTCTGAGGCCTTTAGCACATTTCCTATCAATAGTTTATCAATCTCATCATTACCTTGTGCTAGACAGCCTGGCAAACCCTTATGGAATCAGATGTGAGATATATATGAGGGATGATTTCTATTCCTGATTATATATTGTAACTGAATAAATAACAAAGTTAATTCTGACTCATTAGGGATAAATTCTTCAGTTTAAATATGTAAGACCACTCTTTTGGCATACTGAGAGTCAGTAACTATGTTAAGAGTTTCCACAAAATCTATTAGTATCATCAGAATAGCATATAATTCCAATATTTGGACAGAATTATAAGAACTTTGTAATACTTTACTTCAATTTTCTGATTTGTAACCTGCATTTCCTTTTTTGTCTATATCTATATAAAATGTAGGGCCTCTAGATATTGGTTTTTGCCATGAAGGCAAGGCCAGATCCATTTAACTCTCTTTACAAGATTAATTCTAACCCTTTTAGAGTATTTGTTGTTAATCTCTCCCAAAGAACTACTGAAAGCTCTTTGCTAAGGTTCACTTTCTGTCCATAATTTGTCAATTTTATCATGAGTTAAAAGTACTACAATTTCTGCTGGGTCTAATCCTGCTAATTGATGAGGCTCAATTTTTCTTTTAAAATCATCTCACAGATCTTTTCCACATAAATTTTTAATTTATTACTCTGTTTATTTGAAATATTCATTCCAATATAATATCTTCCCTCTGCATTAAAATTCCTGTAGGAAAATGCTTACAGGGTAAAATAACCAAAACATAATCCAGCTTTGGAGTCAAATGATCCATACATGCATCCTGTATTTTCTTTTCCACCAAAAGCAATTCTCTTTCAGCTTCAGCTGACAATTCTCCTGGACTATTTGAGTCCTTGTCACCCTCTGAGGTTTTGAACAAATTACTCAGTTCATCAATTTTTACCTCACTAGCTGTTCATAGATTGTAAATGTCTCTGAATAATCTTTGAAAGTCATTAAGAGTTCATAATCAGTTACTCCTAATTTGCACCTTTTAGGGTCTAATTTTTTGTAGACCTACTTTATATCCTAAATAATTAATATAATCTTCTCATTGTATCTCTTCAGGAGCAATTTGTAATCCCCAACAAGGCAAAATTTTCTTTGCTTCTTTAGACATTCTTTCTAAGGAATCTGCATTTCAATTAGCTAGTAAGATATCATCCATGTAATGATAAGTTATATATCTATGAAATTGTTTATATATTCATTCCAATGGCTGTTGTACAAAATATTGGCATAGGGTTGGGCTATTTAACATTCCCCATGAGAGAACCTTCCATTGATATCTATTGATTGTCTGGGAAATATTATAAGTAGGTACCATGAAGGCAAATATTTCTGTATCTTTTTCTTGTTAGGGTATTAAGAAGAAATAGCCTTTTAAATCAATAACTAAATCAATAAGTATAAGAGTAGGAAAAAGAATTCCAGATTGTAGAGAGCCCATTGGCTGAACTACTTTGTTAATTGCTCTAAGGTCTGTTACCATTCTCCACTTACCAGATTTTCTTTTAATAACAAATAAAGGAGAATTCCAAGGACTGGTTGATTCTTCAATATGCTGAGCATTTAACTGCTCTTGTACCAGCTGTTTTAAGGCTTGTAGTTTCTCTGTTGTTAAAGACCATTGCTGAACCAATACAAGCTTGTCTGTTACCCACTTTAAAGGTAAGGCTGTTGGTGTCTTTGAAAGATCAGCAACTGTTGTGCCCTGTTCTTGTACTATCTGAATTGTCAGTGACTGTTCTTTATAATACCTTCTAATATTTTTCCCAGAAACGTATGTTAGTTTATGGTTTATTTCTGAGATTAGAGAAATGTTAATCTGGATATTCCATTGTTATAATAAATCATAGCCCCATAAATCCATAGCTATATTAGCCACAACTGGCTTTAATTTTTCTCTCTGTCCTTCTGGCCCTATATTCAACCCATCTTGTGCTCTGTTTCCCTTGAGATAATTTTCCAATCCCTAACAGCTGAACATTTATATCTTAAAGAGGCCAATTTGGATGCTAGAATTCTGGTGCAATTATCATTAGGTCTGCACCTGTGTCTACAAGATCTTCTATGAGAATGCCATTTATTGGTATTTTTAATTTTGGTCTTTTTTTCATTTATAGAAGTTTTCCCAAAAAAATTCACTTAATAGTTTCTCCTGATTGTTTTGTTCTCTCTTCTATGTCTTTTCTATCACCTCAAGCAGTATGGTTTTTCTACAACAGGCATTTGGTTATTTAATTGCTCTGGGAAGGGGTTGCTTCTGTGATGGCAGAAAAGGATTAAACTGAATTTGCCATGTGGGCCTGCAAGAGGCCCCTCAGAGAGTTTCCCAACAGCAAAGGCAAAGAATTACCTTCTCTGTCCCTCGTATATCTACATTTGTTAGCCTAATATTTGCTTTTACCACACCTTCTGCATATTCCAGAAGGTAGGAACATTCTGTTGGGATTATTCCTTGACAAATTATTGTTTCCAGGAATGCCCTGTTTATATTCCCTCTTTAGGTGACCTTGGTTACCACATTTGAAGCAGGTGACATTACTATTTTTCTTCAAACCTCTGGAAATCACCTCTCCTATCCAAGAATCATCATGGTCATTAGTGTCAATATTAATTGTATCTCAAATCCATTCCCCCAAAGGTGTTGCTCTTGCCTTTAACAACCTAATTACCCTTTTGCATTATACATTAGCATTTTGAAAAGCCAGAGATTCAATTATTATCTGTCTAGCTTCTCAATTTGGTGTCATTCTATTTACTGCTGAAGACAGGATTTGTAAGAAATCCATGATGGTTTCTTTTGGGACCTGTATAACTTTTATAAATAACTCAATTTTCTTTACTACTTCCTCATTTCTGTCTCAAGCATTCAAGGCTGCCATGTGGCATAAATTTAGGTGTGGTCATCATATAAAGATTGTCTTTGTATATCAGCATTATTGTCTTCTCCAAGAAGTTGATCTTGGGAAATTTTCATACGTCTAGCTCTACATAATTTTTCTATTGTCTTAGCCTCCTCTTTCCACTAGGTCCTCCATTGTAACTGGGTTCCAGTCTCTAAAATAGTGATAACCAAATCTTTCCAGTCTTGAGTGATAATTCTATTACAAATTGACCATGAGTTTAACATCTGCTTTACAAAAGAGAGAATGCACACCATATGGGCTCTGAGATATCTTTCTGTATGCTGTGAATATATGTTGCTCCCATTGGTTAATAAATAAGCTGCTTTGGCATATGGCAAGGCAGCTTAGAGACAGGCAGGAAATCCAAGGAGAGAGAAAGGAAAGAGAAAGGTGGAGTCTAGAGAGATGCCAGCATCACTAGGAGAAGCAAGATATGCAAGTACTAGCAATCCATGGCCATGTGGCAACTTTTAGATGAATAGAAATGGGTTAATTTAAGATATAAGAGCTAGCTTGCCAGAGACATGCTATAGGCCATACAGTTTGTAAATAATATAGGCCTCTGTGTGTTTACTTGGGTCAGAGTGGCTGTGGGATCACAAGTAAGAGATTTGTCTGCACTGTGGGGGGCCAGGCAGGACCCAAGAAAAAAAATCCAACTACAAATATGAGACTATAACTTCCTTGAATCTCCTCAAATCTAACATTTGCACAGGAGTCCAATAAGCTTGTACACAGCCTTGAGTATTTGGCAGTTCCTGTGGCAGTCTAAAGTTTGAAAGCTTTAGACTGTTTCTCTGTAACTATATAATTCAATGCTGAGAAATTCTGTCTGGGTCTGAATATCTCTATGATCTGTTTTAAATTTTTTTTCTAAAACTTTTTATCTAGGCACTCATATTAACCAACCTTTTTAATGATAAAAGAAAAATGATCAAACAAATAATATCCATAATTGACATTGTGTAAATCCCATCAGCATTAATTATTCTTCCATTTAATTGTTCAATTTTCAGACCACATAATGTGTTATCAAACAGACACCAAATTTCTTCCCTTGTAAAAATGTTTCTCATTTTTTAATGTGGAAAAAATTCTCTTTTAACTAATTTCTCCCTTTAAGAAATCTTAATTGACTCACCAACACTGCTGACTATGTAGAACAGTAGAAGCCTGAGGGAGTTTCAAGATAGCTACCTAGTGTGCTAACAGTCTGAGATGGGGATCCAGAAAGAGCTCACAACCCACCAGGAGAGAAGAAGCCAGAGAAATTCCAGCCCACATGGGGTGGAGACTCTGGCCATGTGCAGCTCGAGCCTGAGCCCCAGGCAAGTGGCTTTTTTAATGAATTCCTGCCACAAATGTTAGGTAGCCAGATGCAACACAAATTGCTAAACAGACTTAATAAAAAACCCAGAGCCAGATATTGGAGTGAAAGGTGAATGATCAGAGGAATAGAAATAGCCTGCCACAAGTTCTTACTACAAGGAAATTCTCAGCCCATGAAAGCTACTTCTTGTACACCCATGCCTTATATACCATTCTATGCACTGCCATCTTATGTCCTCTCTCCATCCAGCTACATCACTTCCTCTTTCCATCCAACTCTATCACTGCCTTTCTGTCTGTACAGACCTTGAAACCTATGTGGTTAACTAGTGCTGGAATTAAAGACATATGCCACCATGCCTGGCTCTGTTCCCAGTGTGTCCTTGTACTCAAAGAAATCTGGATAAATCTCTGCCTCCTGAATGCTAGGATTAAAGGCATGTTCTACCACTGCCTGACCTCTGTATTTAATATGCCTCTGATCCCCAGGTAAGCTTTATCTGTTAAAGCACAAATAAAATATCACCACAATCACTGGTCATTAATATCCCTTAAGCTCAATGTACTTAATTGGCCTATAAAAAGATACAGGCTAACAAAATGGATCTGAAAACAGGATCCATCATTCTGTTGCATACAAGAAACACACCTCAACATCAAAGATAGACACTACCTCAGAGTAAAGGGCTGGGAAAAGTCTTTTCAGTTAAATGGACTTAAGAAGCAAGATGGTGTAGCTATGCTAATATCTAACAAAATAAACTTCATACTAAAATTAATCAAAAGAGATTGAGAAGGACATTAAATATTCATTACAGGAAAAATCCATCAAGATGAAGTCTCAATTCTGAACACTTATGTCCCAAATACAGGGGCATTCACATGTTTAAAAGAAACATTACTAAAGCTTAAACAGCACATAAACCCCACACACTAATATTTGGAGACTTCAACACCAAACTCTCACCAATGGACAGATCTGCCAGACAGAAACCTAACAGAGAAAAAAAGGAACTAAGAGACATTATGACTCAAATGGATTTAATAGGTATCTACAGAACATTCCACCCAAACACAAGAGAATATACCTTCTTTTCAGCACCCCATGGAACCTTCTCTAAAATTGACCACATACTCAGTCACAAAGCCAATCTCAACAGATGCAAGAAAATTGGAATAACCTCCTGTCTTTTATCGGACCACCATGGCTTAAAGTTAGAATTCAAAAACACAAATTACAGAAAGCCTACAAACTTATGGAAAATGAATAATGCTCAACTGAATCCCCACTGAGTCAAGGAAGAAATAAAACAAATTAAAGACTTCCTAGAATTCAATGAAAACGAATGTAGAATATACCCAAACTTATGGAAAACTATGAAAGTAGTACCAAGAGGAAAGTTCATAGTTCTGAATGAATACATAAAGAATTCGGAGAAATCTCACACTAGCAACTAAACAGCACACCTTAAAGCTCTGGAAGAAAAAGAAGAAAACTCACCCAGGAAAAACAGATGCCAGGAAATAATCAAATAGAGGGCTAAAATCAATAAAATAGAAACAAAGAGAACAGTACAAAGAATCAATGAAACAAAGAGTTTGTTCTTTGAGAAAATCAACCAGAGAGACAAACCCTTATCCAAGCTAACTAAAATGCAGAGAGAAAATATCTAAATTAACAAAATCAGAAATGAAAAGGGAGACATAACAACTGACAAGGAGGAAAACCAGAGAATCATCAGGTCATACTTCAAAAACCTGTACTCTACAAAATTGGAAAATCTAAATGAAATGGACAATTTTCTGGATAAGTACCATATACCTAAATTAAATCAAGATCAGATAAACAGTTTAAATAGATCTGTAACTCCTATGGAAATAGGAGTCATTAAAAGTCTCCCAACCAAAGAAAAGACCAGAGCTAGATGGTTTCAGTGCAGATTTCTACCAGAAATTCAAAGAATACCAATACTCCTCAATACTCAATAGTAATTCCAATACTCCTCAAATTGTTCCATATAATAGAAACAGGAGGAACATTGCCAAACTCTTTCTATGAGGCTACAGTTACCCTGAGACCCAAACCACACAAAGATGCAATAAAGAGAAATAATTGAAATAAAATGAGAGACCAATCTCATTCATGAACATTTATACAAAAATAGTTAATAAAATACTAGCAAACTGAATCCAAGAACACATCGAAAAAGTTATCCACCATGATCAAGTAGTCTTCATTCCAGAGATGCAGGGATGGTTCAACATACAAAAATCTATCAATGTAATAAATCATATAAACAAACTGAAAGAAAAAAAACTGCGTCATCATATCATTAGATGATGAAAAAGTGTTTCACAAAATCCACCCTTCATGATAAAGGTCTTGGAGAGATCAGGAATACGAGGAACATACCTAAACATAATAAAGGCAATTTACAGCAAGCCGACAGCCAACATCAATTAAATGGAGAAAAACACAAAGCAATTTCACTAAAATCAGGAACAAGAGATGACTATCCACTCTCCCCATATCTATTCAATATAGTACTCGAAGTTCTAGTTAGAACAATAAGACAAGAAAAGGAAATCAAGGAGATACAAATTGGAGAGGAAGAACTCAAACTTTCACTATTTGTGCATAATATGATAGTCTATATAAGTAACTACAAAAATCCTACCAGAGAACTCCTACAACTGATAAGCACTTTTAGTAATGTGGCAGAATACAAGATTAATTCACAAAAATCAGTAGTCCTCCGATATACAAGTGATAAAGGGGCAGAGAAAGAAATCAGAAAAAAACATCACCCTTCACAATAGCCACAAATAATATAAAATACCTTGGGGTAACTCTAACTAAACAAGTGAAAGACCTGTATGATAAGAACTTTAAGTTCTTGAAGAAAGAAACTGAAGAAGGTATCAGTCTCCCATGCTCATGGATAGTTAGAACAAACATAATAAAAATGGCAATCTTAACAAAAACAATGTACAGATTCAATGCAATTCCCATCAAAATCCCAACACAATTCTTCACAGACTTGGAAAGAACAGTACTCATCTTCTTATAGAAAATCAGAAAACCCAGGATAGCTAAAACAATCCTGTATATTAAAGCAACCTCTAGAGGCATCATGATCACTGACTTCAATTTCTACTGTAGAGCTATAGTAATAAAAACAGCTTGGTATTGGCATAAAAACAGACATGTGGATCAACAGAACAAAATTGAAGATCCTGACATTAATCCACATACCTACGAACACCTGATTTTTGACAAACAAGCCAAAACTGTACAATGGAAAAAAGAAAACATCTTCAACAAAAGGTGCTGGCATAATTAGATATTAACATGTAGAAAATCCAAATATATCCATATCTATCACCATGGACAAAACTCAAATCCAAGTGGATCAAAGACCTAATCATAAATCCAGCTACACTGAACCTGATAAAGGATAAAGTAGGAAGTAGTCTAGAATGCATTGGCACAGGAGACCACTTCCTAAATATAACAGAAGTAGCACAGACATTGAGAACAACAACTGACAAATGGGACCTCCTGAAACCAAGAAGCTTCTGTAAGGCATAGATATGGTAAATAAGACAAAATAGCAGCCTGCAGAATGAGAAAGGATCTTCACCAATCCCACATCTGACAGAGGACTGATCTCCAAAATATATAAAGAACTCAAGAAACTAGACATCAAAATACCAAACAATCCAATTAAAAATTGTGCTACAATATAATTATTACCCCTCTTCTCATTCCTCCAATCTTCCAATGTTCCCCCTTCATTCCCTCTCAAATTCATGCCTCCTTTTTCTTTCATTATTACTGTCACTTGTATGTATATATAGATGCATACATACATGAATACAACCTGATGAATCTCTTTAGTGTTGCTGGTATACATGGTTTCAGGATTGGCTACTCGTTGGATAACCAAGTAGGGGGCTTGTGCCTGGGAAAGACTAATTCTCCTTCTTTCAGCAGTTTTTTGGTGCCTGAAATTCTTTGTCTAGGAGCAGGAACACTTGAGACTACCCTCTTCCACACTAGCATGTCAAGTATTGTCATTGTTCAGATTTTGCTTAGACAGCAGCATGATTGACACATCACATGAGTGACACAGTGTAGCTTCTGTGTCACTTCTAAAACACGTAATCTCACAGTAGACTTCTTGGTTTTCTGGCTCTTACAATCTTTCCACTCCTCTTCTTCAATGTTTCCTGAGCCCTAATTGCTGAATTGTGTTGTAGATGTATTTCTATGTGTTAGTCATTACCTTTTCAATTTACTGTAGAACCTACCTTATTACTATAGTGAGATTAATTTTTTTGATAGCAAAGGGTTTATTTTTTAATAATTATTTATTTAAAACCAGATTTTTTTCTTTTACATACCAACCCATTCCCTTTACCTCCTCTTCTCCTGCTCTCTCCATCTACCCCCATGCCATCCCTATCCCCTCCTCATAGAAGGTAAGGCCTCACTTGAGTAGTCAACACAGGTTGTTATGCCATGTTTGGGCTAGACCTAGGTCCTCCCTCCTGCTTCAAGGCTGAGTATGGCATTGCACTATAAGGAATGGGGTCTAAACTGCCAGTTTGTGTACCTAGAGTAAGTCCTGGTTCCATTGCCAGGGAACCCACAAACATATCAAGGCACACAATTTTCACTCACATTCAGAGGGCCTAGTTAGGTCCCATGGGGCTCTCCAGCTGTCAGTCCAGAGTCCATGAGATCCAATTAAGGAGGGTCAGCTATTTTTGTGGGTTTTCCCATCATGATTCTGACCCCGCTTGCTCTTATAATCCTTCCTCCCTCTCTTCAACCAAACTCCAGGCCAATCTTGGCCAAGTGCTTGGCTGTGAGACTCTACATCTGCTTCCATCAGTCACTGGATGTAGATTCTACAATGACAGTTATGGTAGACACCAGTCTGAGTACAGGGGGAAATCTAGTTCAAGAATCCTCTCCAGTATTGTTATGAGTCTTGAATAATTGCACTTATCTATTTAAAAAAAACTTTGAATCATTGGGAGAAGATTATTTTCATAGGAAATGGTTTCAGAATTTTTCCTCTCATACTATCAGGCAATCATGACTTCCACTTCAACAAGGAGGCTGATTGGTGTCCCCAGGAAGACTTCATCCCAAACACTTGGTTTCACTTCTAGTCTTGTGTAAAAATACAAAACCCATGTAAAGCCCCAAAAATGGTTAAATGTATTCAAATAACTTTCAATTTTCTATCAAACATATTTTTCTCTCTCAAAAAGTCTGGTTTTCAATGAGTCATGTGGTCAATGGGCAGATTTCCCTGTTTTGTTGCATAGCTTTGTATGAGGCTCTATCTTGTGAAGCAAAGTGTACTACATAAATTTATGATCTCTTCTACTCAGTAAGAATTTATATAAGTAAGAAAATTATGTCTTAATAAATGTGATTTGTTTGCATTTTGGAAAAAAATGGGCTATAGCTCTAAACAGAGAATTCTCAATGGAAGAATTCCAAATGTGCCAAAGACATTTAAGGAATTACTCAACATCCTTAGTCATCAGGGATATGCATATCAAAATGACTCTGAGATACCATCTTACACCTGTCAGAATGGCTAAGATCAAAAGCACTGATGACAGGTTCTGTTGAAGAGGATGCGGAACAAGGGGAATACTCCTCCACTGTTGGTGGGAGTGCAAACATGTACAGCCACTCTGGAAATTAGTATGGAGACTTCTCAGAAAATTGGAAATCTATATACCTCAAGACCCAATGATACCACACTTGGGCATATACTCAAGGGATGCTCAATCATACCACAAGGACACATGCTCAACTATGTTCATAGCAACATTATTCATAATAGCCAGAACTGGGAAACAACCTAGATGCCTCTCAAACAAAGAATGGATAAAGAAAATGTGGTACATATACACAATGGAGTATTATACAGCTGTGAAAAACAATGACATCATGAAATTTGCAGGCAAATGAATGGAACTACAAAATATCTTCCTGAGGGAGGTAACTCAAACTCAGAAAGACAAATATGGTATGTACTCACTCATAAGTGGATACTCGATGTAAAGCAAAGTATAATCATCCCACAGCTACAGAGAAGCTAGAAAATAAGCAGGACCCTAAGAGTGACATACAGATCACCTTGGGAAGGGGAAGCAAAGGAGATCACCATGAGTAAACTGGGCATGAGGGAGGGCAATAGAAACTGATGGGGGATGAGAACATGATGGAAGTGAATGGTTGAGCTGGAGGAGGCACAGAGTTGGAGAGCAATTTTGAAAATGATATCTTGATACACGGAGACATTATGAGGTAAGGGAGAAACCTGGTGCTAGGGAAATTCCTAGGAATCCGCAGGTGTGACCCCAGATTAGACTACTAGTATTATTGGTGAGGGGGCCTGAACTGGCCTACTCTGGTAATCAGTTTGGTGAGTACCCTAACTGTCATCATAGAGTCTTCATCCAGTAACTGATGGAAGCAGATGCAGAGATCTACAACCAAGCACCAGACTGAACTCAAGGAGTACAGTCAAATAGAGGGAAGAGGGATTATATGAGCAAGGGGGGGGTCAAGATCATGATGGGGAAATCTACAGAAACAACTGAACTCAGTTCATAGGAACTCATGAACTTTAGACTGACAGCTGTGGAACCTGCATGGAACCAGACTAGACCCTCCACATATGGGAGGCAGTTTTGTAACTGAGTCTTTTGAGGGGCCCCTGGCAGTGTGATCAGGATCTATCCCATTACATGAGCTGGCTTTCTTGGACCCATTACCTTTGGTAGGACACCTTGCTCAATCTTGAGGCAGGGGAAAGGGGATGTGTCCTGCCTCAACTGAATGTACCAGGCTTTGCTGCTCCCCCATGGGAGAACTTATCCTTTTGGAAAACGAGATGAAGAGTGGGTCAGGGAAAGTCAGGTATGGATGGAAGGAGTGGGAGGAGGAATGAAAGGGGGATCTGTGGTTGGTATGTAAAATGAAATATAAAAATTAAAAGAAAGAGAGAAAATGTGTTCAGGTGTCAGAGGACGGTGTCATTGTACAGGTCTTGTTCAGACAACAATGTTGTTTAGATTTCATAAGACTTCTCTGTCTTCCACAGAAGAAACTCACAGAAAACATCCTAGTCATCTCTTTCTTACGATTTCTTCTGCCCATCTTTGGTGATATTGCCCAAGGCTTAGTGTGTAGAAATTGTATTGTGCTGGTATGACAGGATTCTGGTCAGCCCATGGTCAGTTATTCTCTGCATTTTGTAGTTTTCTGTGAGTCTCTTTACGTGTTCCTGTAATGACGGGTGGGGGCTACATTTATGTCTATGTTTAAGGATAAGTATTTAAAATGTAGTTGGGAATTATACTTGTTTACAAAACTGGCAACAGTTCTTTGTCCTCTAGTATTCTTGACCTCACCATCTACAGGTAGATAGATACATTATCCAGACATAAATTCCCTCACAGTGAGAAGGACTTGAATCTAATTAGAAGGACCCAAAAGGTTGTATCATCAATGTGTATTTGTATATACATATATATGAATATTTATGTATATATATATATATATATACATACATCTGTATGTATGCATTTGTATACATATAGTTAAGACAAAAAGTCATGAATCTGAGAGACAATTGATGAAAATAGAGTAGCAGGTGAGGAGGTGTGTGGTGAAATAATAGAAATCCAATACACATATATTAAGCTCTCCAAAGAAAAATGAAATAAAGAAGATGAAGTTTTCAAGCTTTCTTCTTATTTCCTCCTTGTAATGCTTCTGTCTGAACATGGGAGTCTTTATGTTAGAGCAGAGGAGGCAGTTCTCGGTAGTAGAACCTAATTTTATGATTTCCTATGATCAATTCTTATATAAAAATGGGTAGAATTCAGAATAAAATAAAATAAAATAATGCCTAACATTTGTCACTCTGAAAAAGATGGTATGAATTGGAGTATTTCAGTAGTTTATACTGACCCATCACAGGACTTGACAACATTCTGTTATCCCTGTTGTGAATGTGAAATGTCCTCTATAGATTTTGTGCTTGAGCACTTAATAACAACTGGTAGTGCTGTTTAGGAAGTGTGTATAACCTTCATTAGGTGATGCCTCAATGGAGAATTAGCTCAGAAAGCTAACCTTGAACCTCTAGAGCCCAGCCTCACCTCCTGGCATTCTGGGCTCCTTGATGGCAGTTTCTAAACTACATGCCATGCTCTTTGCTTCTGTGAGCTCCCTAGCAGGATGAATAGCATCTCTTCTTAAATTCTGAGCTAAAGCCAACACCTACTCACTTGTGCTGTTTCTTGTCAGGTATTTTGATACAGCAATGAGAAATGAGACTTATGTGCCTCCATTAAAGTGTCTGGATCAATTTGATATATGAATTATATACACTGTAAGATTTTTATTTGTCTGTTTTTATTTTTATGGTTGAGACATGCTCTCATGTAATTCAGGGAGGCCTCAAACTCCATATGTAACCAAATCTGAACTTGAATTTCTGAATCTACTGCCACTGCCTCTCAAATTCTGAGGTTAATAGGCATGTGATACTCCCAGAGATTATGCTGTGCTAGGGAACAAACATAGGTCTTCCATGAATGGTGGGCGAGCATGTTGCCAACTGAGTTAAATCTCCCAAATAAATTAGGCATCTATCAAAACACTGACTGAAATTATAGAAATTCTATATAGATTATATGTGAATACACATATAAGTATAATCTTGCTTTTTTCTGAATTTTTAGAGTACTCTACAGATAATTTTCTCATGGACTTTATAATACACTTAATATTTAGATAAGAATGTAACTATAATTCCACTGTTCCTCATAAACTTCCTTGGGAATAACACATGAAGAACTAAATTAACTGAACACACTTGACCTTTGGCTTTCTTCCACAAAAATCCCCAAAGGCTTGGGGAACCTTCAGCCCTGTATCATTGTGGTGCCCACAAAGCTGTCATCGGAATGGATTAAAGCATTTGACAGCTTTCTTATAAAATACAGGACACTTTTTTCTTCCCATTCCTACTGACACGAAGTTCACTCTCACAACCTGAAAAGATAGCAGCTAACTGTTAACACATATTGTGAAAGCAGTCATGATAGAGCAAGTCCTTGGGAGGAAGAGGCAGGCAGTGCATTTGAGGCCCACATGGTCCACAGAATGATTTCTTGTAGTGCCAGGCTACACAGACAAATGTTGACTCAAAAAGAAATAAATACACATTGTGTTCTTGTTGTCCTACTGTGTGTTATGTACTAGGCTCAGTTATTTCTATTTCTGGTCTTCTTTCCCCCAACATAAAATCTTTGAAGTTGTCACTGTTGTTTCTTTCTCAGTGGCCACATTTGTCAGTAGAGGAACTGAGAGTCAGAAAACTGAAACACTGTATCTCCTGTCACATTCTTAAAAGTGGGAAGCCTGAAATTACCTAGGTGAGTTCGAACAGCAGTCTCCCTACAGAAAGGCAAATAGAAAAGCATGCAGAAGGTGGATTGTGGTTCATGGTGGGCCATGAACTTTACTCGTCACCTTCTGACTAAGCTCTACTATCAATCCTTCTCTAGTGGTTGGTTATCCTTCATGATATTCATTAATCCAAAATGAATTTATCATTAATGATAATCCTTCTTTTGATCAGACTTCCAAAATTCATGATTCTTTTAGGTTCAAGTAAAAATTAAGTGACAAAAATATTATGTGAATAACCCATTCAGTAAATCCTTGGGGATTTAAAGACCATATAGTTTTTATGAGATTTTTTTTGTCTCTATAGTTGTAGAATAAATGCAGCCACAGGAAATATGGGTAAGCAGGGCTCATGTGGTGAAAAAGTGGTATTAGAGACACATATTTTGGACATCTTCATTTTTAGGGTCACTTGAGTACAAATCCTTAAACCTGAGGGTCTTCTTCAAATGTGTCTCTTGAGGATAGTGGGTTTTGTTTCTATTAAAATCCAGGTTTAAATTTGATTGTAATTATGCTATTGTTAGGTGGTAAGGTTATTCAGAATAGATTCCTTCATTAAAAGGGATTCATTTATTTTTCTGGAAGTAAATTCTACTTCTTTCAGGACTGGATTAGTTACTATAAATGTATGCTGAAATTTTGTTTCTTGTCATTGGCTCATTTTTCATTTCCTTCTGAGCCATGATAACAAGAAAGTCAAAATCTTTCCCAGGGACATCTGCTTGATCTTAGACTGTCCAGGCTCCATAACTGAATGAAAGTAAACCTCATTTCTTTATAATCTATTCAATTCACAAATCCCGTTATAGCAAGAGAAAAAGACCTAATCAGCTTTATTTGTCACATTGTTATCTTTTTATTAAGTACAGGAATAGATGTGATTGTTTTAAAAAAATAATATTATTTTCAAGTAAAAGATCAAGAGCAGATCTATAGTAGAAAGTTTTCTCCGGTCCTGCCTGGCCATGCAGTCCCACAGCCGCTTATAAAATAATCACTCAGAGGTTTAATATTATTTACAAACTGTATGGACTAAGGCAGGCCTCTTGCTAGCTGGCTCTTATATCTGAAATTAACCCATTTCTATTAATCTATATTTTGCCATGTGTTCCATGGTTTTACCAGTCTGCTGCCACCAAAAAAAAACAAAACAAAACAAAACAAAGCCGGGCGGTGGTGGCGCACGCCTTTAATCCCAGCACTCGGGAGGCAGAGCCAGGCGGATCTCTGTGAGTTCGAGGCCAGCCTGGTCTCCAAAGCGAGTTCCAGGAAAGGCGCAAAGCTACACAGAGAAACCCTGTCTCGAAAAACCAAAAAAAAACAAAACAAAACCAGTCTGCTGCCATGTTGCTCCTTGGGTGGCAGGCTGGCGTCTCTCTAGACTCCACCTTTCTCTTTCCCGTATATCTTCTTGGATTTCCCCTGTTTCTAAGCTGCCTTACCATAGGCCAAAGCAGCTTTATTTATGAACCAATCAAAACAACACATATTCACAGCACACAGAAAGACATCGCACAGCACAGACTTCATCTTCTGGTCTGGTTTGTTTATCTCTGTACCATAAATTTATGATTTCTTTTGGTCTCTGAGAGTCTTCTTGAACCATAGTCACCTGTACCATGACTATTTAAAACAGTATTCAGAACATGATAGGAAGTCAATCAACATAAAGAATATATATATATATATATATATATATATATATATGTCTATATAATCTTTTGAAATCCTTGAACTTCATTATATCTAAGTAAATCACAGAAATAAAAGTATTTAGTGAGGTTGAAAAATAGATTTTTAGTAGATAAATGTTTAATCATATGACTATAAATTATTTTGAACTAGCTACACTTATTGCCTATTTTTCTTCCAGAAGGCCCCTCAAGATATAATTGAGATTTTGTAGAATTTAGTGATATTATTTTAATTACATAAGACATATACTAACAAATAATGAAGATACGAAAAACAACAATTAGAGTTTCCTCTACTGGGACTACATAACCTAGAATAGGACAACCCAAAATAGTAAAGCAAGAAAAAAGTTACTAAAATTATGCATGAATTTTTATAGCTTAAATTCAAATAAACATGCAATCTCATTTGCTATAGTTAACAAATCAGTGTTTAAAATTATACCACTAGGCTCTATATATCTTCTATCTTAAGCAATACGGTAAATTCTGGAAGAAATTAATCAGAGGAAAACACTTATCACATAACAGAGATGTTTCTTATTTTACTAATGTGATGTAGTAAGAAAACCTAATTCTTATTTTCAGTACCTCTGCTAAATAATTATTTTAGCCACGATGTACTGGGATTTTAGGATCACGAAGTGTGTTGCTTTCAGTTTTTGGAAAAGAGGAGCACAGACTTTGCCAATGTCATTTAGCAGTTTTAGAACCTTTTAATATATTTGAAATTAAAAATATAAGTCATGAAAATAGTCTTATTAATTGTGAGTATATTTAAAATGTTGCCTAATAAACTAGAGTGAGAGTCTAGGTTTCCATTTGCTCTCTCCACTACAACTATAATGAGACCCGGTTGGCAATAACTGAAACATGTGAGCAGTTGATTTCATTCCCATTAGCAGAGTCCCTCCTGTAACAAGTTGACTTTGGCAAACATCTTCTTTTTCAATATTCCAGAAGTCAGGAAACAAAAAAGTCAAAAAGTCATCTCACAATACTAGAACTACAGACACAACCCAAGAAAGAAATAGTTCATTTTGGGGGCTTCCTAAAATTTAGTTTTCATTTTCTTTCTCCTTCACTACTGGCTCTCTCACTGTCAGAAAACATATCCCTTCTTATTCAAATTGCATTTTTCACTGCCTGTCTTTTCAGCAGTTAATTGAGTTTCATGTCACCCTTGAAATGACTGAGAGAATGAAATAAAACTGTTCATACAATGTGCTTTCCTCTTTTTACTTAGAATTCTTTGTCTATTGCATGGAAACTAAGACTAGATGACTATTCCTGTTATTAAATCAATGACTTAGTCTTAGTTGCTATGCAAAACTAAAGGTATTGAAGACTGTTAATTCAGAGTTTACCCATGCTTTGTCTAATATGTTGAAAACAACTGTTCCTTTTAGAGATATCTTTTTTTCCCACTTACTTATCTACCCATTTTGTATAATTGCACAGTGTTGTCAAATTCAAATTGGGTTCAACTCCACAGGTATGCAACTTGAGAACCTTTAATTTTCTGGTTTTATTTTTATCATTATTTATAATAAGCACAAGAGAAATGATAAATATTCCTTTTGGGGGGAAGTGAGACTTCTATGGCACAGTCTTTATGCGTATATGTCCATGTTGTTGTATGCCACATGCATGAGGTTATCTGTGGATGCCAGAAAAAGGAATCAGATCTCTTATATCTGTGTTTCAGTCAGGTGTGCACCGCCCGATGTGGGTTCCAGGATCTAAATTTTGGTCCTCAGAACCAGTTCAGGAAAAATTACCCTCTATATCATCTTGCCAGCCTTTGTTTCCTTTATAAACATCTATATTAGAAATGCCAGTATGATTTGCTGAAAAATAAAACTGCTCTTATAATTTGAAAATACCATCGAGACAGAGTTATGTGATCTTACCAGCCCTAATGAAACTATACTCTGAAGGACTAGGGAAAGGTGGTGGAAGCATCAACAAGAATCTATCTCAATTTCTAGACAACACATGCTTTAGAAAAATTTGTATAATGGGATTTTTTTCATAGCCCTGGAATCACTCAGAGGTTTTTAACTTTCAGATGAAGTTATAAAGATTGCATTACAGTTCATTTCAACTATTAGGACAAGGGCAGCTCCCATCCTTCAAATCAGTGCTGCTGTAGGAATTTGAGCCACGTTCTACCTTAGTTTACAAGATTAAGATAAGACACCTGGAAAAAGTCACCTTGCACTTTAAATATCAAAAATGTATGCTAATTATTTTATGTTATCCCTTTGGTGTAGTCAAAGACAAACAGAGACGTTATTCTGTACCTGCTTGCATTGTTGCAAACTTCTCTCCACCTAACTGAACAGATTTCTAGTTACTGTGAAAGGCAGGCCTCTCTTTTGTTGCCCACCCAACCCACCGTTTTTGTTGTTGTTACTGTTTGTTTTTTCCTCCAGTTTTTTCATATGAAAAAGGACAATATAGAAAGGGATATAATGTATTAAAAAATTATCGACAATGGACATATGTGCCTAGAGACACAAAGGGTTTGAAAAGATGGAGAAATCATTTAATTTATACTTCAAAATAGTTGATAATATAGAAAAATAATATAATAAAGTGAAAGTAAAGAATTAAACAAGAACTCAAGCCAGCAAAAACTAGAGAAGAGAAATATGACTTTCAGGGTGACTATATTAAATACAGTTTTACACACACACACACACACACACACACACATACACACAGCAAACAGATTGGTCTTATTGAAGGGAAAATAATAAGGCAATAAATGTTGTCACTGAAAAAAAATTACTGACCTGGTAGCAGATAAACTAAGCAAAGATTTCAAAATAATTTATGAGATGCTCAAAGAGTTGTGTTGGCTCACGTGGTAAAAGTTCTTGGCATACAAGTCTGACAACCTGAGTTATAAAATAGGAGGAGCTTGAGCACAGATTACAAAAGATGGGAAAAGGAAGTACAATGTCTAGTTTACGTAAGTATTTATTTATCTATCTTGAGAGAGGAAAACAGACAAACACAGAGAGAAAAAGTCAGAAGGAGAGAGAAAGAGAGAGAGAGAGAGAGAGAGAGAGAGAGAGAGAGAGAGAGTGTGTGTGTGTGTGTGTGTGTGTGTGTGTGTGTGTGTGTGTGTATGTGTGTGTGTGTGAGAGAGAGAGAGAGATCTATTCTAGATCTATTCCACACACGTAAGATAATAGGTCTTTGGGGAGATTACTAACGATCTATATTGTGTTGATGAAATTAAAGTTATATATATATATATATATATACATATATATATATATGTATATATATATATATATATATATTTGTGAGACTTCAGCTTTGATTCATCTTAACAGAACAAGCTGTATCCATACTTTCTTCAGATAGATAAGAGCAGGTCAGAGCTCAGAATCACAGCCTCCTATAGTGATACAGCATTATGTTTTCCTACATAGGACCACACATCTTTCCAAATGATCACTGTGATTCACACCAAAACTTTGGAGAGTGTTCTGTATAAAGTTTACTAAGCAAAATTAAAGCCTTCTTTATAAAGTAAGCATGTTTGTACAGTTTCTTCCAGGCCTGATCATCTTGGCAGATAGGACACCCTTAGCGAATATTTGCAGAAAGAATGACAATATATTCAATGAGAGATTGTTAAAGTCTATAAAGCAGTGTTTCCAATGGGAAAATGTGAACTTCATTCCAAGGCACAATTAGTAGGAAACAGTACTTTCTATTTAAGGGGAAGAAGATGGGAATCTTTTGAGAGAGTTATCTCCTAAAGTAAGGAGCTCTGATGGAAACCTGGCTAACATCTCTAACACAACATCTAAAACAAAGAAATGCACTGTGTTGAAAGTCTAATGAAGTGCTGTTGAGGAAATATTCTAAACTTGGAATGAAGTATAATTATTAGATAATAGAAGTCAGTTTGAATGGCAGATGTCATTACCTGAAAGAAATTATAAATGTTAATACGAAGTGGAGGTCTGGGGGATTCCCCTAAACTGTAGCGTTTTGAAAGGTGATCAGATTAGGAGAGGGTATAGTTACTCAATGATTGCTCTCATCATTCCCACTCTTCCAATTTGGGGAAAATCCATATTAAAATCAGTTTCATTTAGTTGGCATGTGTTGGCAAATGACTTTCTGTGTACTTATTTAAACACAGTTTTGTCTTGTAGGCAATCTCATAACTTATAATGGGGCATTTGGGCAAGGGATATCATCAACTAGGAGCTTAAGGCAAAATAAAACGTAAAAAGTCACTTCATTTTTTTAATGAATAGTCAATAAGTGGAGTGTATTAATTTAAGTAGCAAGCCATTCTGACCACCTCATAAAGGCAACATTTTGAAATCAAAACATTCACATTTTTTTTTCTAAAGAAAATAGGATTCTCAGGCTCATCTCAATTCAGAACTGCATTCAATTGAGCAGCTAAAAGTTTAAGCCCTGGTACACCATAACAGAGTTAAATATTTGATCTTAGAAGAAATGAACTTTTAAAATGATGTGTGCACATACACAGATACACGTGCATGTGCACATGTGTGCACACACATGTGTACGTGCATACACACACACACAGAAAGAAAAATAAGTAGTAATTTTGGTTTCTTAAAATTCTTTTAAAAATTGCTCAGGATTATATAGCAGACTATAATTTTATCTAAATATCAGCATCATCCACTCTTGAGAATGTAATATTCTTTGAGTTCCCCTGAGCCAGGCTAGTGGTTTCTGTGGGTATTCCTGAAATGCTACAATGTCCCTGACCCCTATGTTTCCTACAATAGCCCCTCCCTCTCCTTGGAAGAATTCTGGAACATAGTCAAGTATTTGGCCATGGGTCTCTGAAGCTGCCTCCATCAGTCATTGGATGAAGGCTCTCAGATGACAACATGGAAAATCACCTGTCAGGTATCATTTAGAAGTTAGAAGTTAGAAGTCTTAGTTGGGCCCATTCTTGTAGACTCATGGAAGTTTCCCTTGCATTCGGTTTCTACCTGACTCCATAAAGTCCCCCTTTCCAGTCATCTCACTCAGCACTATCAACCTCTGCCCATGACCCAAACTGATCCTTCAAGTTCCCATACTAACCAGGAGATCTCCTCTATATCCCCTTCCCAGGGAGATTCATTTATGCCCTCTTAGGCCCTTTTTGTTACCTACCCTCTCTGGGTCTGTGGATTGCACGGCTATCCTTTACTTTACAGTTAATATCCACTTATGAGTAAGCACATACCATGTTTGTCTTTCTGAGTCTGGGTTACCTCATTCAGAATGATTTTTTTTTTTAGTTCCATTCATTTGCTTTCAAATTTTCTGATGTCATTGCTTTTAACAGCCGAATAGTAATCCATTGTGTATGTGTGCCACATTTCTTTATCCATTCTTCAGTTGAGGGGCATCTAGGTGCTTTCTGGGTTCTGGCTACTGCAAACAAAATTCCTATGATCATAGTTGAAAGAGTGTCCTTGTTGTATGAGTGAGTATCCTTTAGGTATATGCCCAAGAGTGGCATAGCTGGGTCCTGAGGTAGATTGGTTCCCAATTTTCAGAGAAACCACCATATTGATTTCCAAATTGGCTGTACAAGTTTGCACTCTCAGCAGCAATGGAAGAGTGTTCCTCTTACTTGATATGTTCTCCAGCATAAGCTGTCATTTTTTAAATCTTAACCAAGTATAGGATAGAATCTCAGAGTGATTTTGATTTGTATTTCCCTGATGACTAAAGATGATGAACATTTCTTTAAGTGTTTCTCTGCCATTTGAGATTCTTTTAAGAATTCTCATTTTAGGTATGCCTGCATGGAATGGACCTATGGCCTCTGCAAATATGTGACTGTTGTGTAGTTTTGCTGTGGGATGTCTTTCTGTATGCTGTGAATATATGTGTTGCTCCCCTAGGCTAATAAATAAAGCAGCTTTGGCCTATGGCAAGGCATCTTAAAGGCAGGTGGGAAGTCCAAGGAGAGAAACAAAGAGAAGAAGGGCAGAGTCGGGGAGGTACCAGCCTGCCATCCAAGGAGCAATGTGTAATGCGACACAGGTAAAGTATGGAAAACGTGGTGATACATAGATTAATAGTAATGGGTTAAGTTATAAGAGCTAGCTAGCAAGAGGCTTGAGCCATAGGCCACACAGTTTGTAATTAATATTAAGTCTCTGAGTGCTTATTTTATAAGTGGTTGCGGCACCACAGGTGGGAGAGATTCATCCAGACCACAGTGTGGTGATATTGTGTTCCCCAAAATATTGTGCACCCTAATAAACTTATCTGGGGTCAGAGAACAGAACAGCCACAATATTAAACAGAGGTTAGACAGTGGTAGCACACGCCTTTAATCCTATCATTTGGGAGGCAGAGTTCCATCCAGATCTCTGTGAGTTTAAAGCTGCCACACTGAAACAACCAGGCAAGGTGACTCATGCCTTTAATCCCAGGAAGTGATAGCAGAAAGCAGAAAGGTATATAAGGCATGAAAACCAAGAACTAGGCTGGTTAAGCTTTTAGGATTTTGAGCAACAGTTCAGCTGAGATTCATTCTGGATGAGGACTGAGAGGCTTCCAGTCTGAGGAAACAGGATCAGCTGAGGAATTGGCGAGGTGAGGTGGTTGTGGCTTGTTCTGCTTCTCTGATCTTCCAGCATTCACCCCAATACCTGACCTTGGGTTTGATTTTATTAATAAGACCTGTTAAGATTCCTGCTACACTACAGTGCTGGAGGGACTGGAGAAACTTCCTGCTACATAGCTTAGTCTATATATGGGACTCCCAGCCATGGGAGCAGGGCTCTCCCCAGTGCTCTGGCTCTTAGGAACCTATTCCTCATGCTGGATTGCCTTGTCCAGCCTGAATACAGGGGGAGGTACTTGGTCTTATGACAGCTTGATACACCATGTTTTGCTGTTAAAGCCCATGGGAAGCCTTCTCCTTTCTGACGCATTACTGATGAGGGGAGGGAGGGGGAGGGAGTGCGAGTAGAGGAGGGAGGGGATGCTGTGGTAGGGATGTAAAATTAATTAATTAACCAATTAATTTTAAAAAAGAATAAATTCCATAATAAAAAAGAATGGTCATATTTTAGAGAAGAAAATATGACTACCAAGAGACATTAATATGGATTAATCTTCCTGGATTAGAATGGAAAACAAAAATGTCAGCCATAAAATATATTTTAATTCTTGTCATTGATAAAGCTAAAAACTTTGGGGAGAAGATTGTGCCCTTTAAATCACAAATGTTTATAGTCACCAATATCCAGCCTTCAGCTAGTTTTTTCTTTTCCAAATAGTTTAAAATCTTATCTATTTGGGAACTTCAAATTTATTTCTCCATTTAAAACAATATTTAAAAATAAATGCATATCTATCTTGAGGTATTTTCTGATTGCTGTATCCAAATACCAGCTAATGTCTCCAATGCCACTTGGATGTTATTGCCCTGCTCTCAAATGGAGCAGATTTTAATCACTGTATAACTCCAATTACAAAATTTCTAGTTCTGTTGATTATAATAATCAGTTATGACAAATACTACTTTGTAAACCTCATTTTATTAATGTGACTCTCAAAAGCCTAAAAGGCTTGAAACATCCAGTTACTGTTGTATTCATTTCTAAACCATGAAACAAAGTCAATTTACAGAATGGTTAGGAAAAATATTATATCTCAAAGAGGTGAATTCATATTGACTTGTCCATCTCACCATTGGCAAATACATATTCAAAACAATTTGATAAAGTTTATTTGAATTAGGTAACCATTAAGGTCATCATTAATTTCTGAATGCTATTTCTAATCTTCTATACAATGAGATAGAAAGAAAACAAATAAGATGATCTATTATGATTAAATAGAATAGAATTCTGGAAGTCTCATGTAGATGAAATTCCCAGTTCAAAATATAGAAAGGGAAAGAGTTGTACAAGGTTCTTTACAAAGATGTTCAAAAAATTGAATTTCTTAATAATGGTGAATCTTAGCAATGATACAAATAGGAACTGCCACATGAAAATGTGTGCTAGCCACCACAAGCAATTTTAATGTCGATGTTTCCATTTATGTTCCATTTAGAAATAAAAAGTTTTATTTAATTTTATTTTTAAAAAGTAGCTAAATGTAGACCTCAAGTTTGAACATGGACTTCATTCAAAGATGTTATACATACTCCTAACAAAATAAATGATTATTAATGGTATCCTTCGAATAAACTCTAAGAACAAAATAAATAGGAAAAAATAATAGACACAGGGAGATTAACAGAAAGTCAAGGAAGACAAGCCACAAGAGAATGGAAATGGCAGGTGGAAAAAAAAAAACCTTACTCTAAAGGTGTCATAAAGAAGACAGAGTTGTTAGAATGAGTGAGAGATCATTGACAGCCATTGCTCTTCGTAAATCAAATCAACTTACACTATTACATTGGGAATCTCCTACTCATCACTAGTCAGACTATTAAAAATGAACTAAATGATCACTAAATAGATTTGTATTATATTAAATTGAATCCAATTTTAATAAAAGAGAGTCACAAGGACTATACTGTAAAGTTGCTGCAAATGCAGCACAATGAAAAGAAATTGAATGATTTGCTCTGTAATGAGAATTGCATTTAAATACGAGAAAGGAAATGAATTAAATGTACACTAAAGGCCACTAAGGGATTTACCTTACAATAAAGTGCGGCACAAAGAAGGAAGTTTATTTGAAATTCATATAAGTAACACATTTTGAATTAGAAAATCTGTTTAAATAAGATGTACTACTACTCTAGAATGCAGTAAAGCTTACAGAAATGCTGAATACATTTGTTCTGTTATCAACTAATGTTTATAGGGTACCACCTAATAACCAGGAAATATGGAAAATGAGTTTTGAGTGTAAAGAAAATTAAACTTTAAGGGAAGATATGGTAATTTAAAACAAATATTCACAAATGAAAGTTAACTGTTGAATAGGCATGCAGAAGAGTATGGAGAGACCATTTCTAGCCATGACGCCTAATGTTAACTCCCAGAAAGTTTTGGCAAGACTACAAGTTCTTCGAGTAATCTCTTCCTTCTTACTGGGATGAAGAAATTCTTTATGTAGTAAAACACTGGAAGTTTAATGTATGTTGCACAGAAATATCAAAAGTTAATTAATAATAACTATTATATCAAGAGACGAAAATCACTGAAATACAACTTGAACTTTAGGAAAATTTAAGCAATTCTGAAACGAGAATTGTAGGTAAAGAAGGAGTATGAACAAGCAAGAACTGAGTTCAGGCTTCTCAGAGAAACAATATAAAATTACCAAAAAAAAAAAAAAATTGAAACAGCCACAAGCCGTACATATAATACAGGGAAACACAACATATATAAATAAATTTTCACAACTCTAATCTGTATATCTGGCAAAATAAATGAAATCGTAACATAACATATATTCTATTACAATGTTAATAATATGTTGCTTAGCTCAGAATATCAAAGGAATTTTTTGTGCCTGCATGTGTGTGTGTGTGTGTGTGTGTGTGTGTGTGTGTGTGTGTGTGTGTGTATTTATTGAGACAGTATCTTTCTATGTAGTCCTGACTGTTCTGGAATTCACTTTGTGGGCCAGGCAGTCCTCAAACTCACAGAGCTCTTCCTGCCACTGACTCCTGAGTGCTGGGATTAGAGTGTACCACAATGAGTGGCCTTCATTTTCAATTCTAAAACAAAATTTGTAAAAGAATATCAGCTAATGTATTGAGCATTTTAGGAACTATTAAGACATTTTGAACACATTCTCATGATCATATCCAACGAATATTGTGTATGAACATATATGTTCATTAAATAATTAGAATTTGGGATTAGGAAAATCTATGTAGCTCCACTGACACAATGTTAAAGAAACTAACACAAGGACTCAATCTCAAGTAATAAATGTTTATATTATTTACTATCTATACTAGCAATCATTAAAAATAATTATCACAGGATATGGAGATGGCTCAGAGGGTAAAAGTGCCTTTTATGAAAATTTGAGGATCCTGGAGCTCTGTGTAAAATTCAAGACAAGTTGTAAATCACCAAAAATCCCTGAACTCCTACCAAAATGTGGGAGGTGATACAAGAGAATCCACTAAAACTCACAGGAAAGCTGGTCACTCTATCATGCATAGTGATAGAAACAAGAGAAGTTTGGTTTCCATAAGATGAAAAGCAAGAACCATCTCCCCCAAAGTAGTTCTCTGATCTGCTCATTTACTCAGGCATATACATTTTACACACACACACACACACACACACACACACACAAATTAAAAATAAACAAAATGAACATGTCTTAAACTAATTTGAAAGAATCTGTTAGTTCCTGAGACTGCCAAAAAATGCTATCACCTGATGTAATTATAAGTATATATCCATATACATAAGCACACATGAATGATGTTTTTAGGTCAAAAATAATCTGATAAATCTCAATATCACATTGAGTTTGTGCTGCATGAATTAATTTGCTTTAAATTCTATCTACAACTCTTTTCTCATGGCTCAAAATACATCCTAGTCTTCTGCAAGTGTCAAGAAATATTTGCTCGATGGGCAATTCAATTATATAAAGAAGGCTCATCCCTTAATTTACATATGTCTGATCCAGGATGAGAATTCCCATGATCCTACCAATGCAGACTTAATGTGCATATGATGGTCTGTGCTCTGTTTAACTTCCTGGTGCATTTGGGAAATCAGCAGAACTCAGAACTTTCTACAATAAATTCTATGCATCACATAAAATATTACCAATTTTAGGTACCAACTCAGAAATTATTTTTGGACCCACAGGATTCACTCAATTTATATGTTTTTAATATTTGAACAGGATGCCATCCACCCTTGAGTTGAATCTTTTTCATGTTAGTTAATGTGAATTGAGAAAAAGGAGATGAATTGAGCAACAGAGGTCAAAGGAGAGAATGTGACTGCTTTACAAAGTATCTAGGATGTCTGTTCTGTGTTGTACAGTACCCCAGTCTCACAGAAGAACACTGATGATGCCGTGGAGACTTCATAGCTAAAATAGTTATTTCTTTGGTGAATTACTAAGCTACATGAGTTTTGCTTTGCACGTCTACTTACATATTTTCCTATAATAATTACCCTACCACAAACTGAAATATTGAATTTTCTCTCTCATCTACCTCATTGTCCTCCAATTCTTTCCACAGCATGGATATTATTATTTATTTTTGTTTAAATGAAATATATTTGTTTGTTCTCCATTACTGACTTTACTGTCCCATGTAAAGTAGTTCTTCCGTCACTCTTGTTGCTATGTCTATACTGCTTTGTGGATGGGCGTTTCTGGTTTACTCAATGAAGGATCATACACAAAAAGTGTACACAGCATTTTCCTTTCAGTAAACAAAACATCGCATACTGTAACAAAATCTACAATCCTTTGAGTCTTTGTAGAAACCATAATCACAGCTTGAAGAAATTTTAGTTTCCATATTCTCCTTTCTAGGCTAAAAGACACTATGCCTAATGGATTTTCTTTCTTTCCTTTTTTAAAATTTTTCTAGCATGGTGATGATTACCTGAAATTTGCAAAGATTAACTTCACAGAGTAAAGATTAATTGCCCTAAATTGTGCCAGTTACTATTGGAGCCTGGTGAGTTTATCAGTTGTAAATAGCATCAATAGTGACTGTCAACTGAGCAGGTAATACCCAGCTACTTTGCCATAATAGACTGCTGGCAATTTTATACCTCATTCTTGTCTTTTCTAAAGGGGGTGGAGCTTAGTGGAACAAGAGACTTTATATAACTGATATAATTTTAGAAATGTTCAGGCTATACAAATATGGACTTATAATTGTGAATTGCGTTTATGTACTTATCTTTTATTTGATATAAGTATCTGATCCATACTACTGCTGCACATATTATTACTATTATTATTATTATTGTTACTCTTTATTAAAAGTTTTAAGGTGTTTTTTTTAATTTAGAGAGATGAAAATGCATGAATATTTATCTAAGATACAAATATATACCAGAATCTCCTAACAATGGCATTATAAACAAAATATTATTACTACATTTTAGTTATAATTGTTGAAGATGAGGCTCAAAGGACTTTGAGGAAGGTTCCCAAACTTTTGCAGAAATCTGTGGAGCCTTCATTTGATCACAAGTCTCTCTGATACATGATTTTATTTCACCTGTAGACAACAAATGCTATTTACCCTTGCCCCTGCCCAACAACTCCCATTCCATTGTTCCATTCAGATGAAACAATGCAATCATCTGAATAAGTGTCTGAATTAAATTTTCATGTGTTAGCATACACAATATTTGAATTTACCTAAGGAAGATTTCCCCTCAATGTAACTATTGAAATAGTCTCAGACTTGGTCTTGGTGAGTTTGAATTATTTCTCTGAGGCTATTTTTCTCCTAAAATTCTTGTCACTGTGGGAACTGAGCAGGCTCACAAACTGCTGACATTAAACAAAGGCAGCCAATTTTCAAAGAGAGCTGTTTAAATATTCTAGGGTAGCATTTTCCTATCAGTTAAAGTGCAAACGTTACTTTCTATTCATAGATTTCTTTACCAGGAATGTGCAGTACTTGATACTAAGGGTAAGGGCAAATGAAAACATAATCCCATAAAAATTCTGAAACAATAAATGAACCTTCCACTATATTTGGTTCTAATAATATCACAATTATTGTTTCTGCACTGCTCCTTTCCTTTCCTTTTCTAACACTTTCAGTGGTTAAAGTGATATTACAATCATATGCTTACTGTGGTGCTTGGCACAAAGCAAATACTTAAATATTATCCATTAGTACTTCTGCTAGGCCTTTTAGAGCATTAATTGTACTCATTATACTATAACTTTAACTTATCAAAAATGATTATGCAATAGATATTCAATGAGAATCTTACCTTGACTTTTGAATGTGGCTCTGTTCTGGGTTAGCCATGTATAGTGCTTATTTAGGATGCTAGACAGCAACAGGGGGATGGTGCCTTTAATTAGTCACATAAGCATAAGTATAAACAGGCATACTATACTGAGAGGCTAGGTTGATCTTCTGGGAAGGCAGTTTATTGAATACATTTCTACCTGCGATTCTCTCTCTCTCTCTCTTCATTCTTTCTCACTTTTTTCTTCTTTCTGTATTTAGTTATTTAGGAAGAGTCTTGTAATATATCCAACATTAGTCTCAAACCTATAATAATCTTTCATTAGCCTCTTGAGTCCTGGGATTTGAGACATGTGACAGCATGGCTAAACTGTGAAAGTTTTCTATATTATCTGGGTTTATCTAGATGGAACCTTTTATTAGACAGGAATGACTGTGTATATTTCAACTACAGAAACTTATTATGGTTGTATATAGTGTGTATCTGTAGTAATGCTATAATAAAACAGGAGAAAAGGAAATTTCAGCTAGGCCAACGCTGTCTCCAAGTTCCTCCCATTACCAACATTCTATGAAATCACTTTCAGGTATGACTCAGCATTATTGGGTACTAATATCAATTGTTTCATCAATCTCCACACTGATAATGATATGTCTTAAAATAGATTCACAGTATTCTGTTGAAATGAAGTGAAGGATGAAGAAAAGGAAGAAAAGACACAGGAACTGGGGTGGGAGATGGGAGAGATGGGCAAGAGAGAAGAGGAAGGAAGGAAATTTTTCTGCTGTACAATGTCAGTTTTCAGCCTCCCTGTAACTGCCTCATGTTTATGTCTTCTGTAGTACTGTCTTCATTTTGGGTGCTTACAGTCATTTAATGAATATTTGAATCAGTACTAGTATGATTAATTTCTGTATGTGCCTTTTATCTACTTCAATTTATCCAAGACTCTACCACAGAAATCCATGTGTTCGAAATGTATAATCATAATATGGCTTAATTTATTTAGGTAATGAGTGTAATATCATTCTGTGTGTCAAAGTAACACAACATGTTAAAATGTTACTCTTCGTATTTCAAAATGAAATAGAAGTAGTTAAGAAAAATATTGAAAAAAAACTAGTACCATATCATTTTAAGTATTAGAATTTAGTTGGGACTTGCCTATATATATTCTTTTTTTTTTTTTTTTTTAGTTTTCCGAGACAGGGTTTCTCTGCATAACTTTGTGCCTTTCCTGGATCTCGCTCAGTAGACCAGGCTGGCCTTGAACTCACAGAGATCCACCTGGCTCTGCCTCCCGAGTGCTGGGATTAAAGGCATGCACCACCACTGCCCGGCACCTATATATATATATATTCTTAACTGGCAAAAACATGTCAACATACAAAGGAAGAAATATCAAAATTACCCCAGATATTTTATTACCATCTATAAAACCCTGAAGGACTTAAGATGACAACTTTCAAACTCTGAACTTATACAAATAATTGTGAACCAAGAATGCTATACCTTGGAAAGTTATCTTTCAAATTTAATGGAGACATAAAGTATTTTCAGGCAATCAAAAATTGATGCAATTGATTAAGACCAAGCCAGCACTACAAATAACTATTAAAGAAATACTAAACAGGGATGGGGACAGGGAAAAAGAGAGCTTCCTTCATGAGAATGAGTGATTGTATTCACTCCATTAATGGACCAGATAAACAAACTAGACCCAGGAAAGAAGTAAACATGAAACAAAGCAACCTAGAAAAGCCTCAGATCTAATATAAACAAAGTAAAAGAAATACCAATAATGCAGTAAAAGAGAATATCACCTAACAAACAAAAGGAAATAGAAAATTCCTTTCCATGCAATCTTAAAACTAAATGGCCACAGTTCATGGCTAAAAAAAATGTTGAATGCTGGACTGGATTAAAATTAATAAGTAAAAAAAACCCAAAGTAAGAACCAACTGTATGTTTCCTCTAAGAAGGTCAGTATCTCCCAAAGGCACCCAAATGGTCAATAACAGAATGGGGAGAGGTAGATAATGAAAATATAAATAAGCATGTACAGCTAAGCTTATACCTGGCAGTGTGGACTTCAACTCAAAACTAATTAGAATACACAAAGAAGAAAATTCTCTACTAATAGTGAGAAAAAAATTCTCAAAATTATAAACATTTAGGCACCAAATATTGGAGATTTTAATTTCATGCAGCAAACACTATGTGACTTAAAAGTAGCATATGTTCTGAAACAATGATGGTGGGAAACTTCAATATTTTCCTCCCAATTCAGACAGGGATTCAAGTTAAAATCAGGGCAAACGTAAACCTATGTAACTAAAATATGCTAGGGATAAAAAGTGACTACAGGATAAATGCAGACTATTGCACCCAGCATATATGAAATATACAATTATCTTAGTGGCACATAAAACTTTGCTCCAAGCTGACCATATCAGAGGACACAAATCAAGTCTCAATATGTCCAAATTATAGTTTGTATAATTTCTTCTGTCCTACTGAAGCCTGAATTGAAATCAACAACAACAACAATAATAACAACAACAACTGAAAATATTTTGGGGATCGAATGATACATGTAAAGATGAACAGGAATGAGGTAAGAATATTTTAAATCCTAGAATAAAATAATAGCATTGCATAATTCATTGTTGTAGGAGAGAAATTAGCTATGATGAGTTTATGCTAACCTTCACAGTTTGAGAAATTTGGAAATGTAGACCAGTATCTCTGACTGACAGGAGAGATAATTGCAGTGACATGCAACAGTACACTGATGTAGTATACAGATACAATGGCAGAAAATGACATAATTGATGTTACAGATATATTCAAGAATGAAAACTATTTCTTGCATACTTTCTGAAAATGAATGCAGAAAAATATAATTTATTATTGTTGTTGTTGCTATTGTTACTTTATACAGCAAAAATACACAGTTGAGTTATAAATGCCAAGGAATATGGGATACTTTTCTTAGAAAGGAACTGTTTGGCTACAATCCACAAGCCCAGAGAAGCTAGGTAAAGAGAAGGGCCTTAAAGGGACATGCATAGATTACCCCAGGAAGTGGAAAGTTATTGGTGAAATTATTAAGGCCACTCCACGTAGATAAAAGGAGATTTATTTAATGGCGTAACTTACAAATTAAGGGATAGGTAGGTCGCGGAGTCTGGGGAAGGTGTATCGCAGTCCAGCGGTGTTCTCTGGAGCTCTGCTTGGTCCACCTCTCCAGTCCAGGGTCCCGCAACAGAGAGAGAGCCCACCGATCCAGATCTCAGGTCCCCAGGCGCCTCCTTTCGCCCCGCCTTGTAGGCGTGACAGTTGCCGAAGTCTCAATGGGGGTTGGAACTTCCAGATCAAAGCTGGAATGGCTACCCACTACATCTCCCCCTTTTTGTCTAAATAAGAAAGTTCTAACCTAATACAAGACTATATACAAAGGAATGGTTATCAAATATAGTCCAGGAATAATGAGGGATAATGACCTAGATAAGATGGAACTACAACCAATGCAAACAATATCAAGCAAGAAACACATACTATAATCCAGAGAAGTATAGAGCATAGGTAAATGGCATGTTACAAAGATCATTCCAAAAGGTGTCCTATCCTAAAGAACCTGAATCTAATACTTAATATGTTCTATCTACTAGGTTGTAACTATAACTGCTAGTCTTCAATCCCATCAAAGACCTGAGAAGGAATATAATGGTACCTGAGAAATGGTAGATGGATGCAAGCAACTTTCGGGAATCTTGCGAGAGTAGACGGAGACAGCTGGCAGCCTGGACAGTCACCTAATGTTTCTCAGCATTGTTGGTGCATTCAAATTGGCTACAGGCCTAAAGTATCTGACAGACCATTTTCAGAAGCAGGAATTCTGAAAGACTATCTTACCCTGTCTTGGCAGAGTACAGTGGTCGCTTTCCTTGTGTCCCGCTTGTCCAGAAAGGATAGCATTGCATTAGTACTGTCAGCCGTCGAGGCAAGGGCAGTTCTTTGCCCAGTAGGCCATTTTGTGCCAAGAAGACAAACTTCCAAATGGAAATGTCTTAGAAGCCCAACATTCTCTCGGGATCAAATTGGTGCAGCCAGGAGCAATTATGTCTCACATCAACAGAATTCTAAGTTATTTAAATGCCATATTCTCTAGGTCTATGAAGTGTTTGAAGATTACCTGTCCATCTGACCTATGTATCTGTAAATCTGGATAACCTAACTAACGTAACTATAGAGATGACAAGCATAGGTGACTATAAAACTTTAAGTCTTATCTACCGAAATAACCTAAGGACTAAGGCTTCACGTAAACAAGGTAAACAGTCTATAAGCAAGTGTATGGTAAAGAACGATGACTTCAAAATTGTGACAGTACACAAGATGTTATAACAGAGGTAGGAGTATATAGTGCGATATGCAATATGACAATAATCTTAAATATATATCGATATTTATAACAGAGGTAGGAGTATGTAGTGCGATATGCAATATGACAATAATCTTAAATACATATCAATATACCGAATATCCTAAACAGAAGTAGAACCTACATAAAGTATGACAGATATAAATTTACATTTGTATCAATATACAAGTATTTCAAATAAGAGTAGAAATATATGTACATTATAACAAATATAGTTCTGTATTTGTATCAATATACAAATTATCTTAAACAGGAATATAAAAATAGTTTACATTTGTATCAACATATAAGAATCCATAACAGTGCAAATTACAGTGCAAATTATTTAAGGCTACTATTTTACTAAATTTGTTTACTAGTATACATAATAATCTACCATAATACCTTATACCTATCCATTCCATTTCTTCTTTTCATTTTTTTTTTTTTTAGAATACTGAGTTTAATATTTCCTTCCACCCCCAACCCTATAACCATCATCCATAACCCTGAGAATTATGAAACCTAAGGGAGAAGGGGCGTCGTTTTCTTAGAATTACTTCCTGCTGTTTAGGGGGTGATGTTATCTCTGTTGGGTACTGTGAGAAAGCTCAGATAGTTAAATCTCAGTTAGACTAACTGTAGGTTCTGCAGCAAGTCTTAGAGTAATGGGTAAGATTGTCTGAAATTCTGGTAAGAAGTGTAGTATGATGATGATTACTATGGCATCATTCTGGATTGGGTAGAGTTGTTGTTGGGGCCCCATCTTCCTTCTGGAGACTTCTGAGATTGCTATTAGAAAAACTTATTTGTTATCAAAATGGAAGGTTTGGATTTAAAGAGGACATAGCATGTAAGAAAGGATTCTGAGAAATCAAGAGTAAGCATGGAGAGAGTTAGAATCTAGAAGACAATGGTCCCTTTTTATTGGTTTCCTTCTGTCCCACACCAGAGGGCTCTTCAGATATGGGACTGAAGAATCTCTCAAACTTCCTTTTAGCAATATGCTTGGGTTTAGAGAAGGAGTGAGCCAATTCCATCTCCAGAGTCAGCTTGGCTTATAATTGAATTGGAACCACAACTTTTCTAGATTGATAGAGAGATAGATATTAGACAGTGAGATTTTACCGTGTGTAGATTGGTACCAATAGATTCTTTCTTTCTGCTGTAAACATCCGGATATCCAAGGCCTTATGACTTCTGTAAGATGGGTATTTCCATCATCCTGGAAAGACAAAAACAGAACCCTACCCCAACCTTTGATTGTTAAATTTTTCTTACAACTTGTAGAGATGTCACATTGGTGGATGATCTTTTACTTCTCCTCATCAAGGGGTTTTTCCTGTTCGAATCGAATTTTTATTAATTTTGTTGGTATCCATAGCTTTTCTTCTCCTGCAGAAACAAAGGCAAAACCCCTTCCCCAACGTAGAACATATCCAGGTTTCCATTCTGAGGTCAGCACATCCTTGAAATAAACTGGTTGGTTTAGCTCAGGAGTTTTGTCTGTCGTCCAATGTCTCTCTGCAGCTGTTGTTCCTTTCTCATCAGCATTGAGAAAATTCAAGGTTAATAAAGCACTATGCAATCTATTTCTAGGAGTCATTGTTACCCGTTGCTGTTTATTTAGCATATCTTTTAAAGTTCGATTGGATCTTTCTATGACTGCTTGGCCTGTGGGATTGTGTGGTATACCTGTAACATGCTTTATATTGTAATAAGCAAAGAATTGTCTCATTTTATTGGAGACATATGCTGGGGCATTGTCTGTCTTAATTTGTACAGGTATTCCCATGATGGCCATAACTTCTAATAGGTGTGTAATCACAGAATCAGCCTTTTCAGAACTCATAGGAGTTGCCCACTGAAATCCTGAATAGGTGTCAATGGTATGATGTACATACTTTAATCTTCCAAATTCTGCAAAATGAAACACATCCATCTGCCAAATTTCATTTCTTTGTATACCTTTTGGATTGCTCCCTGCAGGTAATGGAAGTTGGTTATAGATGGAACAAGTAGGACATTTTTTCACAATATCCTTAGCCTGTTGCCAAGTGATGGAGAAATCCTTCTTCAAACCTTTGCTATTTACATGGCATTTCTTATGAAATTCTGAAGCTTCTAGCACATTACCTACTAGTAACTGATCAATCTCATCATTACCTTGTGCTAGAGGTCCTGGCAGACCTGTATGGGATCTGATATGTGTTATATATATAGGATGTTCCCTTTTTCTGATGATTTCCTGCAACTGTATGAATAATGAAGTTAATTCTGTATTATCAGGAATAAATTCAGCAGTTTCAATATGTAAAACAACTCTCTCTGCATATTGAGAGTCAGTGACTATATTGAGGGGTTCTGTGAAGTCCATCAGTACCATAAGAATGGCATACAGTTCTGCCTTTTGTACAGAGCTGTATGGACTTTGTACCACTTTACTTAAGTCTCCTGATTTATATCCTGCTTTCCCTGATTTATTTGCATCAGTATAGAATGTGAGGACTCCAGAAATTGGCTTTTGTCGTACAATGTGAGGAAGGACCCATTCAGTCTTCTTTATGAATTCTATTCTCTTGCTTTTGGGATAGTGGTTGTTAATCTCTCCCAAAAAGTTACTGCAGGCTCTCTGCCAGTATTCATTATCTTTCCATAGTGATGAAATTTCTTCATTAGTTAAAGGTACTACAATTTCTGCTGGGTCCATTCCTGTCAACTGGCGAAGTCTTAGTTTACCTTTTTGAATCAAATCAGAGATCTTTTCTATATAAGTCTTTAATTTCTTATTTGGTTTACGTGGTAGGAATATCCATTCCAATATAATATCTTCCCTCTGCATCAAAATACCTGTTGGGGAATGTCTGGAGGGGAATATGACAAGAATGCATTTAAGTTCTGGATCCACACGATCCACATGTGCTTCTCGAATTGTCTTTTCTACTAGGGCCAATTCCTTCTCAGCTTCGGCTGATAATTCTCTTGGACTATTTAATTCTTTGTCCCCTTCTAGGGTATTAGCCAAATTTTGTAGTCCATCTTTGGGTATTCCCATGATACCCAGTAAGTTGGAAATGCTTCCTAATAACTTTTGAAAATCATTAAGAGTCTTCAACCGATCTCTCCTTAGCTGTACCTTTTGGGGTCTAATTTTTTGTAGCTCTATCTTATATCCTAAGTAGTTAATAGAATCTCCTCTTTGTATTTTTTCAGGAGCAATTTGCAGTCCCCAGCGAGGCAAAACTTTTTTTACTTCTTCAAACATGCTTTCTAATGTATCTAACTTTGGATCAGCTAATAGGATATCATCCATATAGTGATAAATTATGGATTGTGGAAACTTTACACGAATTATCTCCAATGGTTTCTGCACAAAGTATTGGCACAAGGTAGGGCTGTTTAACATTCCCTGTGGGAGGACCTTCCATTGATATCTCTTGACTGGTTGAGAATTGTTATAATTAGGTACTGTGAAGGCAAATTTTTCTCTATCATTTTCTTGTAAGGGTATGGTAAAGAAACAGTCTTTTAAGTCAATAACTATTATAGGCCATTCTTTAGGTAGCAGAGAGGGCAAGGGCATCCCAGTCTGTAGGGAGCCCATTGGCTGAATTACTTTATTAATAGCTCTCAGATCTGTCAGCATTCTCCAAATACCAGACTTTTTTTTAATAACAAATACAGGAGAATTCCAAGGGCTGGTAGATTCTTCAATGTGTTGAGCATTTAACTGCTCTTGAACCAGCTGTTCTAAAGCTTGTAGCTTGTCTTTTGTCAAAGGCCATTGTCCAACCCAGACAGGTTTATTAGTTAGCCATTTTAAAGGTAAGGCAGTTGGTACTTCTGAGGGTTCAATAGCAGTTGTGCTCTGTTTGTGAACAGCCTGAATGGTTGGTGCCTGATTTTTATAGCATGTGATGATATTATTCCTAGAAACATGCATTTGTCTGTATTCTTTTTCTGAAAGTGTAGGAATTTTAATCTGGGTATTCCACTGTTGTAACAGGTCTCGGCCCCAAAGATTTACTGCTACATTTGCTACATATGGCTTCAGCCTTCCTCTCTGTCCTTCTGGCCCTATGCATTCAACCCATCTCGAACTCTGTTTTATCTGAGATAGGGTGCCAATCCCTAAAAGTTGGACATCTACCTCTTGAAGAGGCCAATTTGGATGCCATGATTTTGGTGTAATTATAGTCACATCTGCACCTGTGTCTACCAGTCCCTCCATAACCAGGCCATTAATTCGAATTCTAAGCTTTGGTCTTTGATCATTTATGGAAGTCTGCCAAAATATTTGTTTTATAGTGTTCTTTGTAAACTGTGATCCATCCATCAGAGCTGTTTTATCATCCATTGCCGTATCGGTTTTTACATTAAGCATTGGTTTATTCAGTTGTCTTGGAGAGGAATTTCTTCCACAGTGGCTGGGAATGTTCGTACTACATTGGATTTGGGGGCCTGCAAGAGGCCCCCTGAGGCGTTTCCCGCCAGTAAAGGGTTACCTCGTATATCTATTTTTGATCTGCACTCACTGGTCCAATGTCGGCCTTTGCCACACCTTCTACATAATCCGGGAGGTGGTTGGGGTCTCCTGTTTAGGCTATTCCTAAAAGGAATATTACTCCTAGGAGTACCCCACGTACAGTTTTTACTTATATGACCTGGTGTACCACATGTAAAACATTTGGTAACACGGGGCCTTCTTTCACCTCTGGGATTTGTCTCTCCTATCCAAGCCTCATTACTGTAGTTACGAGACTCAACACCATTAGTATACTGAATCCATTCTTCCAAAGGAGCTGATCTGATCTTTAATGGTGTAAGTATTCTTCTGCATTCTGCATTAGCATTGTCGAATGCCAAGGACTCAGTTAATACTTTTCTTAATTCTTTATCTGATACAGCTCTTGTTATAGCTGTGTTCAGTCTTTGTAAAAAATCAGTGAAGGGTTCGTGTGGTCCCTGAAATATCTTTGTGTATACCTCAGTTGGTTTTCCAGGTTCTGGAATTTTTTCCCAAGCGTTTAGAGCTGCTGTACGGCATAGGGATATTGTATGCTCATCATAAATGGCTTGTACATTCCTGTCAGCAAAACATCCCTCACCAAGTATTTGATCTTGGGAGATCACGAAACCTCTGAGTTTACCTTGTTGTTCTAAAATTTTTGCCTCTTCTCTCAACCAGCTTTTCCACTGTAGCTGCTGGCTATATTCTAGAACAGCTGAAATTAACTGATGCCAGTCATCTGGGATGATTCTATGTGAGGTAGACCATGAATTTAACATCTGTTTTACGTACGTGGAGTGTATCCCATATGTAACTACTGCTTCCTTTATATTTTTAAAGTCCCTTGTTGAAATTGGTTGTAATGTATATGTATTATATGGCTCGGGGTGTGTGTCATCCGCTGGCTTCTCATGGATGATAACAGGATAAGCCATTGTGTGAGAGCCATTTGAAGATGTTACAACCTCTATGGTCTTGCCCTTCTGCTTATTAGGTCCCTTGTCATGTTTACTGAGAGTTTCTTCTAAGGCCTGCAAACGAGCACCTAGGGTCTGTTCTATGGAGTGAGCCTCCTCTCTGGCAAGGGACTCCAGATTCCTCATGGAATCATAGAAGTTTTTATGTTCCTCAGAAACACATGATTCCATGGACCTTATCTTATCAATTAATGATAATCTTTCTTCCTTATATAGTGTCTGGAGAGTTAGTGTTCTGTCCATTAAATATTCACATTTATTATCAATAAGATCAATTTTTGGTACAAGCCTGTTTTGTAAATCCTGATCAGCAGATTCCAGAGAAAGAATCTTTCTCTCTAAGGTCTCATTGCTATCCCTTAAAGCAGATTCCAGAGATAGAATCTTTTTCTGTAAGCCTTCATTGCTCTCGCTTAAAGCCTGTATCAGTCCCAATAATGACTCATCTTTGTTCTTGTTATTAAACCAGTGTTTGAACACTGTGTGGATTATTACAATGAATGCCAAAATGGTACAGGCCAGATATGCCTTAGGAAGGTCGTATATTTCCAGTAAGATGTCATTCATCATACAAGCAAAAAGGTTTTCGAATTCTTGTGAGGTAATGTTGTCAGCCATATTACAAGAATTACTCAAAATTTGTTAGTCAATTTTAAGGTGTAAAATTATCAGGTGCCTTTGCTTACCTTTCGTGGTTTTTGGGGGATGTAGTAGTACTTTTCAGCCAGCAGGTGGCGTTGGTACAGCTCCAAAGCAGGGCCTGCTGGTGATCTTGGCTGACTGCAGCTCGCTGGAGTCAAGATGGCGGGAGCCGAAGCTGGCGCCGGCACTCGGGAAGCCGGGGAGTGCCTCTTTCGCTGGTCTCGGGGCTAAGCTAGGGAACTGAGACCGGACTAGCTGCTCCCTCTTTAGGGAATGGAACCCTGTAGGCGTTCCCTGGTTCTATGGAACTTTGTAGGCGGGTTTAGGTACCCGCTAGCCGGGGAAGAGGCTGAGGGTGGGAGCCACCCAGGCCTTTGGAATTTGCCCCACGTGAGCGCCAGATATTGGTGAAATTATTAAGGCCACTCCACGTAGATAAAAGGAGATTTATTTAATGGCGTAACTTACAAATTAAGGGATAGGTAGGTCGCGGAGTCTGGGGAAGGTGTATCGCAGTCCAGCGGTGTTCTCTGGAGCTCTGCTTGGTCCACCTCTCCAGTCCAGGGTCCCGCAACAGAGAGAGAGCCCACCGATCCAGATCTCAGGTCCCCAGGCGCCTCCTTTCGCCCCGCCTTGTAGGCGTGACAGTTGCCGAAGTCTCAATGGGGGTTGGAACTTCCAGATCAAAGCTGGAATGGCTACCCACTACAGAAAGTGTTAAGATCTCCTGTGTAAACTAGGAAGGGGAAGCAGAAAGAAGTTGTAGATGAATTTTAAATGGTCTTATTAAATAAGAAACAAGGAGCCAAATATAAGACTAAAAGCCTTAGAGAGATCAGGGAAATAGGGAAAGCCACCAGCCAGTCTTATCTCAACAACTCTTCACTTTCCCAATGCGAGTTACTTCCTGTCCACCCATGCCTTTATATGCCTTTCTGTTCTGCCCTCTCATTGGCTATCTTAGCCCAGCCACCTCACTTCCTTGTCACTGTCTGTCTGTACGGACCTCCAGGTCTCTATGGTTGGTATTGGGATTAAAGGTATATGTCACCACGCTTGGCTCTGTTCCTTAGTATGGCCTTGAACACACAGAGACCCTGCCTGATAACTGATCGGATTAAGGGCATGTGCTGCCTGACTTCTTGTTTACTTAAAATGGCTGGCCTTTTCCCCTGATCTCCAGGCAAGCTTTATTAAAGCATAAATAAAATATAACCACATTTCAGCAAAAATAAAATATCACCACAGGAAGGAGATAGATGGTGGGAACACAAGAGTTCAAGATTTCGAATTTGGAAAGGGACAGAGAGGGACAGCAATAAAAGTAATATCTTAACAGAGTAATTCAGTATGTGATTTGGGAAAAACTTGGTGCTAGGGAAATCCCTAGGAACCCTCAAGGCTGTCCTCAGCTAAGACTCCTAGCCAATAGTGGAGAGGGTGCTTAACTAGCTTTCCCCTGTACTCAGAATGGTGACTGGCCTAATTGTCATTATAGAACCTACATCCAGTGACTGATGGAAGCAGATGAAGATAACAACAGCCAAACACTGGGCTGAGCTCCTGGAGTTCAGTTGAAGAGAGGAAGGAAGGATTATAGGTACAAGGTGGTCAAGATCATGGTGGGGAAAACCACAGAGACAGCTGACCTAAGCTAATGGGTGCTCATGGACTCTGGACTGACAGCTGGGGAGCCTGGATGGGACCGAACTAAGCCCTCTGAATGTGGGTGACAGTTGTGTGACTTGATCTATTTGTGGGTCCCCTGGCAATGGGACCAGGACCTATCCCAGGTAGATGAACTGGCTTTTTAGAGCCCATTCTTTGTGGTCAGATATATTACTCAGCCTTGATACGGTGGGGAGCCTCTTAGTCCTGTTGCAACTTGGTATACCAGCCTGTGTTGCCTACCCAAGGGAGGCCCTACCCCTTATGAGGAGTGAATGAGGTGTGTAATGGGGGAATTGGGAGGAAAAGAAGAGGAGGGAGGGGGAACAGTGGTTGGTATGCAAAATAAAAAAAGAATTTAAATTAAAAACTCTACCTACAAATGATGGATCTTATACTATTTACTTGTAGCTATCATTCCTATCCAACTGAATTAGCTAATCGGCTTCCAACAAATATTCACTCTGTTCTTGGAGAAAATTTATCCTACTTCTCTTGCTTCCAAAATCCCATTATAGGGAGATTTGGAATAATTCCATTTTTTCATATGTAATGAGAGAAAACAGGTGCACAGAAAATGAGAAGAATTCATTAAACACATTATTGGGGTTTTTATAGGGTAAGTTCAATTCATAAGATCCAACAAAACAAAGCTTTCCATCAGACTAGAGGGCTTATCTATACATGTTTAAAGGTAAAAGAATGAAGCTGGCTGAGTGGGTGATAGACAGGAAAAATAACGTTTATGCCATTACTAATTGGTCTTGTGACATTGGAATTTGACTTTAGAATTTTTCAGTTAATGTGTTTGGTGAAAACCCATGAAACAAAGACATGTGGTTAATTAAAGTCATGCAAGGAAAACAAAAAACCAGCATCATAATTTTAAGTAAAATAATATGATAAAATGAAAGTACCCTTTTCCGTTTTCATTGTGAACCTGATGGGATTTAAAATCTGCATGAAAGAAAAATCCCTGTGTCTATGAGGCTATTTCTAGAAAGGTTTAACCCCGAGTGTAGGTTGTGATCTAGGCAGAATAAAGTGAACTGAGCAACAGCTGCCATCTCTGCTTTTTGATAATAGACACAGTGTGACAAGCCTTATGCCCTTGACTTCTAGACTTCACTGTCAGATATTCTGTTAGAGCATTCTTCAAGGTCTTTTGAAGGTTAAATACCACACATTCTTATGTCAGATCTGTTTATTTTCTACATCCTTAGAATAGTATACACAAAGTAAAAGAGAAAGTGTGCTGCCTACTGGGGCTTACACTGTAGCTATGACAGAATACAATAAACATCAATGCTAAGAGATGTGTAATATGATATCTAGTACAGCGCATGACATTATTAAAAGAAATCAAGCTAAGGAAATATGGTGGACTGGGGTCTGCTGTTTAGAAGAGGTGGTCAAAGATGGGCAACTTTGTTGAAGAGATTTCCATTTAAGGAGGATATTTATTCCCGAGTTTTAGAGATGGGATATAAGAACTGTATGTCAGCTCATATGACAGTCTCCATTAGACTTATGTTAATTAAATAGCTTTCAACAAATTAGCATTATTTTCATTAATATCAAAAGATGTTTAATATTAATGTAAATGAGGAATACAGTTAACTATTGTCATTTACTTTTGAAGTCAAGATTCAATTAATGACACATTTTGAATATATGAATTTAATTAAATGTTATAAATAGTAAATTTTAATGAAATATTCATATTTTATCAATATCTTTGACTTCATCATGCAAGAAATAAGACTATATGAGAGGTGTGTGTGTGAGGGTGTATGTTTATACCCATGTGTGTGCTGATTTCACTTCAATGTTTTCCTATGAAAAACATCAAAGCATCTTTAATTGTATTACATAGAGAATGTTTGTAAAAAGTGATACCCATTAGAGAAAGAATGATAATCTGATGTCAGTGATAGGTGTTGAAGTAATAAATTCCCTGTGTGGATGACTATATTCTTAACTATCATTCGTCCTCAGAATTCTATAATACTGATAGAAATGAAAGTAATCTACTCTGGAAAAAAGAAATGGCTGTTAAGTAATTTTTAACTACACCATATGGCATCTCTATTTGGAAATTTTAGATAAATAACAAGAAGAAATAATTTGTTAACGCTTGTCATATGCATTTTAAAAACATTTGGCTGCATACTATACAATTCCCCCTTTCTACAATTAATATGTTTGTCTTGAACTGCGAGCTGTTCTTTTTACAATTTGTTCTATAATAGAATGAGTTATGAAAAGTTAGAAGAAAGCACAGAATATTGTCCATTGGAATAATCCAGGAGCCTTACTTCTGTCTCCATAGAATTAATTATTTATGGAGATATTAGATAAATAGAGTAGAGCTCCTCATTCAGGAAAACATACACACAAGATGACAAAATTCCTACTCCATGCAAAGCACGGAGATCACTGTCTCTGAGTTAGAAACACTGTCAGCTTATATAAAGTTGGCATCCATCAGGAGACCAAGGACAGGAAGGATGAAAATTTAAATAGATGCAAGAAAAAATATTACCTATGGTCACAATACCACACTGAGACCTACTGAAATGTATTTGAGTAGAGAATGGGAGATTTTATCCCTGGAAGCTGGACCTAAGTGGATTAATATAAAACAGGAAAAAAATGCTCCAAGCTTTTTGAGTGACAGTGGAAACAGAAAGAAGCAAGAAAATCGCAAGAAATTTTAAGGAGGAGTGGACACAGCTCTAAACATCTGTAGAGTGGTTGTACTTTCTAGTTAAAAGAAGATAGAAATAAATAGGCAAGCATTTTGAAAACGGAGATAATTTTGTTTCACTTTCAAAAATGCTCTGTGAAGGGAGAGAAGGATATGGAGCTACAACCTTGACATTGGCAGTAGGATCTATGTGAGAGAAACCATAAGTGAATAAAATGGACTTACTGGGATGTGGCTCCACTGTAGCTTCTTTGCTTCCAGGTTCATTTTTGTACTGTTTCAAGGGCAAAGTACTCATTTCAACCAAATTACCCAGTTTCATGTCAACAAACGTCTACAGACTACTAATAAAATCTGTTAATTAAGCAAGGGATATGCTGGCTCCATTTAAGCCTTTAATCCTTTTGGACCCAACTGTGAGCTGTGCTGTGGAAGATCTTTTCAAAAAAATCTATGGGGGGGGCATTGTCTTTAGAAAATTTTGAAATCTGAACTCATGATGTGAGTAGTAGAACTCTGGGCTCAGACCTATCATTCTGTACTACTACTCTTTCTAAGATTAAGGCTTCTACAGTTCACTTAGAATGTACTTCCAAAAATAGTCATCACCATCACGAGAATGATATCTATTCAAAATGTTTCATTCTCATTGGGACTCCTCTTTAATTATGTATTTGTTTCAAGTTTTAATCTGTAGGAACCATTTATAAAAGTATGGACTGCTGTGGATGCACAGAAAAGAACAGCTCAATACTGTTCCTGTTATGGCAAAAGTTCTGCCATTCTAGGATCCCGCTATCTATATCAAAGATCGAATATCCACTTTACATGTCCTTATACATTTATCCATTAAATGACATTATATTCTACCTCAAAGCTTTCTCCCAGAGAGGCTCTTGTGTCTGTGTGGGTAAAAAGGATCGATCACACAACTTTCAAAGGACCAACATCCTTCATCTTTCTAAAGTATCTTATATCATAAGAACAGGTATGTATATAATAATGAGACCTGCTTCTACAAGGAAAAACAAACTGTTTCAAAGCAATTAAATGTGCTGTTAAAATAAGGAGAATATTCAGTCTAGACTGAAGAGAGGAAATATCTCACTTCTTCAACGTACATTCTAACATTTTATGCATCTCAACAACTGAGCAGGACTAAAGTTCAAAATCTCCTAAGGATTTACCATCAGATTTTACGATAGACACTGGGGGGAAATGAAATGAAATTCTTCCTATTATCATCTGCTGTAATATGTAATACATGTTGTGCTTTCCAAACCAGCTGTTTAATCCTACCCTCCGCATCCCTATCCTCCGGAGACTGGTGTCTGTTTCCTACTTGGATAAATAAATCAAATTTGATTTTTACATTTTACAGGTACCCTAAAAATCTATTCACTCCATAGTTTTTATGTTTGTTCGCGTTTCGTTGAAACTCCTGCTTGGCCCTGTACAAGCTGTGAAACCCCTGATGCCCTATTTCCTCCAACTTCATCCCACTGAGAAAACTTTTAAAGAAATGACACCAGAAGCTCAGTTCCCCATTTCTGGCACCTGGATGCAACCCATCTTTCTAACATGATCAGCCCACCCATGTGCCCTCCCAGGGGCTTAGTTTATGACCATACTTGGGCACAGTCCCAAGTCCAATCTAGCATGTCATTACCACTCGCCTAGAGTCTATAAGACTTTTCTGCCTCAGCCCAGGTGTGCAACTTCTCTGGCTTTTTTGGGGGGCTGGTAAATCGACCCAGAATTGACACCAAATAAACATACATTTAATCTATTTCTAATCTGGTTTGATCTGGACTTTTTCATATGCAGAAACATACCAGTTTTTTTGGTTTGGTTTTGCCTGAGGAATTACAGAAAAACTTCAGTTGTTGAGTGAGCTAAAAATCATATCTATGATAGGCTTAGTTGTATAATATGTCCACTAAGAAAGAAGACAGGAAGGCATTTCTGTTAAGTAACAACACATATGATTTAGCACCTTTTAGTTAATATTCTTTTAAAATGTGTCCTTAGAAATACTATTTTTATGTCTTATATTTGTTTGATTTTGTTTTTTCAAGACAGGCTTTCTCTGTGTAGTCCTGGCTGTCCTGGAACTCACTCTCTAGACCAGGCTGATCTCGACTTCACAGAGATCCACTTGCCTCTGCCTCACAAGTGCTGGGACTAAGGGCATGCACCAACCCCCCATCAGTATTTTGTATATATGTATATATGTATTTTTTATCTATATGTATATATATGCACATATTACATATATACTTGTGTGTATAAAATTGTATACACATATAGATAGATAGATAGATAGATAGATAGATAGATAGATAGATAGATAGACGCACACAAGTATTTGACCAGTTTCAGTGTTAATAAGATCTTTATCCTAGCTGAAGAGTATCCGGATATATACATACCTTAATAGGAATATCAGTAATTTGATAATTTTGACATTTTAATTGTTACAATTTTTATAGAAAAGGTGTTGTATGAGTTTCCTCAGAGAGTGAAACCTTCCAACCTTCAGGGAAGCTGCTTAACAGGAAGCTAAACAACTCTAAATCGCTTCCAGAAGTATCTGAAAATGATCAGATTCACTAGGCTGCTGTGGGATGTCCTGTCTGTTGTGAATAAATAAAACGCTGATTGGCCAGTAGCCAAGCAGTAAGTTTGGGATACACAGGACAGAGAGGAAAGGCTGGGAGGTGGGAGGTGGAAGTTGGGAGGGGAGGCTAGCTGCCTTCCAGGGAACATGATGTAAAGGCAGCAGGTAAAGCCATGGAACACGTGGCGACATATAGATTAACAGAAATGGGCTGAATATAAGAGTAAGAGCTAGACAATGGTAGGCCTGAGCTAATGGTGAGCTAATGGCCGAGCAGTTTAAATAATATGAGCATCTGTATACTTATTTTATAAGTGGGCTACAGGACTACCAGGGCTTGGCGGGACCGAGAGAGAAAAATTCTAGCTACACTAGGCTCTCCCAGAGCAGGCAATAAAAACTGACAGTCCCCTTGATCAGAAGGAAGCTGCAAAGTGTAAGGAAGATGTTGGACAAACAGCTGCAAAGAAAACTGAGAGTGAAAGGCGTCAAAGATGATTCTTAGATCAGAACAGCTGCATGGTAGGAGCAGAAACCAGCAGAGCTGCAGGGAAGAGGTTTAGACCAGATTCATGTGGAAAAACAAAACAAACAAAAAAAAAACCTCTCCAACCTGTTTAGTTGCCTGCAGGCTATGCATTGTGCTCCAAGCACCCAGGTTTGTAGGCTGTCACCAATCATGGAGTGGGCTTTGGGTGAGGCAGCTGTCTTTGAGTCATTTTTAACTTGTATGTGACCCCTTTATCCGTATTCTTGTAAGTTACCCTGGTTCACCAAGTTGAACTTTGGTGACATTGGTACTTTGGTCTGTCAAGGGTTCCCCATCTGGGTGCTGTACTATGATGCATTTACATTCCAGTTGAGGAGCTTCCCTGAGGATGAAATATTTCTACCTCTCAGGAAACTGTTACAGTTTTGTCACACAAGAGAATGCCACCATAAACTGCATCATACATGTATTTTATTCTTTAAAAAAATGCCCTATTCTAAAAGAAAGGTATCACTTCAATCTGCAGTGCCATTTATAATCTCCTTTCCTGCTTATAAAACTTCAATTTTTACATGTCTAAGAAGTGTGTTGATGAATATTACCTTATCTGAAAAAGACAACAAATATTTGGTCAGCACATTTTGACCCAGTCCACCATTTGATTAATCAGATAATTGTTGATAGCTTGTGCAATGTGGAACTTGCAGGAGGCACACAATTTAAAACTAAACTCATTTCAATCAAAAATGTTTCTGAGCTGAGTAGACTAAGATGACCTGAAATATTACCAAGGAAATGTCAGAGCAAGTAAATTTCATTTGAGAAAGAAGTGCTACGGAATGTGCTAGTTGTTTTGTCCCTGATAACTATATAAACCTGTTTATTTCGAGTCTGAACCTTTCGAACCTGAGTTTTGAATTCAACCGATTTTACAGCGGCTGTTGTCACTCTGTCTAATAACTCCCCCATTGTCTGGGTCTCAGTGGGGGGTGGGGTGGTGGGGGGGGAGGTCCCACGGTTTCTTTCCAGCTGTTACTTAGGCTAAGATAATGTTTTTGGTTCTGAACAACTCCCAGCATGCAGTCTGCTCCTGACAGCCTCAATAAAATTCCATTTTAGCAAAATGAATTAAAAGTTGGTGTGAGAAAACTTTATAGGAAGAAACAATTAAGAACTTTTTTTTTCCCCCCTGAATTGGCTTATGACTGGGAGAGTTTCATCTTGAGCAAACCTGTCACCTTGCAGGATAAAATACCACGGGCAGCTTTGCGACAGTCTGATCTTACCTTTTGCTTCTCTGAGCAAACTCTTAAAAGAGTTAGAAGAGCTTCCACAGAAATATCTGGAGCTTAAGAGGCAGCAGCAGCTGTTCAGTCCGATAACAGCAGCAGCCTTCTTGGCGGCAGTCTAAACCCTAAAATCCCCAAATATACCCCAGACCTAGAATCAGAGGGAAAAAAGAAAAGATTGCGTTAAGCTACCGTTTTTCAAACTTTCTAAAGGGAATCATACCTGAAAATGAGCTTTATTTATGCATATATGTATGCATGTGAACACATGCTCTCACAAAGTCGGCTTGCAAACACAAAAGATGGGGCATTAGATGGCATTCAGATAGTCCAATGGAATGTGAATGAGACAAACTCTGAGTATTTGAGGGAACTGACAAAAAGAGTGTACCTGAATTAATGAGGGTGATTTCTGGATACTCAAACCAAAAAAATGAGACAGTAGCAATATCCTTTTGAATATATATTGCCAAAATATATTAATAGTCACACTTTTCCATCACTAAGTTAATGTACTTATTTTATGTACAGGGGAACTGCCTGAGTTTGAATCTTCGCTCAATACCTTACCAACCTCCTCCCTCTCTACCTTATTTTCTCACAGCAAAGCAAAGGTAATTTGTAGCATCCATCACTAATGTAAAAATAGTGCCAAGTTCCTAATAAAGATTATTATCTGTTGGTTGCCACTATCCCTATCTAACTTTTATCAAGCTCTACATATCAGGCTGTCCTTGACTTAAATAGTGTCACCTACTCATAAATGGATAAAAACATGTACTTGCTTTTCAAATACACACAAATGTGCACACAGACACTCACACACACACATGAATAAATAGAAAAACTATACTATTTATTATACTATTTAAAATTTTTCAACAATTTTCTGAAAAGTTGATGAAATTTTTAGTACTTTCATCTATATTTTGATATTCATGCTCACTGAGCTAACTTTATTGTTTCTTATTATGTCAAAATGGACATGGGATAACTATATTGTAATATAGTATGAAAAATAGCTATAGCAAAATTGTACTTCCAGTAGTTTTCTGATCTGGACTTTCATCCTCTAAGTCCTTATACATGGAAGGTAAAGGCAAGAGGATCATGAATTCCTACTTAGCTCCATAACCAGTTCAAAGTCAGAGTGGAAAACATGAAACCTATATTAAAAAATAAATACAGTAGCTTTTTTTGCAAAAGAAACATGTAAAACTTTCATAGATAGATAGATAGATAGATAGATAGATAGATAGATAGATAGATAGATAGATAGAGATATATAGATATAGATAGATAGACAGACAGACAGACAGACAGACAGATAGATAGATATGGTTTAGGATTTAAGGGTTAGATGAGTATAACTCATTTATACAGCATGACTATAATCATGAAAGAAGTAAGTCAAACTTCACACGGCATCTGTGCTGGCTTGGGAGTTATCCTCTGAGTTTGTGGTTGCCTACAAATGGTACAGAAAGCTCCAGAATCTCAAAGTCAATTCATAAAGGCTGGGAAGCCCTCTTCTGTCCTTTGATGACAGTTCTAGAAGAGAACACTTCCAGAGACTCAAGACTGTGCCCATATTTTTAAATTATGTCTTTCAGCATTGCATAGATGGTATTTTGATTCCATTCAAACTCCACCTCCTAAAATCTTTCCATATTCACTTCCTTCACTACCCATCCATTTCTTATCCTCATTCTGTTCTTTCTTAAACTCACAAAGACTACTTTGTCTTGAATAAATATTTTTTGTTGGATGTGTGGCCTTTGATTGCAGCATGCTCAAGTTAACAAAGGCTACATTATTAGGGGAAACTGATTTGTCTCTCCCAGCACTAAAATTTCCAGTTAATCCTTGACTAGGCATGGGATTGCATACCCAAATTCTTTCTCCATGTTGGAATTTAGTCTTGCTTGGGCTTAAAAAGGTCTTGTGCCAGCTATGGCAACTGTTGTACGTTCATGTGTGTGTGTGTGTGTGTGTGGGTGTGTAGGTGTGTATCCTAGTATGTTTGGAAGACACTGTTTCTTTGTAGTCTTCTACCACTTCTGACTTTAATACTCTTTCTACATGCACTTATGCAATTGCCATTGACCTTGGGAGGAGAGGTGTGTATTTGAGGCTAAACATTTAGGCAGTCTCTTATTTCATTTATCTTGGTGGATTATGTATTAAACACCAACTACAAACAGAAACTTTCCCAATGAGCATCGAGAGACATATTAACTTATATTTATAACCATCAGTCATTAAGACTCAGTTTCAGTCATTAAGACTCAGATTAGCACTATTTTCATTTAGTAGAATACTAGTGGTATTTTTCCCTTAAGGCCTATGACCTGTCTATCCATAATTTCATGGCCCAATAATAGTGCTGGATATGGAGATACTCTTGTGTTTCGGAACTTATAGCCAATGGAGACTGGTTACATAATGTTCATGCTACTATTGTACCATTGGGCATGTCTTTCTGGGCTGGTCATTATTATAGCTCACAGGTTCACATATGAATAAGACTGATAATTATTTTTCGCTTATAGGAAGCATAACACCTTCCATCATACAGCAAGAGTGAGGCTTCCAAGTCACTAGTAGTTTAATAACTCCCATGTTCTATGACTGAAGTATGTGATGTCTTCAATATTAGAGTCTTACCATCCAGTACTGGAATGTAACTAGCAACATCATTAATATTCTACAATAATTTGGAGCTATGGGTCCTCATTGGCCAATAATTCCAAAAGAAATAACCCATTTCTGGCACTAGGCTTTTTTGTCTAGTAAAGACATTGTCTAGTAAGGACTAGACAACTGGATCCATGTTATCTAGTAAGGACATTATAGCCCCATTGCTCTATAACACTATTTTAACTCTTTTTATACATAAGTGTGCATGTTACATATTATTTCCTTTATATTTGTATTTTTCTTTAATTATATGTATATCAACTTGATAGCTTCCATTTGTAAGCTGCATTGTCCTACATTAGTACATAAAATGACATTTTCTGCACAGCCAAGCAAGAGGTCTCTCTGTTGTTAGATGAATCACACTATGCCTGAGTTTACTTGTTAAGGAATATTGTGATGCAGTATTTTTGAATCCATTGTGTAGCTAGAGTTTTCCTGCCTGGCCCACGGTCAGGGCAAATCTCTCTCACCCGCCAGTCCCACAGCCACTCAGACCCAACCAAGTAAACACAGAGACTTATATTGGTTAAAAACTGTATGGCCGTGGCAGGCTTCTTGCTAACTGTTCTTACAGCTTAAATTAATCCATTTCTATTAATCTATACCTTGCCACATGGCTCGTGGCTTACCGGCATCTTCACATGCAGCTTGTCATGGTGGCGGCTGGCAGTGTCTCTCTCCCCAGCTTCCTGTTCTCTCAATTCTCCTCTCTGTTAGTCCCACCTATACTTCCTGCTTGGCCGCTGGCCAAATCAGTGATTTATTTATTGACCAATCAGCAACACATTTGACATACAGACCATCCCACAGCACCATTGTAGTTTAAAAATGCAACTCACTTGAATGAAAATGAATATATTCTTATAATGTCCATTGAAATTTAAAATCTTAGTGAACTAGAAATTTTTATAAAAATACTCTTTTCTGAGCAATGCACCAAAAATGGTCAGTATCTTTGAGTTCCAAAACGGTATTGCTTTAGTATTTGGAGCAATGACAACTGAATCTCATTAATTTGTAGTCATTCTAGAATCCCTATCAGTCCTACTTTGTACCCCATTATCCTTACTATTGAAGCTACATTGTCCTGGACTTCACAGTCTGGGCAGAAAGCTTGATTCCTTCAAAATACTGCGATCCCTTCAATACCTTTCTAAAATTCTCCATGGAAATTGAATACCCAGTAAACCTAGCCAAGCATTATATCAGAAAGACTTACTAAAATTTGCTTAAATATTTCTTTTGACAGAAGTATCAAGAGCAGTGAGACCAGAAAAGTCATGCATAGCTGACCATTAAACTCTCTCCTGTTAATTAATGTACAATTTGTACAGAGTTGTACATATTTTCATATAGGTAGACAATATTAAATTATCAAATGAGGTAAGTGGGATGGTCATCATTTACATAACTGTTTTAGGGACATGTTTATTTAAGAAATACTGATTCCCTTTCTCTTCTAATGTATTTGTATTCTATAAGTAATTCTAGTGTTTTTACTTTAATTTTTCAGTATATTTGGTATGCCTCAAATTTACGCCTCAATTTCCAGTTTGTTACTACTCACACATTTAAATCTCTTGATTCCAAATGGGAAAACATGGAATGCTTTTAAAAACGGCAATAGAAGAAAAGAGAGATGACTCTGAATTGCTTCTCTCTGCAGGGAAATTACAGATGGAAATGGGATGTACTGCTTTAGACTACATTCTGAATAGAAGCCAAAGTCCCCTCTCAATGTTCTTTTCAGTTCTTACAAAGAAGTCACAATGCCCTTGGATATTTAAATGTATTTACAAAATGTATTTATAAAACTCTGTGGATCTTTGGTATTTGTTAAATTAGGGATATCCTTAAAATTCATACTTAATTGTTTTGAAAACTGTTTAAAATAAGATCATTTGTGCCAGTTGGTTTTAAAATAATAGTTTTCTTATATATACACAGCCCTTTCTTGCAAATAATTAAAAAAAATAGCCCAATGTTGTCCAGAACTCATTTATACATATGTTCTTTATTTTCCAAATTTCAAGTCTGCTTTCAAAGTAATCTACAAAATGTCACAATTTTAGTTACCAGTTAAAATAATTATTCATATGTCATTACCCACATAAATATTCAAATGCTCCAATCTATTCTTATTGCTAGTAAAGAAAGTTGGATTATTAATTAATATGTTCATACAATAACAATTATCTGAAAATATTTTAGCTCTTTTTGAAACCTTAAATCATTTGAGGTGTTTGCATGATTTACTGATCAATTCTCACGTTCTCTACAATCCATAATAATATGTATAATATAAAATAGTGCATAGAAATTAATATAATAGAAAACAACATACAGTAGGTAATTGCTAAGCTAATTTTATTCATAATGCAGAATACATATAGTTTTACATGAAATATTTTAAAATAGTGTCACATTTTCTATAAACTATGAATTTTTGAATAGCATAGGTAATATATACATATTATATGTATATTCAGACACTGTGGAATTTTACATGATTTTAATGTCAATTATTGATTTAACGTTTAAATCTTTTACTATTTTACTTTGAATGTCATTTTGAATGCTCAGGTCAAAACCACAACTCTTCAAATACATTTTCCTTTGAGGGATAAATATATTTCCTAAGTTATGGAACTTGTTCTGTCATAATTTTCCATGAAAATTTGGGCAGCTGTATGTTATTTTCCCCATCCTCCTGAAGCACAGTATCTGCATTCTTGGGGAGAAGAAAAATTAAGCAAAGCTTAATAAGAAAGTTGTAATTGAGGATTTAGAGATATTTAACTAAATATAGGTTCAGTAAAAGTATTTCAGTATGGTATATTAGTCATCAAAGCATTTTGAAAGAACTGCATTTTATATGGAATATACTAAAATATATAATAACACTTTTAAACTTTTATTTATTTAAAATGTTTAGCATGTTGTACATTTAATCAAATTCTTATTTCTTAAATTTTATACAACTGATTTTATATTTCTGTATCTCTCTTGGACCTCCTCCTCTGTCTTTCTTTGTCTATTTTTCCTGACAATGTGAAGGAATAAATACTTATTTTTCTTTAAAAATGGATCATGAATTCTGTACTTTAAAAAATGTGTTATAGATAATATGTCATAAATACCTTTAAAACTTTATTGGTTCAGGAAATTTGTGTAGTACCAAATTTATCCTGGCACCTATCATGAATTTTTGATGTACCAAATGTTCTTTTGAACACACATCTCATATTTTGCATGTTGTATTTTCCATTTTCCTGTGAGAGTTTGGAGAAGAGGAAGTGAAGTCACTAAATTATTTTCCTGAAGTTAAATTTGTCTGCTTATAAAAATAAGCCTAATTATTGCCTGAATGTAAAGTACACAGAGCTAACAAGAAACTTCATATAAGTAACCTAATTTGTGAAGTACAAAATATATAAAGTTTTATTATCAAAATTCCATCATTAAGAATCTCACACCGGATGATCGGCCTTTGTACAATTAGAGATTGCAAAACTGTGCAAGATTTTTGCCTACATTTAAAATATTTTCATATAAATAAAATAATTATTTTCAGGTCAGTAAGGACAATTTTATACTAAATTTGGTAGTGATTAAGTACAGCAGGTTGTATTCTTAAATTTGATACACTATTTTTTCAGCCTACTTGTTTTCTTAAGATCTTCTGGTTTAGTAAAGGAAATTAAAATCCAGTATGCTTGGCTATGTACAAGCATATGCAGTGCAGACAGGGGAGAGAGAAGTAGAGAAGGAAATGGAAGGACAGGGAAGAGGAAGAGAGGAGTGATAAAGAGGAGGATAGAGAGAGGGTGGGGATAATTAAAAAAGAATGGTGAAGTGAAATATGAAACCCACTGCCCTTTTTGGAAAGACCCCATTGGGATGACTAGCTGCTCCCTAATGTAAGCATGAAGTGAAATCATAAGGAGACATCAACAGATATTGTCTAGAACCTCCAGTAGCTACCATGATGAAGAAAGCATAAAAATTACAGGTCTTCTGTAGCTTATAAGGATTCAGTCAAATGCCAGCCCAATCCTTGTGACGTAACTTCTGCAAGAACTAGAGACATGTCATCAGTCTCTTGAGCAGACTAAACAAGGGACCAAACAGAGAATGATGCTGTGATTCAGAAGAATTTTGTAGTTCCAAATAAGGCACAGAGATTTGAGAATGCCAATACATGTCCCGTGTTCTATGAACCCTGACTTGCATTTCAAATGTGCTTTGGGAAGCTCAGCCTATACCTATACAAGAGATATCTCCCAGAGGGAAGACCTTCGAAGCAACAAAAAGTCATCTCTCTTCCATCTCTCCATGCTGTCTGTCTAAGTCCTCATTCTTTCAAGAATGTTAAATATCTGATGTATCTCCATGTTTTTTTGATTAATCTGTCTTTATCTAACACAGCAGAAAGGAGTGATTTTATCTACCCGAGTAAGGTATGTGCCATAGACTCCTGTGGATCCCAATGTTGCAATGCTGTGGGTCTCTTCACTCTATTATTAGTGGTATCTTCTCAAATACATATTTGAGAAAAGGAATTCAAAATATTATGGATCTCTAGTTCTAAGGAAGTTGTAAACAGAAATTTGAGGTCTCACAAAAGGAAGTGTTAGTGACCTTTTAAGTAAATGATACAGAAAAGTATGCATACTATTTTAGAAAAAAAATTGTATGACTAGGACTATGGAGTCTTGTTCCTTAACTCTTTTGCCATTTGCGAAATTAATTCCATTGCAAAGAACAAGAAAAATAAAATAAAATAAATTTATATGATTAAAAATGCTGTTCTTCCCTCCCAAATTTTGGTAAAATATGAATCTGTTTTGATGGTAATTTTCAATTCTTTATAACCACCTCACAAAGTCTACATCTATGACTTTCTTCACTATGACTTTCTAACAGTATGGGAACTAATACAGAAAATAGAATGTTCACTATAAATTAAGTAAAAAGATAACAAAAGCTATAATTCTTATCTTTATTTGATTGGAATAATAAAAACACTTGAGTCAAATGTGTATATTAGACCAAATTTCATATTTCTGTTAATTGGAGTTCTTAGGAAATTTCATGAATCAATATATGATAGATAGGTGGCAGATGAATAGCTATACATAAGTGTATTTTAAAATTGAATAAATCATCTAATTTCCATACCATGGGTTGTGGTTCCCTCATGATCACTGATATAAACTAAGCGCTTATGTCACTACCATATGGAAGAATCCTAACCCCCATGTAAGTTTGTTCAGTAGGTTTAATAACATATAAGTGTAGGGCCTGCCTGAGGTTATCAGTGTCATCCTACAAGAAGTCCAGGAGATCAGACCATCCTTTCTCTTCATTACACAGGACAGCACAAGACAGATACCATACAAAAAAAAAAATTGTGTCCTTAATGGAACTTGGCCATATGCAAATTTCATCTTACCATTCTATCCACTAAGAGTATGAGAAATACATTTGTGTTCTTTATGTCACTCAGACTAAGATATTTGTTTCAGCAATTTGACGACCTTAAAACATGAATCAAAACCTATGAATTAATATATTGAACAGCATCACAAATCATTCTCTAAATTATTGACTCATTCCAACGTATTATCTTCCAAGAAACGTAAATGACAAATTTATTTTCTACCTCAGAGGTTCATATACATGATTTTCATAACTCTTAAACTATCTGGTTCCTTCTTACCCATCAGATTATTTAGAATACACTTCTAAAGTGAGTGTCACCTGCCCTGACTGACTTCACTAAACCCTACTCTCCCTGTTTGTTTGATTATAGCAATCTACGTGGTTAATTCCTTCACTGAGCTTTTCAGTCTATGATTACCTGATTCATAGTTAATTCAGTTGTACATTATTTATCTGACAAATAAAAAGCAAGTTTCAAAGTTAGTAAGTGTACTCAGTGTCTTTTTAACACTCAGCCCCCTCTGCCTCTTCTAATGTATGACACCAATTAGTGATTAAAATGTTTCTAGAATGAATAAGATAATAAGTTGTTTGTAAACAAATGCAGGATGCCCTCCGTGTTCATGTGTTTTATATCTATGAAAATAAACCAACCACATGCAAAATGCTAAAAAATGCAAGAAGACTAAACCTTTACATTCCTATGTCTTGCCATTAGCATCTTAATTATATGATATAACAACAATTCACACACCATTTGCTCTGTACTTGATACTATATGTGGTATAGATTAATTATAGGGAAGAATGTATGTGGATTATATGAAAACACTACACTAATTTATGTAATGGACTTAAACTTCAGTAGATTTTAGTGACTATTGAGAGTACCCCTCCCTCATATCATACAGATAGATATGGCTATTTACAGGTGTGTATTTCCATGTCAGTAACATTTTTCAGGTTATATTTTACTATTCCTCAAAGGAGGAACTAAATCTGCTAAGATTACAAACATTGCACACATTTTTGTAAGTACTGAAAATTTATGAATATAATATACCATGTTGTTGCCCCCAAGTTATTATGAAACCCAGACAAGAAATGGATTGCAGGTGTCTAAATCAACAATGTATTACATTCTTCTCATGCCTCAGAAAGGAACATATGCCATAGTAACCCTGTCTTTGTCAAAATCTGTGTTGTTTTATATTAGTTCTTTGATTTTTATTTTTATGATTCTATGAAAATATTTTAAGAAGTAAATTTAAATGGATATGGAGCTCAAATTAATATAATATCACTAACTACTCTTTAGACTGCATGATAGATAAGACATTTGAGAACAAATTTTATGTTGTCCTATATTACTGCTCTATTTTGTGTCATGAAGCTGAGAGAGTGGAGCTTAAAAATTAGGCAAACTAAAGTCTTATTTAATAGTCAACTTTATTCAGGGCATCAGACAATTTACATTCTTAGGGCATTCTGAGGGTTAAGCAAGGTAATGTGAGCAAAGTTCACTTGAGTCTAATTTGTATACAGTCACAAGGACAAAGGTCACATGAGTTTAGGCTGTATACAGTCACAAGGGTTGCCTGTACTTAGAAGCATCATCTAAATAATAATAGTAATATGATAGGTAATCTAAAGTAAACCCATTCCAATTTATACCTGGAAGGGCTCAAAAGCACATTCCAAGAATTACCTGTTATGGACGAACAGAGATTACAAGACTTTTGTCTCATTTTTTTGGAGTTCTCTCACAATGTCTCAGAAATTTCCTCACATAGCTTAATCATGGACTGTGTTCTGACAATCCTATGGAGCTGAATAGTGTTTTCTAAGTATCCCTAAAGTCATGTTTTCTTTATATTAAAGGACTTGATCAAGTGATGAACACTCCCAGATTCTAGGTTGTCCCTCTGCAATAACAGCAAATTTATCAATTCTGATATAGAATTTCTTTGGATAACAAAAGAGTTATATTGATGGACATGCATATGCATATTCTGGTTTGCCATATCACAAAGGTTCTCTGAATCATCTAATCTCATGAATACGTAGATACTCTGTATCCTCTTCCTAAACTTTGCCTGTCACTGAAAATGTCATCTGGCTTAGCAAACTAATATCATGCAAGTCCAAATTCTGAACATATTCCTACAAATGAGAAATGGAAGCATATTAAGGTAAATCCCTTACCATTGTACAGGCTGGGGCTACCAAGAATTATTTTTAATTATGTTTTCTTGTTTATTAGATTTTTTTTTATTTCAGAGTTATTTCAATTTGGATAATTGGCAAAAGACAACACCAAATAAATTTTTGCAATATTGTTCCTCTTAGTTGAAACAATGCAGGTCTTAGCAAAACAATGAAGGGGAAAGAAGCAAGTGAGAACAAGGAGACTAGAAACAGAAAAGAAAGCCCAGGATATTGTAGTACAATGTGTCTTAATAAAATGCAGAAAAAGGAAATTATCCTATTCTTACTCATTTCACTAAAAATATATGACCAATTGATGAACCAGTTTGTCTCTATCATAGGCTTAAAAGCCTTCTTAGAGTAAACACAAACTAGACTCATTCTTGTTTATGACCAGACCTCTGTTTCTCAAGGACTGGGCTATGCCAAACCTTCTATCTTCATTTACAAATGGTTCTCTTCTGACTGTTTCAGGAAATGGCAACCATGACATGTTTCACAAGGTTATATTGACTATTTACGACAACTTTTCATCACTACCTTGTTATGATCACCTTGCAAACATGTCTTTGTTTCAGGAGGTCATTATGACTAATTTGTTCTGGTCCTGTAGCTCTGCCTATCTTGCCTGCCAAATCCCCCATTTGGAAACCACCTACCTTTGATCCCATGGTGATTGGGTCAGTGGTCTTTCTCTCTGAGTCTTTGGGATGAACACCGATGACGTTTTACTAGTTATTGAACCTCAATTTTGGAATATCAAACAAATCAGGAGATGTTAAAAATGTATGTTTTATGATATTTACTGCCTCCAAAAATCACATTTAAAGAAAATATTTAAATCTCAAAAACATGGGATGAAACAAATATTTTCCTATTCATTTCAGGTAGTACTGAGACATACCCTGAGAATACCTATACTACAGCTCCTTCTCTGTAGTATACTTTTTTTCTGATTCTTTCTGTCACTCATTGCTAAGGGTAGACAGTGAGAATGAATGGAAATCTCTATTTAGTGGCACTGACAGATTTTCAGCTATCTTGTTATAATACACTTTGTTTCCTTGTCGTGAGACAGTCTTACTACGTACTGAGTATTTAGTAAGCTAGCTAGGACTCACAATGCAGAACAAGTCTGCCCAAAAGTTCTGCTGCTGCTCCTGCCACTGTCTCTTAGTCCTGGGGTTAGAGCTGAGAGTCCTCTTACCCAGCTGATTTCCAGTTAAGATGCTGTTTCTATTTCTTTTTTTTTTTTCCCCGAAAGAGGCATATGTGAAACATGTCATGGTTGCCATTTCCTGAAACAGTCAGAAGAGAACCATTAAGCATTTTTTCTTTGTGAGGTAAACAAATACACTTGACAACTTGCGCTATAATAATATTTTCACCTTTTTGCAATACTACAATTGTTCAGTTCGATTTGGGTGCTGCCTTGTCAGCTAAGCTTCATTAATACCCACGGGTTCAAATTTTACATTTATTTAATAACTTTACTGGTTTCTCCTTTATGAATGAGAGTAGGAGCTAATTACTAGTCTTTTAGCTTGTGGCTCCTGAGTGTATACCCCATGTCATCTCCACATAGGAGTGCACGTTAAGCTCTTAAGTGTTAACTGCATTGACTTTTGCTGCCTCTCACCTCCTGAAGGGCATCAGAGGCAAATGGGATCTTAAAAAAACTCAAAGATAAATAATTTATTTTCCAAATAGTTCTCTCTGGGAACACAGGCACCTATCTGTCATGTTACCAGAAGGGCTTAAAGCTATGTGGTATGCAGTACTGAACTTGTGGTTCTGAGCATCACAGGTTCCTTTGTTTGGGAACAACTACAGGCAAATTGTTGCAAAATACCTCCCTTCGCATTCCATACAGTCTGTGGAATCACAATCAATCCTGTGCCTCATCGACAACAACTGATCATCTCTTAGAAAAACTTTGAGTTCTTAATTATTGTTTGTTTGTTTCTTTTACCATCTATTCAACTCTTGAAGTCCAATCTACTACATACTTAAAGAAGCAGTATTTTTAAAATTTTATTTTGAAATACTACTATATTGTTTTGGTTTTATCATTTTAAAAATATGTATAAAAACATCAGAAAAGTAAGAATTTTTTTTTTCAAAATTCAAGATTGTGGAAAAAAAATAATGCTACTAGTATAAAATCCCCTTTACTGCTCAGTTTCTGGTGTCTGGAAGACGTCCACAAGAAAATAATTCTGGGCATCATCTCTGTAAATGAGAAAGGAGCCCTGGGAAGAAAGATTTTCTTCACTGTGTTGCTATAGAATACAAGTATAACCACCTACAAAGAAAGCTCAGCAGCAGAGGCTCCCTGTACAATAATAACTTACAGTGTGATTGCCCAACTTACCGAAGATGTCCAAAACAACAGCACTAATAGTTGCTGCAGGCAGTGAGCTTGGGAGAGGCATAGTCAGTTCCATTTTGTTTCTGCAGAGCAGGCTCTGTTGTCTCCTTGTGGCTACATTCTTTAAGAACTATTCTGATCACATTCATCCTATCAGACTACCCAACGTGAAGCTGAAGTAAGGCTGTGGTGTTTGATATATGTGAATTGCATTCCTAGGCCGATATATAGGTTTTCCCTTTGGACTAAATATTTTACCCTTATAAAACTGGCATATTGTAGTTATTTAAAAGGATGTATAAGTATAGAAAACGGTGGGAAGTTTAAGGACATCATTTTGAAACAAACTCCACAATCTGAGTCATTATTTGTTCCTTAAATGTTTGTTAGAAAAAATTTATTATTAAATTATTATGCTCAATAATTAATATAGATTTGAAAGCTAAACAATGCAATTAAAAAAGTAAACTAATAATGGATAGTAATTATAGGTTAAATACAATGAGAAATCTCTTTAATCCATCATAAAACTCATTACTTATGAAGAAAATCAAAGATGAAAGTTACAGCTTTTAGAAGACCAGTAACCTTCATAATGATATTCTATCTTAAAAATATATATGAAGTAACCTACAGATGGCACAATGCAAATATTTGCCTTGGTTAAAAAACTGTCTTTATTCACGTTTGAAGTAGGACATAACATGGGATGATAACATTTATGACACATTTTATTTTTCCCACGCAGTGGCATCACCTTGACAATAACAATTTGTTGCAATTAGTGCTGGGAAATATTGTACCTAATCTAAGAATCAGTATGTCTAGCTCAAGGTCAGAAGCTTACCTACTCAAGAAGATTGGATATTGGAAAATTACAAGTTATTGTCATTTCAATATTCCATATAATTCTATTGAATTTGGTCTCCATAGTTTAGATCTATAGCTTTTGAACTAAAATATATAACATAGAACAATTGCCTCGATGCTACTCAAGTTGAATTTCAAAATTGTTCACTTGCTGGAAGACTCTTTCTAATGTTAGATCTTAGTCATTAGTTCCTAGAACTTAAAGCCTTTGGGTATTCAATGAAAAACATACTATTCCTCCAAATAACATCATTGCCACCAGGAATCTTGTGTGTGTGTGTGTGTGTGTGTGTGTGTGTGTGTGTGTGTGTGTGTGTGTGTGCTAAATTTAGTGTAGAGGTTTCTAATAATCATATCCAAATTACTTTTAAAGCATATGTAAATTTACTTGCAAATATTTTTGGCAAGTATACTTGAAGGGTTATGCTAGGCCTGATAAAGAGATATACTCCAATATGAGTGAAATGAAAAGACAATTTGAAAAAAGAAACTGTTTTCAGGGTAGTTGATACACAAATTAATTTTTTTTTATTGATGAAAAATTAAAAATTATTGAAGGCACAAATTTACCAATAGAACTACAAAATGAACCAATACTCCCATTAAATGATTCAGTAACTGTTGAGAATGGTGTGAAGAAATGTGAAGCTGCAATGATCTCTATGCTTGCAGACTGATAAACTTACCTTCCTGTTTCATAGAAACTGAAGCATATTTGGTGCCTTCCATGGCAATCTTACATCTCTAGTAGTGATGATAAAAAAAAAGATCTTCTCTCAGCACCAATGTCAAATACCCCCTCTTACAATTATTTGGTAAATAATTCAAGTAGTCTTTGAAACAACCGTTAAGAATCCTAGTTGTTGGCCGGGCTGTGGTGGTGCATGTCTTTAATCCTAGCACTCGGGAGACAGAGCCAAGTGGATCTCTGTGATTTCGAGGCCAGCCTGGTCTATAAAGGGAGACTCAGGACAGGTACCAAAACTACACAGAGAAAGCCTGTCTCGAAAAAACAAAACAAACAAACCAAAAGAAAAAAAAAAAAGAATCCTGTTTGATTTGTTAATCAGGGATAACTAAAAGGCTGTTCCTGGCAGATAAAGGAGTTCTCAGTTTCTGGGTTTTGGTTAAGCACAAGGAGAAGTTGGTATTTTCTTAATTAAAATTACACTAACACTTTGATCCCATAGCATACAATGGGAATACATACAGACTACAAGAGCTAGTGTGGATGAAAAATGAGAAGATCATAGGAAGCGTTAAAGAAATCTCAATTCATTCAGGAGAATGTAGAATAAGTAAAAATCAATGGAAAAAGAAATATGAGCAAAATTTTATGATGATCTGGATTGGTAGAATTAGTGTGATAATGATCAATACTGCCCCAGACAATCCCCCCTATAGATCCTGGTGACAAGAGGAATGAATCCAGTATATTTTCAATCCCCTAAAGTTAAGAAAATAAGAAGTGTGTGGTGCTCTAAGAGGATAAAAGCCTGATGGATGGACACTCAAGTGTTCAGGGAGGAGAATCAGCCCTGTTTGCACCAGATTTAGTCACTCTACTCTGAGAAAATCCAAGTGGAAAAATGTCCAGTAGACATACGAGTGGAGATTGCAAATGCATGGAAATCAGTCTTTTGATGGCTGTGAAACTGTGGTGGCTCACTTGCAGGTAAGTGAGCAGAGTGGACTCTTGAGTATTGCCAAACTAGGATTAGAAAATAATCTGACAGCCTGATAATTTAAGAACAAGGTATTACTTAAAAAATGAGATCCATGCAACTTTTAGTTTACACCCATACCACACCCTTCCTCTTGCTATAATATTTTCTCTTTTATTCCTGTTGGTGACATTCATAAAATTAATAAGAGTAGACGGCAGCTTACTACTCATTGCCAAATCCAGTGGTTATATTTTTTTCTCTTGTAACCTTAAATCAAATAATTTTAACTTGCTTTTAACCTTTGGTAAATATTTTAGAGTGTCTAATAACTGATTGAGCAATGAAACATGTTTGCGAAACCCTCCCAAAAAATGACCTTTTTTGCCTTTAAGCGAGTCACTATCTACTGGTGAGAAGTCATGTTAACATGAACTGTCATATAATGAAAGCCAGTGTTCCCATTTTTTTCCCAAGATTTGAAATAACAGAGAGTAATTCTGCCTGAAAAACAGCAAAGAGACTTCAGAAAAAAATAAAGGAACCTGTGCAAAATTATGAAAAATATCATTTAGGAAAAAACATAATTTATCTTCCTGGAAGGTGGAACTTTGGAGCTGAAGTTTTCTTTGGTCCTGCCCAGCCCCACAGACCACATAGATGCTTATAAAATAATCACTCAGAAGCTTATATTGATTAAAACTGCTCAGCCATTAGCTCAGGCCTACTGACTCACTGACTACATTTAAACTCAGCCCATTTCTGTTAATCTATATGTTGCCACATGTCCCATGGCTTTACCTGTGTTCTATTAAATGCTGCTTCCTGGATAGTGGGCTGGTGTCTACAGACTCAGCCCTTCCTCTTCCCAGAATTCTCCTTGTCTTCTTATTCTGCCTATACTTACTGCCTGGCTACTGGCCAATCAGTGCTTTATTAAACCAGTGTACAAAAGCATTATTCCATAGCAGAACTTTCAATGTATTTTCACTCAAATATACGCATTTGATTTCCTATATTTCAAGTAGTTGAAGTAGTAAACTACACCTCAATGAGAATAGTTTGACTAGCTTCAGCTAACATCTGCAAATCTGAAATAACATAGCAGTTTGGTCCTATCTTAGCAAGTCCTCTTTTTTAAGATAAGAAATTTTCCTTAATAATTTAGTTACTAGGCGATAAAGAAAAATAACATGTAAGCACAGAAGAATTTTCAAAATAATGTTTAATGTATCAGGGAAATATATTGCAGAAATAAATTCTTTTTAATCCTTGAGATTTAATCTTTCTGGGATGCATTCTTGGACTGAATAGAAGATAAGACAAAATATACATAAATGAAAAATGTTTACATTTTAAGCTTACTGTTTGATATTTTAAAGTGTCAGAGATATTTCTGTTAGCTCTCTTTGGATGAGCAGAATTAGATAGCCTGTCCGTGCTGTTAATGGAGCAAACACCTCCATGTTTCCCTCCCAAGCATCACAAATGCTTACGTCACATGCACTTTGCTGCCTCACTTCCAAAAATTGCTAGCAAGCACTGGTATTAACACTTATGGGATCTGTTTTTTTTTTGCTTTTATTATTTTTATTTTATGAAGCACATTTTTGGAAATGATAATGGATTTTATGAGTAGGGAATAGACCCCAACAAGAACTGGACCACTACTCAAAATGTTTCACTTGCCAGCTAATTCTTTTCCTCTGATGGGATGCTATTTTTGTTTGTTTGTTTGTTTGTTTTTTTATATTTGATGAATATGGACTGGCTATGTTAAAATATTTCATTGTCATTCTTTGCTTTCCTTCCAAACAAAACTTTGAATTTTTTTTTAATTGATGATCATTGCTTTGTAATACAGAGCCACTGGACAAAGGCACATATTGTAAAGATATAAATACACCAGAAAAATGCAGACTTCTAGGAGATTTACATTCTTTTGTAGAATTATATTTTAATAACCAAGGAATGATAAAGTAAATGACTCTAGCATAAATCCATGAAACAAGCATTGAAAACCAAGTCGATGAAAATTAGTCAGCTCCAGATTTAGATAGCAGAAGTGGGGAGAAATAAACAGATTTTTGAATACATAAGATTTTCACATTGTAAAAATTAGTAAAACACTAAAGCAGGTACTACTCCCCAGAAATAGTAGGGTTAGAAAATACATTAAAATGGGAATGAAGCTAATGTTTAGAAAACATGTCTGCGAGAAACCACTTGAGTGAAACTAGAAATTAATTTCCTGATTTGGCTAGTGATTATTAAAAGACTCTGTGTGTGTGTGTGTGTGTGTGTGTGTGTGTGTGTGTGTGTGTGTGTGTATGTGTGTGAATACACATGTATTTGGTGCTAAGGCAGAAGTACTTTGATGGTATGTCTTAGTCACAAAAGTTGGGACAAGATCTCAAATGGCTGCTAATACTCTATTAATATCTTTAACAAATTCTTTGTTGCTTTGCTTTTCTTAAAGTGAATTTTGTGAAAAGCACTATCAGGATGTTAAGGATTATCTTGACATTGAGTTGAGTGTTTACATAGTTGATTGGCTATTAGGTTGTAGTTCTAAGTCTTCCCATAAAGAGCAGGTGTGGAAAGGATCAAAAGACTGAAAATAAATAGCAGGAACTGATATTCATAAGGTGATAGGGGACGCATACCTGTTCCACATTACCTGGTCTTTTCTACTATGCATTGAACAAGTTATTAAAATGTCTATATGACAACTTATTTTAAAAATTTTATTTAATTTTTAAGTTTTTTTCTTATTTTTTCTTTTATTTTATAATTTAATTTGATTTTACATATCAGCCATGGATTCCCTTGTTCTTCCCCCTCCCCCCCACATTCCCCCTAATCTACCCCCTATTCCCATCTCCTCCAGGGCAAAGACTCCCCTGAGGATTGAGTTCAACCTGGTAGATTCAGTCCAGGCAGGTCCAGTCCCCTCCTCCCAGGCTGAGCGAAGTGTCCCTGCATAAGTCCCAGGTTCTAAACAGCCAGCTCATGCACTGAGGATAGGACCTGGTTCCACTGCCTGGGTGCCTCCCAAACAGATCAAGCTAATCAACTGTCTCACTTATCCAGAGGGCCTGATCCAGTTGGGGGCTCCTCAGCTATTGGTTTATAGTTCATGTGTTTCCATTCATTTGGCTATTTGTCCCTGTGCTTTTTCCAACCTTGGTCTCAACAATTCTTGCTCATACAAACCCTCCTCTTTCTCGCCAATAGCAGAAAGAAATGATGAGTCGGATTCCATGCCTCTGAAATTAAGGAGTAACTAAGTTAAGGGTCATGAATCAGTATTCCTAATGAAATTTCAGTTAAGAAGTGCTACCTGGATGTTCAACATGAAGAATCCACTTCCAAATTCATTCAAGTTGTTGTGGCTGGCTTTTCTTTCCTAACCATTATTGGCAAGAAACCTTGGTTCATTATCATTGTTTTCTACTAAAAATGGCCTACCTTACTCGTCTGTGTATCTTCATGAGAAGCTAAGCATACTCTTCCGCATAATATGTCTGTAATGAGTGATGCCTTTATATTGCAGCTGTAGATACAGCAAGTAGAGTGCCCTCAAGACACAGGTACTGTCTTTTGTAACCTAATTATAAAATTACTGTACCATCACCATTTACACCAATTTCAATGTAGTTTAGCCTTGGTTCAAAATCCGAGGAAGTTTCAGCTGAGTGAACACTTTATGCTATGTATAGTAATAAACAAAAGAACAAGAGGGAAGATAAGACAAACAGAATAGTGAACAGCTTACGTAAAAGTGAATGCCATTATTCTCATTTTTAAAAGAATGAGTTGAATCTCCAAATAATACATTGTGGGGTTAAAGGATCATTTATCAAATGATGTTATCCTTATGTCTTGCATTAGCAAGATTTTGTTTCATAATAAAATCAACATCACCCTTGCCACACTGGGGGACAGAAGTTGACATCATGAAAGTTGGGCAGGAAATGGAGAAAGTATGGATAGAGATGACTGGAACTAGAAGGTGTTTGTAAGGTGATGTGGAGGTGGTAGTAGCATTAATATTATGGGAATAATTGACCATTTACTAAAAATTGGATTTAAGGCCAACTCCATGAGATGGAATTCTTTCATGATTCTATTAAAGTGGCCATAAGCTGAAACTAAATAGGTCATGGATCCTAAGGTAAAACTTATTCCTATACTCTGCCTAAGATTATGGTTCTCAAACTTCCTAATGCTGAAACTTTTATGTTGTGGTGATTCCCCAACCATAAAATTATTTCTGTTGCTCTTTCATAACTGTAATTTTGCTACTGTTATGAAATGAAGTGTAAATTTCTGATATGCAGGATATCTGATATGTGACCCCTGTGAAAGGGTTGTTAGACTCCTAAGGGGGGTGTGACACACAGGTCATGAACTCCTGTGCTAAGGGAACATAAGAGTAATTCCTCATGACATATTGCTATCCCCTTTAATCAGTGAACCACTGCACTCTTATCATAGAAACTAGATATAATATATCATAGAAATTAGATTATAACTGACACAAAGTCCCACAATAGGACATTGTACAGAGAGTGAGAGAGTTTGGACTCATACATAAGTGGAGTGGTTTTTATTAAACACTTCCACTGGAAGCTCAAGGATTTATGTGGAAAAGGAGGTGGGAAGACTATGAGTCAGAGATGGTAGATGACTCCAAGTAGACAGCATCTTCCTGACAACTGGAGCTGAATCCATATGAACTCATACATAGTGTGTCAACAAATACAGGATCTGTACGAGGTCAAGCCAAACATATTTTAATTGGAAGAATGGGAAGGTGACCCAAAACTCCCACTCCTAACCAGAAAGCTATTGATACCTGAGATAGGAGGAGAAAATCTGGTTTCTTCAATGGGGTGATACGGGCTATATCAAAACTACTCCAAGGCTGGCTTCATGATCAGTAGTAGATGGCCAACACAAAATGGATATCATGTTTTTGTACATATTTTGATTTTGTGTTTGTTGTATTTATTCTTTTGTGGTCTTTCTCATATTTTTTGTTGTTTTGTTTTTAATCTTTTGAGGGAAAAAAAAGGTAGATGGGTAGTGATGTGAGAAGATCAGTGAAAAGTTGGGGGAGGATGTTTGATCAAAACAGTCAATAAATGCTAAAAAGACTATTTACCATACTTTGTATTTAAACAAGTCATCATATTGCATTTAGAGTACATTTGTGAAATTTATAATATATGTTATTTCAAATTACTACCACCATGATCTCATGGTATTGAGAAATTAAGTATTAATTGCTGGAAATTACAAAGTCAGTTGGTACAAGAACCCAGACTTGAAGTTTTATTTTCAGATATCAACCTTCATAATTTTTATGTATACTTTATTCCTAAAAATTCTTGAGGTCATATATATATACATATGGTTCATGTTTATGTATAAAGTACACTATGTAAGTCACTTGTATTGCAAATTGCAAACAGGAAAAGATGTGGTGTGCTAGGCATATACAGATGGAAACTGTGTCTAATTGTTTAACATCACTCTGTGATGAGATGTGATGTGTCCTTTATAAGTCCATTTTTGGGTTGTCTTGATACAAAAGAGTCAAGATGAACATGTCTTTGAGATCAAATTTATATTAGGTGTACAAGAATTTTCTCTTTTACTAAAGTTAGCTTAGAAAGTTTTCTCTCTGGCCTGATAATCCAAGGTCTGTGGCTCATCACATATTCAAACAGGCAGTTGGTAAGGAAAGCAAGCAAATAAAAATATTGTCAGATGTTGTAAAGTTATTGCATATGAATAAAAGTTTTATTTTCATAATTACATTGGTTCTCTAAAATGCAATTCTAGGAACTCTCCATCAGTGAGGTTTTTTCCCACATATTTTAGTAAAATGACAAGCAATGGCCATAATCATGCTTGTAATATATTTTGTGAACATAAAGTGCTCTTTGGGTTATCTGCAGCAATAAAACTGTACACAATATAGTTTTATCATCTATTTTTATGTAATTGTGAATTTAGAAAACTACTGGGTAATATATCATATGTATAACTTCATTAAAACTGATTTAATTATAAAAATGTCATTTCTCAACTGTGAAATGAAACTGACTTCCAGTGCAGCAGTTCTGTGTATATGTTGTTTCTGCAAATGAATAAAGGCAACAGACAAATAAAGGAACCTACTGAATTTGATCGCTATCTCGTAAAGAGTGTATATAACACCTATAAAGTCTATGGTGGGAAAGTAAATTATTTACTGTGAGAACCTTGGCTGTGAAATCATTTATATGTCACTAAGGAATATGCACACAGCAGAGCCAGAAAGAGCCTGAGAACCACATTTCTTTGTATTTCTCTACCTTTTTCCGTTTCAGCATAAGGCATTCAGCCTCTTAGATTTTCGACACACAATCAAAATGTCTATCATGAACTTTCTGGAGCATAATTGCTGAAGGGATTTCTAAGGCATTTAAAATTTTAATTGTGCTTTTCTTTGTTCTTTAAAAAATACACTGGGTTTTCTGTAACTTCTAGTGTGTTTAAAAGCATATTACCAGACACTTTACTCTTACTATGTGTAATATGAAATATATATTAAGTAACACTTGGTTCCATGGAGAGTGCAGCAAGACCCAAGTGCAGAGAAACATAAAAAGTTCATGTCCCTGGGAAATACCATAAACTAAGTAAGAATTAAACCACTTAATAATACTCTAAAAATTGGCCCACGCTATAGTGAACATTCTGAGGAAAAATAACTTTGACATCTAGATTACTTCTTCTCTGAAAGAATGTCGATCAATTATTTGTTCTTTTTAAAGCTACAAAGTTGAGATTTTTGGAGGGAAGAAACATCTTTACAAATTGGGATTCTGATCTCTTTGCATAGCCTGGTAGAGGCCACAAATGTTAAAATGAATAGACATTCTTATCACTCCCACTATAAAATGCCAAAGTAGAGGCTTAAAAATGGAAAAATGACTTTTCCAAAGTGACAGATAGAGCTACAAGAAACTTAAATGATGGAATTCATTTTATTTATAGATAATTATTTACTTAGCACAACCCTAGCACCCCTAGAACACATGTTGCTCAATAATCTCTGGCCCCTTTCTCAGTTAACATGACACTTCTCTTTTCCTTCATTTTTGAGATTGTAATTTAGTTACAACGTTTCTCTGCCCACCTTTCCGTCCTCCAAACCTTCCCTCCTACCCCTCCCTCCTTCCTTCAAGTTTATCGCCTGTTGTTTCATTGATTGTTATTGCATGCAAGTACGTATTTGTATATGCAAATGTATTCCTCAATATAACCTGTTGAGTCCGTGTAATGTGACTTGTATGTATTAATCAAGGCTGACTGACTATTCAGCACTGGAAATTGCAGCGCTCTTCCCTGGGGAGGACCACCTTTTCCGCAACAAGCTTTGCAAAGACGCCTGTACTTCTCAGGCCTTATGTATGGGCTTTTCCCTATCCAGTTCAGTATGTTCGTTGATATCCTCCTTTTTCTTAGAGTAATATGCTCTGGATATTTTACTGGCTAAATCTAGAGAAGGCATTGCTGAGGATTCATAGTCTCACACTTAGCATTATTTTTCATCAGCAACTTTAATTCAGGTGTCACTTGTGCATACTATTCTATAGGAACGTAAGCACATTAGATATCCACTGTTTTTTTTTTTAAACATATATATGTTTAGCTAGGACTTCCTCTGTAGTTAATGACCAGCTTTTGGCTATTGACTTGAGAGAGATCATAATTCCAGCAAGAGTAACGTCATATGTTAGTGTATTTTCACAGTAGAATCCTTCAGTGTTTAGATGTAAATCTATCATAATTAGGTATCTTTAAATTAATCCAACTAATGTATTTGAAGTTTTTTTTTCTCTCTCTCTCTCTCAGCTTCTTTTTAAATGCCTTCCTGTTGTAACAACGCTTATGCCTTCTTTCATGTCTTACAGTGAACTACATGTACCACGTGATTGTTGTTCCCTATGGTTTTCTTAGGAAACAACAGTGTAAAATTGAAAATTAAAATGATAAACTCTACCCGTGATGGCTATTCTATTTCCCATTCACACTGAGATTCATGTTTCAGGGGGAGAGGTCTAGATGGGGGAATGGGATGAGCAATCAGGTACTGGGAGAATGGAGGGAGAGAGTATTGGGAAAGACAACTGTAATCAGGGGCACCTCTGGGATGAGCTAGAAACATAGTGTAATGGAAACTCCCAGGAATCTACAAGAGTGACCTTATCTAAGACTCCTAGCTATAGGAGATATGGAGCCTGAATGGGCCATTTCCTGTAACCAGGCAAGACTTCCAGTGGAGGGATCAGGGCCCTGATCCAGCCACTTAACTTCTGACCTACAATTTGCCCTGCCTACAAGATATGCTGGCACAAAGGTAGTGTAGAAATTATGGGAAAGGCCATTCAATGACTGGTCCAGCTTGAGACCCATACCATGAGTGGAGCCTGACACTGCCTGGAGGTCCAGGACCCAGAGACTGGACAGCCCAGAGACTTAGTATAGAACTAAACATGACTAGCAAAATATTAAAAAAAAAAAAAAAAACTAAATGTAATGATTCGTAATGATATTCTGCTACATGCATAGATTGTTGCCTATCCCAATTGTCATCAGACAGGCTTCCCCCACCAACTGATGCAAACAGAAGCAGAGACCCACAGCCAAACACTAGGCAAACCTCCGCAAATCTTGTGGAAGAAAGGGAGGAAGGAAAGGATGATGGGAGCCAAAGGGACCAAGCACACCACAAGAAAATCCACAGAATCATCTAACCTGGACTCACAGGGGCTCACAGAGACTGAACTGACAACCAGAGAACTTGAATGGGGCTGACCTAGGCCCTCTGGATACATTTACAGAATTGTAGCTTAGTCTTCTTGTGAGAGTCCTAGCAGAGGGATCAGGAGCTGCTTCTGACTCTGCTACCTACTCTTAGGGCCCTTTCTTCCTGCTGGGTTGCCTTGTCCAGCCTCAATAGGACAGGAGGTGTCTAATCTCACTGCAATTTGATATGCCAGGGCTGGAAGGCCTACAATTTTCTGAAGAGAAAAGAGGAGTGGGTTGTGGAGGGGCAGAGGGAAAATCAGGGGGAGGGCCTGGGAGCAAAGGAGAGAGGGAGGGGAAACTGTGATTGGGCTAGGGAATAATTAATTATAAAAATTATAAACTCTAAAGTTACACTAAAGGTGTCATACTGACTTTTAAGCACATACATAGAAGCAGTAAGATAGAAACCTTTTGTATAATATGTAAATGCTAACACCAACCCAAACTCTCTGTTACAAGTACACTCATCATCTGTCTTGTATATCATGTGAATTCTTCCCAACTCTAGGAAATTTTGGTGTTTTCCTTCTTCTTTGTTCTAGAACAGTTTACAATTTGCTTAGTTACTAAGTCATAAAACTCCAGTTGTGTGTCAGTGGAAGTTTTAGGTCAGAAAGTAATTATTTGCCCAACTCTTCTGTCTTCTCACCAGTTGACACTTGTACTTTGTTTAACAAAGACATCTTCCTAAATAACAGTTTGGTTAATATTCACATTGTTTGCCAATTGTTCAAATAAGGGATAGTTCTGCTGCCCTGTAAAATCTCCTTTAAACAAAGCTTTGTTCGGTTTAATTATTAATAAAACATTTTCAGAGGCAAGATACTCAAAATAATGGTTTCTTAATTAGAGTTCATGTTTCCTATACAAGCTGGGAAATGCTTAGTTACCTGGAAGTTCGTTTGGCTTTTAAGTCAACACTGAGTTTGAACAAACTATATGTATAATTAAGCAAGGATACAATCTTTTAATAATAATTCTTTGATGTGGTTTTGGAGAAATACATTTTTTTAAAAGCTAGGAAACATTTTTCCTTTCAAGACATTTAAGTTCTGTTACCTTTATAAAATAAAATTATTTCACTTAATGTAGCTCCACTGTCAGTTCTGGAGAAACATTTTCAGTCTGAAGCAAAGATGAATAGGTGAACATAAAATAGGAAATTGTCGAGGCACATTTTGATTTTGTTTAGCATGTAGTTTCCATGTCTAAAAGCCACATTCACACTCACGTCTAAAATGAGGGAACACATGTGAGGGAACATATAGTTCATTGGGTAGGAGACTAGAGAGAGCCGCTGTTGATTCCCAAGGGTTCCATCATGTCACAATTTGAAATATTCCTAATTAATATCTCAGTAATTGGTGTCATAGGGTAGTGTGTAAGCATTCACATATGCAGGGTAGTGTAAGGGATCATAGCTCATGCAAATATTCACTTATAAAGATTGCATTGTGTTCTGATCTTGGAGACATCACAGGTGGTTTGTAATGGATTTAAATGTTTCATTGTAATTATAGTATAATGAAATGTTTACAGAAAGACAACTTTTTCATTAAATTATTTTTTTAGAAAAATAAGTAGTCATTCATCCTAGAAGGGAATTCTGAAGAAAAAGCACTGAAAATGATTATAAAAGTATGTGAATGCTGCACACAAGTATCTAAGGTTCACAGTGGCTGACCTTTAGAATCAAATCCAGGAGCTGGAGTCATGGCTCAATGGTGAAGAGCACTTGCTACTCTTGCAGAGGACCAATATTTGGCACCCACTTCAGGCAGCTAGCAATGACCTGTAACTTCCTGTTTTAGGGGATCTGCACACATGTCCCCATACAAGCACATAAGCACACAACATACACATAAATAAATGACCAAATTTGAAAACTAAAATGTAGCATTAATTTAAACATGCCCACCAAGAAGCCATAAAGTCATTTTGGCTGATGTCTTTAATACTGAATATAGGAAATGCTATTTTTTTCTATACAATGTTCATATATGAAAGACATTTCCCTGATGTCTTTAATACTGAATATAGGAAATGCTATTTTTTTCTATAGAATGTTCATATATGAAAATGTAAAATTTCATATATAATACATTGATTTTTTTCCTTTAATCATGATAGCAATCCTGGTTTCCATGAAGATTTCTTTCATATGTCTTTTAAATAATTTGATTTTTAAGTGCTTGTACACTAGCTGTGTGTCTGCATCACTCCCATGGCAATTTAACAAGTAAGGTCTGAAATACTAAGCACTGGTAATATGAAGTGGGTTTTATCCGTTCATTGGGGATAAATAAACAATTGAAAGAATATTTGCTCCATGAAGCAAAAGGCTTATCTCAAAGCTACATGTGGTATTGAATGTTAATTTTTTATGTCAAAGATAATTTACATTTTTAGATTATAGCTCATTTCAATTCAAGTGTATAGGAATATCTAAGAGTTTTATTCTCTAGTTACCAAGTAAAATGGCATATATTTCTAGAGTTCTGAATATTTGTACAAGTTTGAAGTGAAAGCAGTAAAGAATATGAATTCATAAATAATATTAATACTATGAAAGATGAAGCAAAATTTATATAATTAGGCAGAATGGCAGAACATTTGTCTGGTTATTTAAAATATCACTTATGAAGATACATTTATGAAATTCAATTTCCACTTTCCATATTTCAAAATTATCAAAGCTCAGCAATTATTTTTAAAATGTAAGGTGGAATTATTTTAATCATACTTAATATTCTTCAGATTTATTGCATACTTTACACAATATCTGCCTCCTAATGGTTATCACTGCAAATATAGAAATTTGCTGAAAATTTAAATGGGTACACTGTAAATATATGTATTTTTTAATTAAAGTTGAATAACATTTCAAAATCAATATATCAATCTTCCCATTTACACAAATGGTTTTGGAATTCTAATTATTTGCCTATGAATAATGATAGAAACTTATAATCAAACTTACAAACTTCTTTTGACTGTTCTTATGACAGCAGTTTTCCACATGGAGTGCATAGATAGCTAAGACATGTAGATGTAACCAACCATCTTATTAAATAAGAAACACAGAACCAATGCAAAGAAGAAAGCCAAGAGATCAGAGCTAAGAGCCTTACCCGTCTGCTGCAGCTAGCCTCTTCAGCCAAGAGAGACCTACTTCCTGAGTGTTTGTCTTATATAGACTTTCTGTTCTGCCTTCTCATTGTTTGTAAACCCGACCACATGACTGCCTCGTCACTGCCTGTTGGTACAGACCTCCAGATCTTCTATGGTTGGTATTGAGATTAAAGGCGTGTGTGCCCAATGCTGGCTGTATCCTTGACCACACAGAGATCTACCTAGCTATGCCTACCAAGTACTGGGATTAAAGGCATGCACCACGAACACCCAGCTCTGCTATGGCTTGCTATTAGCTCTGACCCCCAGGCAACTTTATTTATTAACATACAAATAAAATCACGTTTCAGTACAAATAAAATATTACCATAAAGACATCTAATAGTTGCCAACCTATAGCAACTTCATCATAATGAGCAGTACATAGAAAAATTTTGCATTTTTACAAGATGGTTTAATAGTTTTGTTTTGTGTACGTGTATATGTGTGTATGTTTTGATTGTTGGTTTTGTTTTCTTTTTCTTTTTTTTTTTTAAGCATATAGAATACAGTTCTTTGGCTATCCCAGTCTAAATGTATACTTTTATCTTCTTGGACATAAACTCGAGTAAATAAAATTGATGCATCAAGTGAGGTGCTATATTAAACAACTCATGCACAAGGTCATGCCCACCAACAGATACCTACTTCAAGTACAAGCACATACTATGGAATTACCTGATAATTCCCAGGGTCAAGCTTTAATTTATAAATCTTTTATACTAGTTACAGTTGGTGTAGCAAGGAAATGTTTTAATCAAACATTATTTAAGCCTGTGAAACATAAGCTTGAAATAAAAGATTATATCCTGTGAAATTACAGGTTATGTGAATGTGTCTATCAACCTATGGGTATGTTCTTATACACTTTATCATTTGCAATTTTCCCTGCCTTGGTTAAATAGTATAAAAGAGGAATTTTGTGAACTTAGAGTGTTAAGTAATGCTTACAAAACATTAGCAAAGACCCATAATCCCAGGAGTCATTCAGAGGCTGAGGTAGGATGAGTGTCATGAGTTTCAGACAAGCTTGGACTGTGAGTTTCATCATTTAGAGCTATATAGATAGACCTTATATGTGACTGTTGGGAAGGAGGAAAGGAAAGAAGAAATAATATACTTTTAATCTCAAAAGTAATAGAAATAATAAATATCTATTTAGGAGTACACATCTACACAAACACGTTTTTAGCAACAATTAAAGAGAGAGCTGGTAAATTTGAGAAGTAGTGGAGTTGGAATGCCTAGGAAGACAGAAGGGAGGAAAGGGAATGGGAAAATAATGTCATTATTATTACAAAATATATAGAAAAAATGTATGAAATGGTGAAAAAATAAAATGAATAAGACAGAAAAATGTGATTGCAGTATTTTTATTGAAAGTCTAAATCTTTAAAATGATGTTGAAATATTTGGAATTGAATTCTACTTCATTATCATTTGATTCCCATGAAGTGGCTCATGAACACACAAAAGAGAAAAAAGCAAGAGTTTTGAGAACTACACAGAAATAATATGATAGGTGGCTGTTTTCTACTGGTTATATAAATCTCATTTTATTTTCTCAATCCTTAAAATGAAATTTTTAGTGTTTAAATATCAAAAATCCTTATAACATTTAAAATAATGAACAAAGAAATGCATAGACAAAATAATAGTAGACACACTAAGTTATCAACTTGTTTTTGTTCTTTTTGATGAATACAAGAGGAGTAATACCTTTCAAACTAAAATACATTATAGCAATTTATGGTTGGGGTCATGCCTGCTGAGATAACTAATTAAAATTATGTGGCTTATGTATTTCCTATATCCCCCCTAGGAGTTTGAACTTTCTACAGACATACTCTGTAAAGGACCAAAAGGCACATCTCTCACATTTACTGAGTTGTAAGTACTTAAATAGCCAGCGCACTTGGATATTATCAAAGTAGGTTGCTTGGTTTACTATAGTTATAAATGTTTGGAGTAATGTAAGTGGAAATTGGCTCAATGAAAGATTTAGGTATAAATGGGGGAGACACCAAGATTATATTGTCATAGTTCTTTTTAACATTTTGTATGAAAATATATAACATCATAGAGTGTTTTAGTAAATTATGCTTTTGTTGATCCTTTCTTTTACACATGCAATTTGTGTGTGCATTTAAATTAATGATCAAGCTCAACACAAATACATGTGTGCTGAAATTAAAAAATATATGAAAACAAAAACAATAACATTCTAATGTGCCAACCTGACTTAGATATATATGCATATTTGATTTATTGGAATTTGAATTCCTCATAATTATGTTATATGGCATGTAATGCAGCATATACCTAGGATGATTTAATGACATTTAAGTAATGAATCCATATTTTCTTCAGTTATTTCTAATTATTTATAATACACAGTTATATTTTTTTAATTATCTCTAAATGTTTTTGTTTGGACTTGTATGACATTTTATAATCATATACATCCATGAGAAATCTGCTAAACTTCTTTACATGATAGATCTTTCTTTATGGAAGGATGCCCCATCAACACAACTTCCTGGAGAGTTTTGTGTAAATTTTACAATATAATTTCTCTGCATTTGTTCATCACTGTGTTACATGAAAAATTAACCACTTGACTTGATTCATAAAAAAATAACTTTTCAATTCAGAACATAATTCCATATTCAAAAGATTCATTATATTTTTACTTTCTTTTAAAAATGTTTTAATTTTTAAGATTGTAATGTAATTACATTTTCCTTTCCCTTTCCTCCTTCTAAACTCTTTCATATAACCCTCTCCACCCTCTTAAATTTCATAGCCTTTTTCCTCCATAACTGTTATTGTATGTATATTTGTATAGTATATATACATATATATAACTTCACATAAACGTTTGAGTCCATATAAAATTATCAGTATGTTTGTTTACATGATAGACTGTTTGGCATTGGACAACTATTTGATGTGTTCTTCCCCCGGGAAGGCCACATCTCCCACTTACAGCTTTCCTCAGTTGCCTACAATTCTTTGTGTTGTGTTTTCTTCAATCATAGTAACCTCAGTAAATATATCACATAGAATATCTCCAGGCCATATGTGTTGTTTCACAATCATGAGGAGGATTCTGACCTCACTGATGGAATCAGAACAAACTGTATTCTGTAGGCTTTTTCCCTATCAAATCTTACTTCATGCAATCATTTTAATTCTCAATATTTATTTGGTAAATGGTTATTTTATGTTTCATATTAGTTATGCCTTTATTATGATATTTTTCCATATTGAGTCAGAGATATTCTGATTCTAAACACAATATAATTAGAATATATCCCCCTCATTCATATGCAAACTCTTAATTTTACTATTATGTAATAAATTTAAAGTTGCATCACTACTTTGCTCATATGAAAATATTTCATGCCCTCTAGAAGTTTAATTATATCCTCTCATTTTCTTAAATAAGAATTTAGTTGCTATTTATTTTCAACAAAAAAAACCTGTAAAATTAGTGAGAGAATATTCTATGTTGTTTTCATTATATTAAATCTAAAAAGCAGCAAAATGTTGAGTAGAAATGTACTTAACATCATCATGTTCAAAGAAATCAAATTAATATATATATATACATATATATAACATTTATTAGAAATATAATACAATTGATATGTTTTAGCTAAGATAGGTGCAGAAAGTTAGTGTTATTGTAAGATTAATTGATACAAAATAATAAAACAGTAGATATTTCTTAAAGCTATAAGTTTTAAAGTTTATCTTATATAGAAAAATATTTTTGAGAAGATTGACATGTTCAATTCATTTAAATATCACACAATACATATGTTTCAAAATATCAGATGGACTTCCATCAATTTATATTTATAGATCATTCTTTTTTGTTTACATTTAGATGCAAACATACCCCAACCTTCCTTTAAGTACGCTCAGGTTTCCTGAAATATCCTGGTCTCAAATGGAATGTATGGAGATCTGTCTAAATACACTGTCTGGGAAGAAAGACAAAGAGACAGCACGTATCTGCAAAGTTGTATGAGGCCCTAGGTTAAATTACAGACAACAGAGTGGCCACCTCTTACCAGCCATCTTTCTAATTACTGAAGCTAGTCCTGGCCATACTCCCTCACTGAGGACTCTGATTCTCCATGTTCTGGAATAAATCTCTCTTTTCCTAGCCTAACAAGTCCTCCTAAAAGGCTAGTGAGATTATAGATTATTACAAATATTCTGTAAAGTCTTCATCCAGATGCATAGATATAGTTTACTTATTCAAACATTTTATCTAAAATGTCCACTTATTTTTAGAGCAATAAGCTTCAGCCAGGGAAGTTAAATAATTCAAGGAAAATAATGTATTGTTTTTGTTTCAGTGTTGTACAAATAGCATTTTGCTGTAGACATTTGTTCTCTGATATTTAGAACAGATGATTTCAAATGTAATTTTCAGTGTTGAAAGCTGTTTCATTCTTCTAAACTATGCTTTTATGATCATAATTGACATTTTATATACAACATAAAATAATGATAGAGATACTTTGACAGGTACAGTTATATCCTGCCTGTCAGAAACAATTGCTTTGCTTAAATGAATGATAGTCACTGCAAAAGCTATATTAATTGGGATGAAATGTTTTTTTATCTGTTGATAATTACTTTCAATACATTGTTCTTATCTTGAGAATAAGCCCATGAAAAGCGACCAACGAATATTTGGGTATATGATGTAGCTCTTCTACAACACTCATTTGTATTTATTCTCAATATTTCATACAGTTGAGTAAAGGTAATCTGCCATTTTGAATAGCAAATAACTGTGATGGCTATTTTTTTTTTTAATTTCAGCTTGACTACATTTGGAATTAACTAAAATCCAAAAATGGAGAGCACACCACACCTGTGAGGGATATTTGCTTATTTTGACATTTGTATGTAGATGTAACGGTTTTATTAAATAAGAAATACAGAGCCAAACGCAGAGTTAAAAGCCCAAGAGGTCAGAGCAGTAGCTAAGAGCTGAGACTAAAACCACTTTCTTATCCCTTGCTGCCACTGCCGTCCTTCCAGAGAAAGAGACCTTACTTCCTGTGTGTGTGTGTGTGTGTGTGTGTGTGTGTGTGTGTGTGTGTATTTTTTATTGACTTTCTGTTCTGCCTTCTCATTGGTTGTAAACTTAACCACATGACCTCGTCGTCACTGCCTGTCTATATAGACCTCCTGGTCTCTATGGTTGGTATTGAGATTAAAGGCGTGTGTCTCCAAGCTGGCTGTATCCTTGAACACACAGACTCTACCTGCCATGTGATCGGATTAAGGTTGTGCGCCACCACCGGCTGGCTGGCTTCTGCTATGGCTTGCTATTAGCTCTGACCCCCAGGCAACTTTATTTATTAACATACGAATAAAAAACACATTTCAGCACAAATGAAATATCACCATATTTGTATATCTATTTTCTAATCTGGACCTTTGAGGTAGGAAGACACAAGTCTTTAATCTGGATCTTGAAGCAGGGAAATTTACCTTTAATGTGGGCCACACATTCTGCTGGAAGCCTATATAAGGACAGGAAAGAAGGCAACTTTTGCTCTGTTCCTGTTTGTCCTCACCTTGCTAGCAAGTCTATTCATTCACAGGTATTAGAGTGTGCTTCTTTGGGGTTCCAGTGTATACTGAAGACTAGTTGAACACCCAGAATTGTGGAATGATCAACTACTAGATTCTCGAATTTCTTATTCTCTGCTAGCCATTGTTGGATTAACTGGATTGCATCATGTGAGTAACTCTAATAATTCCCCTTTATTCATACACAAGTATACATACACACACACAGATATATATATATGTATATATATATGTATATATATGTATGTATATATACATATATATACATACATATATATACATATATATATATGAGAGAGAGAGATTCACTGTGTAAGTTCAATTACTGTAGAGAACCCTTACTAATACAACCATTTAATACATTTAATAATAAGAATGGCCAGAGTTTGGGCATGATGACTCATGACCATACTTTCAACACTCTGGAAATGAAGGCAGGAGGAATATCATTAAATTGAGACTGATATGGGCTGCCTGGAAACTTTTAGCCTAACCTGGTCTAACAAATAAGACCTTAGCGTAAAAGAAACCAAAAGTGAACAATTAAATTAATAAGCAAATGAACAAACCAGAAAAAAATAACTATTTCTGAAAGTGTAGCATTATGACTGGAGCTGCATGGATGGCTGAGGCAGGAGGATTGGATCACAAGTTCTAGGACGCTTGGGACTTCATAGAGATCAAGGCCAGCCTTTGGAACTGAATGAGATCTTGTTTCAAACCACAATTTAAAAAAGGGTTAGAACAAAGCTTAGATATTGAGAGCTTGTCTATCATAGGAGAGGCCCATGATTTAATACCCATGACAAAAAAAAGATATAGTTCAAAAAGAATTAATTCATTTTTTTTCTATTGTTTTATGAGTTGGTGAATACAATCCATTTGCTTATTATTAATCTTTAAAAGAGTGGCCAAGTAATCTCACCTTGAATATAAAATAAATAAAATTAGAGAAAAGATTTAAGTAGAGGAAGTAAAACTTCTAGCGTGTAGCTCTTGAGTGAGTCAAGTATTTTGCAGAGCATACTTGCTTGTCTGTAACCTGGAGTAGGAGACTCAGCTGTGTGGGGCCACAAGTGTCTACTTGTCAAGGGTAGAACATCAGTGGGGAAAATTGCCAAAATCACAAGGGAGTTGAAAGGAAATTTAAATTGTACTCATTTTAAATATCAAATATAATCTCCAAGCAAGTAATCTTGAATAAAGCAAGCCCATTCAAAAAATTAGGATGAATTTACATATTTCTTTTATGATTCATTATATATTGATTATATATTGATAAGAAAATATTAATTGAAAATATCTTCCTTATTTTGAAAGTGACTTAGAAATAAACGATGTAACCTCATGATCTCTTTGTTGTGTGCTGGCTCTCTTCTATATCCCATTCTTTTTTTTTTTTCTTTTTTGGTAGCTTAAAAGAGGTTTTTATTTATTTATTTATTTTAATTTATTTTGCAATACAATTTTGTTCTACATATCAGCCACGGATTCCCTTGTTCTCCCCCCTCCCGTCCCCCTCACCTTCCCCCCAACCCCCCCCCCCATTCCCATCTCCTCCAGGGCAAAGCCTTCCCCACAGACTGAGGTCAACCTGGTAGACTCAGTCCAGGTAGGTCTAGTCCCCTCCTCCCAGGCCGAGCCAAACAATTCTGCATAGGCCCCAGGTTTCAAACAGCCAACTCATGCAATGAGCACAGTACCCGGTCCCACTGCCTGGATGCCTCCCAAACAGATCAAGCCAATCAACTGTCTCACCCATTCGGAGGGCCTGATCCAGTGGGGACCCCTCAGCCATTGGTTCATAGTTCATGTGTTTCCATTCATTTGGATTTTTGTCCCTGTGCTTTATCCAACCTTGGTCTCATTCTCACTAATTGGACTCCCAGAGATCCACCCAGGGCCTAGTCATGGATCTCTGCATCCAGATCCCTCAGTAGTTGGATGAGGTTTCTAGGACAACAATTAGGGTGTTTGGCCATCCCATCCCCAGAGTAGGTCAGTTCGGGCTGTCTCTCAACCATTGCCAGCAGTCTGTTGTGTGGGTATCTTTGTGGATTTCTGTGGGCCTCTCTAGCACTTTGCTTCTTCCTATTCTCATGTGGTCTTCATTTACCATGGTCACCTATTCCTTGTTCTCCCTCTCTCTTGTTGATCCAGCTGGGATCTCCCGCTCCCCCAAGCTCTCTTTCCCTCGACCCTCGCCTTTCACTATCCCCACTCATGTCCAGGCTGTTCATGTAGATCTCATTCCATTTCTCTGTCATTGGGCGATCCCTGTGTCTTTCTTGGGGTCCTGTTTTCCAGGTAGCCTCCCTGGTGATGTGAGTAGCAGACAAGTCATCCTTGTTTCATGTCTAGTATCCTGCTATGAGTGAGTACATACCATGTTTGTCTTTCTGAGTCTGGGTTACCTCACTCAGGATGATTTTTTCTAGATCCATCCATTTGTCTGCAAACCTCATGATGTCATTGTTTTTCTCTGCTGAGTAGTATTCCATTGTGTATATGTACCACATTTTGTTTATCCATTCTTCAGTTGAAGGTCATCTAGGTTGTTTCCATGTTCTGGCTATTACAAACAATGCTGATATGAACATAGCTGAACAAGTGCTCTTATGGTGTGGTTGAGAATTCCTTGGGTATATGCCCAAGAGTGGTATAGCTGTATCTTGGGGGAGATGGATTCCCAATTTTCTAAGAAAGCGCCATATTGATTTCCAAAGTGGTTGTACAAGCTTGCATTCCCACCAGCAGTGGAGGAGAGTTCCCCTAGCTCCACATCCTCTCCAGCATAAGGTGTCTTCAGTGTTTTTGATCTTAGCCATTCTGACAGGCATAAGGTGGTATCTCAGAGTTGTTTTGATTTGCATTTCCCTGATGATTAGGGATGTTGAGCAATTCCTTAAATGTCTTTCGGCCATTTGAGTTTCCTCTGTTGAGAATTCTCTGTTTAGTTCTATAGCCCATTTCTTAATTGGACTGTTGGGCATTTTGATGTCTAATTTCTTGAGTTCCTTATATATTCTGGATATCAGTCCTCTGTCAGATGTGGGGTTGGTGAAGATCTTTTCCCATTCTGTAGGCTGTCGTTTTGCCTTGTTGACCATATCCTTTGCTCTACAAAAGCTTCTCAGTTTCAAGAGGTCCCATTGATTGATTGTTTCTCTCAGAGTCTGTGCTACTGGTGTTCTAATTAGGAAGTGGTCTCCTATGCCAATGCGTTCAAGACTACTTCCTACTTTCTCTTCTAGCACTTTCAGAGTAGCTGGATTTATGTTGAGGTCCTTGATCCACTTGGACTTAAGTTTTGTGCACGGTGATAGATATGGATCTATTTGCAGCCTTCTACATGTTGATATCCAGTTTTGCCAGCACCATTTGTTGAAGATGCTTTCTTTTTTCCATTGTGCACTTTTGGCTTCTTGGTCAAAAATTATATGTTCATAGGTGTGTGGATTAATGTCAGTGTCTTCAATTCTATTCCATTGGTCCACATGTCGGTTTTTATGCCAGTACCAAGCTGTTTTTATTACTGTAGCTCTATAGTAGAGCTTGAAGTCAGGGATCGTGATGCCTCCAGAAGTTGTGTTATTGTACAGGATTCCTTTGGCTATCCTGGGTTTTTTGTTTTTCCATAGGAAGTTGAGTATTATTCTTTCCAGGTCTGTGAAGAATTGTGTTGGTATTTTGATGGGGATTGCATTGAATCTGTAGATTGCTTTTGGTAAGATTGCCATTTTTACTATGTTAGTCCTGCCTATCCATGAGCATGGGAGATCTTTCCATTTTCTGACATCTTCTTCAATTTCTTTTTTCAGGGACTTAAAGTTCTTGTCATATAGGTCCTTCACTTGCTTGGTTAGTGTTACCCCAAGGTATTTTATGTCATTTGTGGCTATAGTAAAGGGTGATGTATCTCTGATTTCCTTCTCTGCTTCTTTGTCCATTGTATATAGGAGGGCTACTGATTTTTTTGAGTTGATCTTGTATCCTGCTATGTTGCTGAAGGTGTTTATAAGCTGTATCAGTTCCTTGGTGGAATCTTTGGGGTCGCTCAAGTATACTATCATGTCATCTGCAAATAGGGAAAGTTTGACTTCTTCCTTTCCAATTTGTATCCCCTTAATCTCCTTATGTTGTCTTATTGCTCTGGCTAGAACTTCAAGTACTATATTGAATAAGTATGGGGAGAGTGGACAGCCTTGCCTCGTTCCTGATTTTAGTGGAATTGCTTTGAGTTTCTCTCCATTTAATTTGATGTTGGCTGTTTTCTTGCTGTAAATTGCCTTTATTATGTTTAGGTATGTTCCCTGTATTCCTGATCGCTCCAATACCTTTATCATGAAGGGGTGTTGGATTTTGTCAAATGCCTTTTCTGCATCCAGTGAGATGATCATATGGTTTTTTTCTTTGAGTTTGTTTATATGGTGTATTACATTGACGGACTTTTGTATGTTTAACCACCCTTGCATCCCTGGAATGAATCCTCCTTGAACATGGTGGATAATTGTTTTGATGTGTTCTTGGAGTCTGTTTGCCAGTATATTATTGAGTATTTTTGCATCAATGTTCATGAGGGAGATTGGTTTTGTAGTTCTCTTTCTTTGTTGTATCCTTATTTGGTTTAGGAATTAGGGTAATTGTAGCCTCATAGAAGGAGTTTGGTAATGTTCCTTCTGTTTCTATTGTGTGGAACAATTTAGAGAGTATTGGTATTAACTCTTCTTTGAAGATCTTTTAGAATTCTGCGCTGAAACCATCTGGTCCTGGGATTTTTTTGGTTGGGAGACTTTTAATGACTGTTTCTATTTCGTTAGGGGTTATTGGACTATTTAAATAGTTTATCTGGTCTTGATTTAACTTAGGTATGTGGTACCTATCCAGAAAGTTATCCATTTCTTTTAGGTTTTCCAGTTTTGTGGAATAGAGGTTTTTGAAGTATGACCTGATGATTCTCTGGATTTCCTCAATGTCTGTTGTTATGTCCCCCTTTTCATTTCTGATTTTGTTGATTTGGATGCTCTCTCTCTGTCTTTTGGTTAGTTTGGATAAGGGCTTGTCTATCTTGTTGATTTTCTCAAAGAATCAACTATTTGTTTCATTAATTTTTTGTATTGTTCTCTTTGTTTCTATTTTATTGATTTCAGCTCTTACTTTGATAATTTCCTGGCGTCTATTTTTCCTGGGAGACTGTGCTTCTTCTTGTTCTAGAGCTTTCAGGTATGCTGTTAAGTCACTAGTGTGAGATTTCTCCAGCTTATTTATGTGGGCGTTTAGTGCTATGAATTTCCCTCTTAGTACTGCTTTCATAGTGTCCCATAAATTTGGATATGTGGTGTCTTCATTTTCATTGATCTCTAGGAAGTCTTTAATTTCTTTCTTTATTTCTTCCTTAACCCATTGGTGATTCAGTTGGGTATTATTAAGTTTCCATGCGATTGTAGGTTTTCTGTAGTTTTTGTTGTTGTTGAAATCCAACTTTAGACCATGGTGGTCTGATAGAACACAGGAGGTTATTCCAATTGTTTTGTATCTGTTTAGATTTGTTTTGTGGCCAAGTATGTGGTCGATTTTAGAGAAGGTTCCATGGGGTGCTGAGAAGAAGGTATATTCTTTTTTGTTAGGATGGAATGTTCTGTAGATATTAAGTCCATTTGAGTCATGACATCAGTTAAATCCTTTATTTCTCTGTTAAGTTTCAATTTGGGAGATCTGTCCAGTGGTGAAAGTGGGGTGCTGAGGTCTCCCACTATTAATGTGTGGGGTTTTATATGTGATTTAAGCTTTAGTAATGTTTCTTTTACATATGTGGTTGTCCTTGTGTTTGGGGCATAAATATTCAGAATTGAGACTTCATCTTGGTGGATCTTTCCTGTGATGAGTATGTAATGCCCTTCTTGATCTCTTTGGATTGATTTTAGTTTGAAGTCTATTTTGCTGGATATCAGGATGGCTACACCCACTTGTTTCTTAAGACTGTTTGATTGGAAAGTCTTTCCCAGCCTTTTATTTTTAGGTAGTGTCTATCTTTGAATTTGAGATGTGTTTCTTGTATGCAGCAGAAAGATGGGTCCTGCTTTCATATCCATTCTGGAAGCCTATGTCTTTTTATAGGTGAATTAAGTCCATTGATATTGAGGGAAATTAATGACCAGTGATTGTTCATTTCTGTTATTTTTTGGTGGTGATGTGTGTGTACTTCTATACGTTGAGGTTTACTGCTGTGGCTTTATCTGTTGCCTGTGTTTTCGAGGGTGTATCTGACTTCCTTAGGTTGGAATTTTCCTTCTAGTGCTTTTTGTAGGGCTGAGTTTATGGATAAGTATTGTTTAAATCTGGCTTTGTCATGGAATGTCTTGTTCACTCCATCTATGGTGATTGAAAGTTTTGCTGGGTATATTAGTCTAGGCTGACATCCATGGTCTCTTAGTGTCTGCATTACATCTGTCCAGGTTCTTCTGGCTTTCAAAGTCTCCATTGAGAAATCGGGTGTTATTCTGATGGGTTTGCCTTTATATGTCACTTGGCCTTTTTCCTTTGCTGCTCTTAATATTCTTTCTTTATTCTGTACGTTTAGTTGTTTAACTATTATGTGGCAAGGGGACTTTTTTGGGGGGTCTAGTATGTTTGGTGTTCTATAAGCTTCTTGTATCTTCATAGGCATTTCCTTCTTTAAGTTGGGAAAGTTTTCTTCTATGATCTTGTTGAATATATTTTCTGTGCCCTTGAGTTGGTATTCTTCTCCTTCTTCGACCCCTATTATTCTTAGGTTTGGTCTTTTCATGGTGTCCCAAATTTCTTGGACATTTTGGTTCATGACTTTGTTGGCTTTAGTGTTTTCTTTGACTGATGAATGTATTTCTTCTACTGTATCTTCAACGCTAGAGATCCTCTCTTCCATCTCTTGCATTCTGTTGATTATACTTGCATCTGAAGTTCCCAATCGTTTACTCAGATTTTCTATTTCCAGCATTCCCTCTGTTTGTGTCTTCTTCATTTTTTCTATTTCCCTTTTCAGGTCTTAGACTGTTTCCTTCATTTGTTTCATTGATTTTTCTTGATTTTCTCTCAGTACTTTATTGTTTTCTTCCAGGACTTTATTGATTTCTTCTAATTTGTTTGCCCTTTCCTCTAGTTGTTTAAAGCATTCTTCACATTTTTTTGTCTTTTCCTCTACACAAGCCTCTAGCTTCTTCATGATGTCATTCATAAGGCTGCTTTCTTCTGCTTCTTCCAATTTCTGATGTTCAGGTCTAGGTGTTGGAGGAGGGCTAGGGCCTGGTGATGCTGTATTGCTATTCATTTTGTTGTATATGTTTCTGCCTTGACGTCTGCCCATCTCCTTGTGGTTCGTTCTTGGCCTTATCCGCACACTTGGTTCAGACAGACCTGACAGATTCAGGAAGTCTCTCTCTTTTGTCCGGATGGGAGCTCTCTTATCCAAATTGGAAGTCCGGGGCAGGATGGGAGCTCCTCTCTCCCTCTCTCTCCCTCTCTCTCTCCGTCTCCCTCTCTCTCTCTCTCTCTCTCTCTCTCTCTCCAGAAGGGAAGTCCTGGGCAGGATGGGAGCTGGGGGCCGGCCTCTAAGTCTCAGGGAGAGACTTGGGGCTCAGGCGGATGGGCGTGGGGGCAGGGCGTGGAGACTGCAGGGTCTCTCAGGGGTCTTGGAGAAGGGGATCCTTCCCGGTGGGGCTAGCAGGGAACCTGCCTGGTGGCCAGAACCTGGGGCCAAGTTGGGCAGGTCTTCCCTGGAGTGGCTGGTGCCCAGGGATGGGGGCCGGGGCAAGGAATGGCACTCTAAAAGAGGTTTATTTTTAAATGAAGTTTACATCTTTATTTCACAGATGAAATTCCCTTCTTTTGGTGATTCTATACATATGTCTGTTGTTGTTTTAGACAGGATTTCTTATGTAGTCCGGGCCGTCCTGGAACTCACTATGTGCATCAGTCTCTCTGTGAACTCACAGAGATCCATCTGATGCTGCATCCCAGATGCTGAGATTAAAGAGGTGTACCACCACACATAGTTTATACATTAGTTCTTAACCTTTCCTGTAAGAAACACACACACACACACACACACACACACACACACACACACACACACACATACACACACACACACACACACACACACACACACACTCATACATACAGACAGACACTGAGAGAGAGAGAGAGAGAAAGAGAGAGAGAGAGAGAGAGAGAGAGAATTGCTTGTCTCAGCACCTTGCAGAACTTTTCAAATATAGGTGTAACACCTTATTAAAAATACATATTTGTGACCTGGCATGATGATACACAATTTTTAATTCCAGCATTTGGTGTGGAATGGAAGAGGTGGATCTCTGAGTTAGAGCCTGCCTAATCCACATATTGAGTCCCAGGATACCTAGGGCTACTTGGAGATACCTTATCTATCTATCTATCTATCTATCTATCTATCTATCTATCTATCTATCATCTATCTATCTATCTATCTATCTATCTGTATAGTTAAGAAATGAACACATCAAAAAAAATGAACACATCTATGGCTGAAGATCTGGCTTAGTGGTTGAGAGTGCTTGTTCATCTAAGAAGACCTCAGTTTGGCTTCCAGCACCCAAATTAGACAGCTCACGATCACCTGGAACATAAGCTCCGAGAGATTCCTCTTCTGGCCTCCAAAGGCACTTGCACACATGACCTTCGGTTGGTGACACTAAAGGATTATGGCCTTTCAGGTTGCTATTTGCTTCAAGGCTATAGTGCTGTCCACTCATTCTCTGTTCTTGAGGCTCAAAGCACCTGAGGCTGGGTTCAGCATGCTGCCTGTGCCCACTCTTTTTTTTCCATTGCTCTAGTGAAACACCTAGACCTTGGAAATTTGAAAGGAAAATAAGTTTATTTTCATTTCGGATTTTGGAGTCTGAAATGAATTCCGTGGCCTGTGTTCCTATTGTGGTGAAGGTATGTGTTCTCACACTAGTGGAAAGAAGATGATGCTGCAGGAAGTGACCTCCAGGGCCTAACCTGTGTTTACAAGAAAATAAGACATAAGAAAAAATAAGAGACGAAGAAGAAGGAGGAGGAGGAGAAGGAGAAGGAGAAGGAGAAGGGGAAGGAGAAGAAAGAAGAAGAAGAAGAAGAAGAAGAAGAAGAAGAAGAAGAAGAAGAAGAAGAAGAAGAAGAAGAAGAAGAAGAAGAAGAAGACAAGGAGGAGGAGGAGGAGGAGGAGGAGGAGGAGGAGGAGGAGGAGGAGGAGGAGGAGGAGGAGGAAATAAGGACATCAGATAAAATAAACACAAAGAAACTTGAAAAGTACTAAGCAAACAACCAACAGAAAAACAAAGTGTCCACGAAAAACCACAAGAAACCCATATAGATGCAGAGGCCAAAAACAACTTGGGGAGAGAAGAGTTTAATTTGCTTAGACTACCACGTCACAATCTATCATTGAAAAAAGCCAGGGTAGGAACTCAGCAAGGCAGGAACCAGGAGGCAGGCACTGAAGTAGAAGTCATTCTTCATGTCTTGCTCAACCTGTCTTACTAGAGCACTCAGGATTGCCAGCATGGAAGGTGCACCTGACTAGGGTGAGTGGTCCTCTCCAACGTCATCAATTGGAACAATCCACAACAGATTTGCCCATAGGTGTGGACATTTTCTCAATTGAGGTTCTCTCTACCAAACTGACTCTAGGTTGTATCAAGTTTACATGAAATTAGTCAAAAGAGAGGATTAAATTATTTAGTGTTTTATTTTTTAGTATAATCTTTTCACATTTTCATGTCCAATCTTTAGCCCACTGTCTTGGGAGTTGTGGATATGTCAATTCATAGGTAGACTTGTATATTTTTATAGTTTCATAAACAAATAGGAACATACCTATGTAAGGCAGTGTGGTGGTTTGAATAAAATATATTTAAATAATACTCATTAAAATTAAAAATTAAATTAAATTAAAAAGGAAGTAGTACTACTTGAGAGGGATTAGGAGGTATGGCCTTGTGGGAGTCGGTGTTGAGAAAGTGTCACTGAGGGTGAGCTTTGGGGATTCAAAACCTTAAGCCAGGTCCAGTGGCTCTCTCTCTTTCTACTGTTTGTTGATGTGGATGTAGAAGTCTCAGCTACTATGTCTTCCTGCAGGTTGTCATGCTCCACACCATGAGGATAAATGGACTAAACCTCTAAGGAATCCCCACCTATAATGCTTTCCATTTTAAGAGTTGCCATAGTCATAGTGTCTCTTCACAGCAATAGAACCTGACCAAAACAGGTAGCAACACACATTAAACACTAATATGTAGATGATCATATTGATATTTTTATGTGGAATGGAAAATTCAGTATTTCATGGACTATTGTATATCCATGTTGCTCAATTTTATTTATAACTATTAATAATTCATGGTCAATCCTTAGATAAATTTGTGTAGTAACCAACCATACAAAGCTGAGTAACAATGACAGTTTCAGAAATAAAGGTAAAGGAAAAGCACTAGAATTTGGTGACTTTGGCTGAACCATTTTAAGAAACTAAGTAACTAAAAGAGAAAGGATATCTCATATCTACAAGACTGATATTTCACAAGGAAAAACAAAAAGAGCAAAGGCCCAGGGAATATCAAGAGTTTCTCAATGTGTTTGACAAAGATTAACAGTAGAAGAGTAGGTTTTGTCATTTCACTTGTAGAAAATATTGATAAAATTATAGACAATTCTAAATGATATGTTTGGGAAATAACATATTTTATAAAAGGTCATAAGATTACTAGGCATAGGGAATGATTTTAAAAATCATATATATCATATAATTTTCTGGCCACGATTCTGCTTTCAATAAAAACTTATTCTGTACTAAAACAGTGCTTGTTAGAATAACAATGTGAAAGTCAATAAATGTAAGTCAAAAGATGCAATTTTTTTTTCCATGAAAAGAAAGTCAGGAAATATGTGGTTGTTAGTTTCATGGAAATGGTGGGAAAAGAGGATGTGTGCAGGGCATCCTGAGATAAGTATTTGACTTCTGGCTTGCCCATGAGGAAAACATGTAGGCATTTGGTTATACTGAGTCATAATCATGTTCTTCCTGAGGCTACTCACCTATCTCATCTGTTTTAAAATGCATGCATTATTTGTGACAAATGTAATGCTATTTTACATGACTGCTTAAATATTTTTTGGGTATTATGTCAATGAAAATTTGCACTATTTTGAATTGCTTGTAATTTCACAGCATTCTTCTGGCGTGTTTTTCTGAGTGCAAATACAAATATTGTTTAAGTTTTATCCCAGGCACAAAATTGTTTGGATATGTGTGAGTATCTCTCTAAAGAGATTGTAAAATGTTACAGTCTCTAAAATGATATCTGCTGATTACCACCTGCACAAACTGTTAAAGTCATTTAGGACTTCCTCTGTTTCTAGGCTAATTAAGGATCAAATTTTATGGACCTTAATTTGGATTTTGCTGATTACAAGTGATGCCAAGAATTTTTTTTTATTTAAAGTTTTCTACAGATCTGTGTTGAACTCACTGAAAAACTACACAATTTTCACTACTTACTTTTGTTTAGGTAGTCTTGAAAACTGATTTCTAGAGGATGTTTATGGATTTTTGAATATGAATCTCTGTTGATTTTACAATTTCTGCACATATGCTCTTAGATTTGTGAGTCTTTTCACTTTACTTAGAGTGACGTATGGAAACATGAAATAGTTATTACAGTATATAACTGCTGCAATTGCTCACTTTGTCTTCAAATACTTAAAATATATTTCAATCTATTTTTAAGTATTAAAAAGATATTTTAAATTATAACATTTAATAGGCTTGAAATTGATTTTTCCACTATGTTTCCATTCATTGATTATCAATTATTTTCCTGTAGAATTCGGTTCTATTGAAGTTTTTATTTATGCTTAGGTTAGCTACAAGAGACACTAATATGTACTTCAGATATTTTAACAATAAATATTAATATCATTTTCTTTACTTACTAAGTAGTTTATTTTTACAATATTATATGTGTAATTCATCAATTTCTATTATTTCTTTAGTATTATAGGTGGCCTTTTTTCACATTCCTTCCATATCAAAAGTGTAATTATTATGTGGAAATTCATGAAGAACCTGGATAAACTCTCAGAACTACACAAAATTGTAGATAAATTTTGAAATAACTCCCATACTTCTGGTTATGACTATCCTTGAACATGATACTTCCCTAAATTTATTTAGACTGTCTTAAACATATTTTCTCAAGTATTTATAATTTCCTATAAAAAGATATTTATATAGCACCTTGTCTCCAAAAATTTCTAGTGAACTTTCTTCACTTGTGAAAATATTGCTTAGTAATACATTTTTTTTTGAATTTTGTATTCCTTATTAAGACAATTTTTATTCTGGTGTTCAGAGCCTTTCATCTAGTGTAAGAACTAATAACATAACTCTGTATTTTCTTCTGAAATCTGTGCAGAAATGCTCACTAGTTCCTTCACAGTTATATTTCTTTTGTTGTCTAACCTCCATTTTTCTTGTACTCATTCCAAGACACCAGGTAAAACTGTAACTGATAGTTATGCAAGTCGTATATAACAGCTCTCACTGTCATCTAGATTTAAAAGAAGCTGATTCAAATATTTTGATACTCAACTTGATTTACAAATATTGATATTAAGGTAAATATTTGAATAAAACTTTCAATTTTGTGTTAACAAATATGTTAAAATTATATGCCCATTTTTATAATGCATTTTCTGCTTTTATGAAAGTTGCCTTTCATTTAAAGATTTCAAAGGTGAGCTTAATTATCCATTGATAAGTTAACATTATGGAAATGATTAATAATAGGAAATTAACAATAAGGAAAATTATGTTTATATTTTCTACTATAAAGGATGGTTATAAATATATAAATTTTCTAGGTTTTCATGATATAATTCACACTAAAATTAGCATATTTTAAAGAAAATTGAAATATCTTCATCCCATAATAAAGTATTCTTTCTAAAAATTATTTGTATTCTGAAACTTCTTTTCCTGACCTTAATATTTTTTGATTCTTGAAATTTGAGTTTACCTTACATTACTAAGTTATGTAATTTCATTTCATTTTATTTCACTTTCATTAACATTTGGATGCTTTCTATAATATTTGGTGATCATCTGTACTTTTTAGGTATGTATTTTTCTTTTTATATATTGGTTAGCTTTTTTTTCCATTTTCATTTTCTTTGGAAGTATGGACTGCATAGCTATCTTCTTAATACATGTTATCAAGCAGATTTAGGACTCATAGTGTTGAAAAGATTTTAGAAAATATCTATCACTTCATTGCTAAATATGTTCAAATGATTTTAAAATCGTATGTAAAGAAGTCATTATTTGTCTTCCTTCTCCTTTGTTTACTATTGTATTATGCTGGGGGATGTCTTTCTCTATACTGTCAATACTGTATACTTTGGCATATGGCAAGGCAGCTTAGAGTTAGGCAGAAAATCCAAGAGGAGACACAGGAAAGAGAAAGGCAGAGTCAAAAGAGATACCAGCCTGCCTCCCAAGGAACAACATGCTAGCAGGCTAGTAAAGCCACAGAATACATGGCAAAACATAGATTAGGAGAAATGGGTTAATTTAAGATATAAGAGCTAGCTAGGAAGAGGGTTTTCATAGACCATATAGTTTGTAAATAATATTAAGCTGTTGAGTGGTTATTTTATAAGTGGCTGTGGGACTGGGGGGCAAGGAGGTACCAGAAAAAAACGTTGAACTACAGTATTGCATTGATTTGGATTTAAAATGGAGCTGAGACATGTACGTGTAAATAATTGGTTTTCTCATTGAATTTATCCCAAAATATATTTTTCTGTAATTTCTGCATGAAAATAAATTCTATATTCATATATGTACCATTTATGGTAATATTTTCTATGCAGTCACATGATCTCATAGACCTCAATTATTAATATCATTTATTTTAATTTCAGTTTAATTCATATGTATATTTATGACAATAAATCTAACCTTATTTAAACATGGATTTGGGGCATATTTGAGAAAACACAGCAATTCTACAGAAAGTGACGATATATTATTTATTCTTGAAAATATGTTCCTTTTGTGCCATGTTATTGAAGGATATTTCTAATTAATACTTTATGGTTTATGTTTTAGGGCCAATTGTGAACTAAAGTCTAAACCACTGAGCATTACCATGTAACTTAGTTACAAAAATAATATGGAAGAAAATCATCACTGTGAGTCTCTTTTCTTCTCAAAATGCCTTGAACAACAGAAGTAACTAATTAAAAAAACATTTTTTATATATGCAATGCAAGAATTAAAAAGCTTCACTGACTTGAAAACATAATCTTTGGGAAATTCTGCTAGTTCTGAAATAATAATATCACAAACAAGAAGAAAAAGACATTATTCATATTGTGACACTTTAGTGCTTTGGCAATGTGTAATTACAAAAAGACAAATATAGAATAAACATGAGATATTTCAATTCATATTTTTCTTACAAAAAAATTAAGGCTCTTTAAAATTCTGGTGTATTGGTAAATACTTTCGAAACACTTCTGTTTCTACTAAGGTGAATGAAATATCCATAATATATACCACTGAGAATAAAATTATTTGTGTCATATTGGTAGAGATTATAAGACAGGTACCAATATAAGATATTTAGAACCATGTCCTGTTTTCTTATTTTCTTATATTTATTCTACCAAGCATCTGCAGAATAAATATGGGTCTCATATTTAATAAAATACTCACATTAAATATTGTAACTAAAATAAGATCATCAAATATTTATTTTTAAAGATCCTGTTTTAGTGAGATAGTAGAATCTATATATTCTTAGTAAATTACCCCTTCCTTTGGATCACCATCCTTTATGTTGTCTAGTTACTTTCCAATTATTTTATCATACTGTTTTCTGTTTTCCTTAAAACAGCATCCAAGACTGGTAGATTTTTTTTGCCTCTTTGTGTGCAGAGGGTGTTTTATTTTTTCAATGCTTCTACTAGCGTCATATCCTAAATTTTATTATATTATTTTCTTTCATATTTGTTGATCACCTTCTGTCAGATGGGTGTTTATTTCAGCTCATGTGAAAGAGTGTGATTAATGGTTCTTTCCCTTTTTTATTACCTTTACAAGAACTCAGAACTTTATTAAATGTATGAGTGCCATTTGCATCCATGTGAAATGAATTAAAGGAGATGCTTACTGTGAATTTATTATACATTTATTCATTTCCTAGTGATCAGCAAGCTGTAACTTCTTAATTAACAAGGCAGAAAATGCTTTAAATTTAAATATTAAAATATTTAATGAAAGATTCTGACTTCTCAGTGCCAATTATCTTTAAAAATTATTTGGTTAAAATCATTGAATGCATTGTTTATCATGAATTAATGCCAAAGTAATATTATTGATGTAAACTTTTTGTTACTGTTATACAGACTAATGAAGCTCTCTTTTTTATTACAATTAAAATGTATAGTATAATTCTCAGGCCTGAAGAAAAATACATGTGGCTCATAAATTAAGTTGCCATTCAGATTCATATTTAGTGAATAATGAATGTCATTTGAATCAGAAGAAATTTGTTAGCTATATATCAATAAAATTATGTTTATAACATGCAAATATTATGTCAAAGCATGATTATATTATCTCAATTATTAAACATACCATTTTTGAATATTTAATATTCAGGACTCATGAAATAATAGTAAAAATATTTGCCTTATCACCCACCATTATAACAGTACCTTTACATGAGGAATGGATACAGAGAGAGTTATGTATATAAGTAAGGCAGATTCATGATTTTCTAATAGCAGTACATGATTTTGTAAATAGAAGTTTGAAAATTTAAGGACAAAATTTATTAAAATAATTAAAACATTAAAATAAATAAAATTCTTTTATTTTGACTGACAAAACAATCATTTGATTTTACAATGTGCTATTTGTCATGCTAATACAGTTTACTAAAATATTTAGAAATCTTTCTTCTGTGCTTATATTTATGTATTTGAAAACTGCTTGTTTGTCAATATATGGAAATTATATCACTAGGAAGGCCTATTACTCTTTATTTCAAACTTGTAATGTTATCAAGAACCATGTGGACTGGAGAGATGGCTCAGGGGTTAAGAGCACTGGTTGTTCTTCCAGAAGTCCTGAGTTCAATTCTCAGCAACCACATGACCGCTCACAACCATCTATAATGGGATCTGATGCCCTCTTCTGGGGTGCAGGTGTACATGCAGACACAGCACTCATACATAAAATATATAAATAATCAAACTTGTAATGTTAAATGACATATTTATTAACAATGACCATTCTGAATGTCACTATTATAATTATGATCAGTTTTTCTCTGTGGAATCAGGGTTTAAGTTGCTGAGAGACTGTTTTATCTATTACATATTATTATGTAATCTTTATGCAGTAACCTGCTTTTAGCTGGAAACTTACTTGAATGATCTCTGCAATTATCACTGGTCACCTGTGAGGTCTTTTGCTCTTTGTGGTTGTTCACAATCATTGCGCTGAAAATTCACTGGAAAGCGTATCATATTTTGTACGTGTGAACAACATCTGCGTTCCCTCTTTACTGTACTTTCCTTTTTTAATCAATAAAAATTATTTCATTATGGCAAAAGTATGTATGTGACACTAAATTTATTATTTTAGCCAATTTTTAGTTCAGTTATATTAAATACAGTCTTATTGCACAATTCACATTATCATTCCTCTCTGTAGAAAAATTTTACTGAAACAATTGAAATGCTGTAGCCATCAAGCAACAATTTCATCTCCTCTGTTACTTCTAATCCCTGATAACCATTACTTTAGTGTCCTTTCTTACTGAACATATATATATATATATATATATATATATATATATATATATATATGTGTGTGTGTGTGTGTGTGTGTGTATGTGTGTGTGTGTGTGTGTAATGTATTATAACATATATGTTAACAATGCATGTTTATTTAAATTTATAGCTATAAAATTCATGGCCTCTTTCTCTTTGGTTATTGTTATTAATAAATATGTAATACAACTCACTAAGTCCATTTACTTTTGCTCCTAAGTATATGTTCTTAGGACTGAGCATTGACTTTAAATTACTAATTAAGGGGCTCAGCACTGGGAAAGACTATGTCTCCCCTATCAGCAGTATTATTTACTTATAGATCTTATCAAGTGGTGTGACCTTGTGAGACTCTCCATATCCTTATTGTCTTATCCACCGACTTTATTCTCATTCTAGACAACCATATTGTTTTCAAGTTCATGGGTGGGTCTTCTCTGTCCCTCAGCAGATGTTACGACCCACTGGCACTTACATTCTGACTTTCATTTCTTCATAGAATTTCACTGAGTATAATGTTTAGGGATTTTATTGTACATGGTAACTCTGGGAACCATGGAGTCTGCTGCTCCCTGTATTTTGACCAATTGTGCCTTCCTGTATTGGACTCGGTCTGCTGTGCGAAGAAGTTTCCTTGATAAGGTATGAGAATTCATAAGAATAAGTATGAAGAATGTAGTTAGAAGAACTGGTGATATGGCTTAAAGATTAAAAAGCACTGGGTCAACTTCCAGAGGAGACAGATTCAATTCCCAACACCCATATGGTGTTCATAACTGTCTGTAACTCCAGTTCCACAGAATTCCACAGCTTCTTCTGGCCTCCATGGGCACTACATATGTACATAATATTCCTACATACACACAGAAAAACACTCATACAAATGCTAAATAACTAAATTTTAAGAGAGACTGCAGTTAGAGTTTATACATTTTGGAAAGCTGCAGTAGTAGAAATGGTCAGAGGCCAATCTAATCTAGACCTTTTCTTCAATTGAGGTTCCTCCTTCCAAAGTGATCTAGTTGTGCCAAGGTGACAATCAAAACTAACCAGCACACAATCCTATAACAAAATCCAGGCTATAAATTGCAGTCACTGTTCTGAGAATATTGTCTCATGATAAAACAAGGACAGGAAAACATAAATGAATGCTTGTCAGCTCATCTTGCATTTCTCTCGTCGCTTTATATCAACTTCCTGAAAGCACTTTGTTTGACCTACTTTGGTTTGGGTTTTGCTGCCTGAGCAGGAGAGACTTCCACACACCATGTATGATTTGGATGCCTTCTCTTTACCCTCCCTAATGTAATAAAGTTGAGATGTTTATTAGCATTTTAATTTAATCTAGTAGGCAATTAGATATCTACTGGATACCTGTGTCATGAATTACAAGAATCTATCATACTAGAAGACAAGTGAATTCTTAAATCAGAGTTAGGAGTTTACAGTAGAGAAAATTGAGTCATCCTGACATGCAAGTAAAGAACACAGCCCTGAATCACTTTTCTACTCCTTCCATTTCCAAGTATATGAGTCTTTGATTCATAAAGGCAAATTAGCCAATAGTTCTAATATGTATTTCCTAAAATGTCAAACGACATAGACACTAAATTTGCTTAACAAATGCCAAAGCAACAGTGCTTCTTTTTAAAAAACCTTTTTCATTGTTATTTTATCCACACTCAGTAGAGATAAGTAGTTTTGAAAAAGTAAATATATTAAAATTTGTTTTTATTTAGAAAAAAAGCTTTACATTTGAAAAACACATTGATAGCTACTATAACATTCATTTAAAAATTATAGTCAGTGTATTTTTTTTTCTGACAGAGCAGCAGCCTAGCTTTTCTGAAGCCCTGAGCTCCATCCATAGAAATATAACACACACACACACATACACAAACACACACACACACACCACACACACACACACACACACACACACACACACACACACACACACACACACAAGCGCATGCACAAGTTCTCCAACCCATTCACGTAGACATACAAACATACACACATCATGCACATACAAGTATGCACATACATACACACACATACACACACAGCTTGATGTTTTTCACATCAGCTTGTTTTCTTTGTGCTATATGTGTGTTGAGTCAATCTAAATCAGTTCCAGAAATTAAGAGAAAAGAAATGTATGGACTCAAATTTTTTCATTTCCCTTCAGTCTTAATTCTCTTTGGAACTGTTATCAGGAAGACATGATGGATTTTATCAAAGACAGTTATTTTTTGTATCTTTTGAGAATATCATGTGATTTTTCTCTATAAGTTCATTTATAAAATTTATTACATTTATTGACTTATGCATGTTGAAACTTTACTATATCTTTAAGGTAAAACCAACCTGATTACAGTGCATGAGTTTTATAGTTTGTGAGTATATTTAGCTTGCAAATACTTTATTAATATTTACTACAGTATTTACCAGGGATGCTGGCCTATAGTTTTCTTGTATCTTTACCTTTTTTTAGTATTAGAGTAATATTGGCTTAAGAAAAAGAGTTTAGAAGTTCTTTGATTTCTACTTTTTTTAACAATTAAATAATTAGAGGTAGTAGATCTTCTTTGATAGTAGGGCAGAATTTACTCTGAAGCCATATGTGTCTGGCTTTTATATTAGATAATTTTTTCATTAAAATGTCAATATCTGCATTTGTTATGGTTTTATATAAGTTGTTGATCTCTTCTTAGCTTAATTTTGATAGTTTCGATGAATCTAGAAATTTGACCATGTATTTTCAATAGACCTACCCAACTGTGATGCCAAAGACCACAATGATGGAAAACACAGTAAGATATCCTCAAAATTTTCAAATCGGACTTGAGGTCTACTCTGTAGATGTAACCAACCGTCTTATTAAATATGAAACACAGAGCCGATTCAGAGAAGAAAGCCAAGAGGTCAGAGCTAAGAGCCTCACCCTTCCTGATTCAGCAATCCTCTTCAGCCAAGAGAGCTCTCCGAAAAAGGCTTACTTCCTGTGTGTGTGTCTTTATATAGTCTAGCTGTTCTGCCTTCTCATTGGTTGTAAATCCAAACACGTGACTGCCTCGTCACTGCCTGTATGTACTGCCCTCCAGGTCGTTAAAGGCGTGCGCCACTGCCGCCACGCACTTGCTATGGCTCTAATAGCTCTGACCCCCAGGCAACTTTATTTATTAAAATACAATTAAAATCACATTTCAGAACAAGTAAAATACCACCACATTTCCCCTTTTCTATTTTAATAAGAAGGAAAAAAAAAGAAAAAGGTTATAACTAACAAAAGAAAAACTATATACAAAAGTACAATAACTATATACAATATATACAAATAATAAATGTCTAAACAATGTCTAGTCCATTTGTATTTGACAAATTCATAGATAATAATTTCATTATCTATCCTATTTTGTTAAGTCCAAAATGTGTCTAATTCACTTTCTATCCTAATTAATCTTCAACTATAACTAACTAATCTTCAACTCTAACTAACTAATCTTCAACTCCCTCAGAGACCCAAGAAGGAAATAATATTACCTAATAAAAATAAAAACAGGAAGTGCATGCAAGCAACTTCCAAAAAATTTGTGAGTTGACAGAAACAGCCACCTGCCTGGACAGTAACCTGAGGTTTCTCCGCAATGCTGGGGCATCATCTTCAGCCTATATGCTTAGCATATCTGACAGACTCATTTGTGAAGTAGGATGTACACAAGGTCAACAGTTCAACCTCACATTGGGTGAGAGCAGTCCATGTACCAGAAACACCTGAATTCCACTAGTGTCATGTCATGAGTCAGGATTTTAAATTCTGGAAATTTTTGATGGTTTTTAATTCAGCTGTCCATTCTTGGCTGTGTATATATGGCTCAAATCAATTCCCAAAACACTCAAGTTTTCATGTTCAGCTTACCTTTTTAATTTAAATTCTGTGATATTTGAGAGTATCAATGCAGGTAGTACATCTATGACAAAGTGGAGCTATAATATTAGGAGATGAAAGTACAATTCAATATTGAAATATAAAGAGGCAGATCATGTTCACATACAAGTGGCTACACAATACCATTGCAATTGTTCCATATTATAATTAGTTACCATTACTGATAACTTACTATTCATAATTTATGAACTAAACTTTGCCATACACACATTTTTTCTCATAGTAAACACCACAGTATATGTAGGATTTGGTAGTATCAGTGGTTTCTGACAACCTTTAGCAATATTGGAATTTAAATCCAATGTGTTGGGGAGTCTACTGTTAATTCAAAATATGCAAAGCCAAAGGGTATTAGGAAAGTTATACTTTTCAGAAAGTATATGAAATACTAGTATATTACTTTTATAATATAGTATTAGTATATGAAATACTAGTCACATAAATAGAGTTCAGTTCACTAAGGTAAATATGAATAGGATGATGTGATTATTTATTCAACCTGCATACAGATACTTTAGAACATTTTTTAAGAACTTTCCAGTGTGTTTGTGTCATTAATCTCCTATAAATTCCACCTTCAAATGCCTTAGCATGCTTTTGGAACTCAAATTCAAAGCTAAAACAACTGAAATATTATACTTTCTCATTATTTCCAACCCTGTCATATCATTTTTTGGTATAGTACTTGATGATAAATAGCATCATAAATGAAATTGCATGCTATAAAGTATCATAATAGAATAAATAAAACAGAGAACTCGGTGGTGGCTTCATTTTATTTTCCTTGAGCCATTAACCAAGCATCGCCATTATCTTCGGTGACAGAAATGGGCGATGACAAAAGACCTGCATTTCCAGATGCTGAGCTGAAATCACAGGATAGGAAACAAGCAGAATTTTTATAATTTCATTTGGAGCTATGCAGAGATTTATTCTTCTTTTTCTGTGTGTGTCAGAACCATTTCAATACCTCGCAAGATGGGGAGTATAGTAGGTACATAGTTTAGTTTCCAAACCAAAAGCTAAATAAAGCCTAGGAAAGCTTTATTATTCAAAGCCTTGCCTTGCACAGACTTGCCTGAAGCAAAGCTCATGATCGGAATGAGACTGGTAAAGGAAGCAGTGAATGGTGAACGCTTCTAAGAACAAGGAAAATATCGAATATCAAAGCAACATGTTTTAATAGCAGAGGGCAGCAAGAAGCATTGGGAACTGAAAAGGGCAAAATGCAGTAAAATGGGTGGGGTCATGGATGTCAAAGGAAGGAAAGACAAGGAAAATGTTCATTCTGAGGTCACAGTGAGACTATTGCAAAATTTGAGCATGATAGACACACATTAACATTTGAATTTTAGAATAAAATGCTATTGAAATGCAGAAAGCCCTAGGTAATTTGAAGCTTGAAGGTCATTTCTGATGTCCTATTGGTAAGAAATGATGTCATCATGTATTAAGACTTAGGATCACTAGAAAGTGAAGTTGGTGATCAAAACAATTGTTTCAAGGAAGTATTTTGTTTAGGACCATAAAGCTCACTTTCATTTTTCTTTCAGAAACTTTATATCCTATCTTGAAGTAGAGTAACAGCTAGTAGAAAAATTAACATTTTAGCTTTCAAAGTGTGCCTTTGTCAAAATATGTAACTGAACTAAAAAATAATTCCTTCGTATTAGATCAGTCCTTCACTTTTATAATAGTTTAATCAAAGTACCCTTAATTGAACTGTGGCAAAGCCTTTAGACCAACATCTAAAAATGTTGATAAGCCATACCAAGCGTAATACCTTGCTCTTGTAAAATTTATAATAAATACTAAATTGAGGTTTGTATAAATTATTTAATGAGTGCTATCAAATTGATCCTAGTGAGCGTCTTCTCATAAACATGACAATAAGGCTCATGATGCTAAACTCTAACCAGATATAAACAAAGTCATGTGAAAGGGACAGAAAAACACATATTCAAGTTTCTAAGACTAGACAAATTTCCTGATGAATTCTTATGTTCTTTGGTAATATTTCTTATAGGCACAACATATATGGATTACATGAAGATGAATTAAGTATTGGATAGGTTAAAAATTAGTATTGGAACAAGTTATAGAGATGTGTCCTGTGGTGTCAGCTACTCAGGAGACTAAAGACTGGATGATCATTTCTGTACAGAAGTACAGTTCAAATCTAGGAAGTATACTAATATTCTGTCCCTAAAATCTAAATTAACATAATATAATCAAACTGCTATTAAGGTGATTTGGTTGGAAGTTATTATAACCAGCTTTACAGATAGAATGGTGTAATTAGTGACTCCTATGTTCCTTACATTGGCTATAGGACTAGAAATTGGGGTTCCCCAAGCTATTTCAAGCCTGGGGTAATTTGAAGTGGACTTTTCCTTGTGTTGGGATATATTTACAACTTTTCAGATCATCTTTCAGGAGAGATGTGTCCAGATAATCATGGCTCTAAGATTATCCCAAACACATATGGGCTAGGATGCCTTAGCTGAGAATGAATCTTGCCATCTACTTAAACTGAAACTATTGTCAGAAACAGAAGATGGACTTTGAATCTCTTTGTCTCTTGTCCAAATATGGCTATATTGATTAAATATTATCTTTCTTTTTTCCACTGTTAATTTGACTTACTTTTTTCTTATGAAGGATGTGTGGTTAAGTTCGGCTTTGTTCTCGCTGCCAGAGCACATGCTCTGACATCAATGACTCCAGTAACATGATGAAGAGTTCATTGTCAAAAACAAACAAACAAAAAAAAAAAGGGAAATAGATAATAAGAGAGGTAAGGAGGGACAGAGATAACAATAGAGACAAAGTAGGAAAAAGGAACAAGGGAAGGAAAGGAATGAAAGAAGTTTGGAAGACAGGGGAGGGGAGAAGGAAAGGAGGAAAGAAGAAGATTAGAAAAGAATATGGGGAAGCAGGAATTTAAAAAAAGGAAGCAGTGTGAAATTAAACAGTAATATAAATAAAAGGCTAAATTGATAATTACTCTGCCAGTTTATATTCCACCCAAAGTTTCTATTTGCCTGTCAGAAACTGAGATGCGCTACTCCATCACATCTTATGCGCACCTTGTTCTTATGCTCAATCCTTAGGGCCCTCTGCTGGGTGAAAAGACATACTTGGAACAATGAGGAAAAAGAAATCTTTCCCCCTTTTGACAGAGGGAGTTGTTATATTCACAGAGATGAATATGACTAATACACAGTAGTTATGGACAAAAGTTTCACTGTCTGTGGAATTATGGACCACTCTGGATCAAATGATTGTGCCCTCCAACCTTATCCACCCATTGAAGGTCTAATCCCCAGTATGATGGCATTTGTAGATGAAACCTTTATGAACTAACAGATTTTACATGAGATTATGAGAATAGTTATCACAGGGTAGAAGTTGGTGTCTTGAAAGTGAATGAATAAAGCACACTATTTCCTTCTGTGTGTCTTTTATGGTTACAAGATGAAGTCTACCAACTACAAACCAGGAAAAGCAATTATCTAGGAATCAAAGCAGTTGTCACCTTCATTTTGGCATATATATATATACATATATATATACATATACATATATATGTATATATATATGTAAAAATGGTGAGAACATATATATGAGTAAAAATTATAAGAATATGCAGAAGTAGTTTTTGAATTGTGAAATGGGTTGAAATGATAACATTTTTAATGTATGTTCTAGGAAGATGTCAAAATTGCTGTGCAGGACTTATTAAGAGCAATTCTGCAGATGATTGAGAAAGAAATGAGAACATTTAAATAATATTTACAGAAAGTTGGTTAAAATAAGGATAGTGAATGAATTTTGACAAAACACAGATAGAAATTAATGGCATTTTATTGGGCATCAGAGCAATAGTGATCCTTGTTGTAAAGTGGTGACGAAGTCGACCAAATTTTTAACTCTGTGCTGGTGTTTTCCAGAAAGTTGAAGCAAGGGGTGAGAAAATGTAATGGAAAGAGAGAAAAATTCCTATGCAAAATGTTGAGCAAAGCAGATGGATTTACCCAGGTGGTTGATAGAGATATGAGGACAGTAGAGATAAACTGAATACAACCAACCGTGTTAACCCAAAAGAAATGAAAACTTAACAATTTGGAAAATGTCAGCATTTCAGCCCCTTAACTCTCTGCTGTCTATTTCCCCACTCTCTTCTCCTTGGCCTCTTTCTCTCCTCTTTGTTTAGGTTTATTTGAGAGGGTGTCTCCACATTCCAGGCTGTCCTAAAACTCTCAGTCCCCATGGGTTAGTATCTCCTGTGCTTGGAGTGCCGATTAGTGCCATGCTATCTGCTTCCTGATTTCCTTTTCATAAAATAACATAAAAATTTAATCTTTTGGTGTGGTTGAGCATTCCTTGGGTATATGCCCAAGAGTGGTATAGCTGTATCTTGGGGGAGATGGATTCCCAATTTTCTAAGAAAGCGCCATATTGATTTCCAAAGTGGTTGTACAAGCTTGCATTCCCACCAGCAGTGGAGGAGAGTTCCCTTAGCTCCACATCCTCTCCAGCGTAAGGTGTCTTCAGTGTTTTTGATCTTAGCCATTCTGACAGGCATAAGGTGGTATCTCAGAGTTGTTTTGATTTGCATTTCCCTGATGATTAGGGATGTTGAGCAGTTCCTTAAATGTCTTTCAGCCATTTGAGTTTCCTCTGTTGAGAATTCTCTGTTTAGTTCTATAGCCCATTTCTTAATTGGACTGTTGGGCATTTTGATGTCTAATTTCTTGAGTTCCTTATATATTCTGGATATCAGTCCTCTGTCAGATGTGGAGTTGATGAAGATCTTTTCCCATTCTGTAGGCTGTCTCTTTGCCTTGTTGACCGTATCCTTTGCTCTACAAAAGCTTCTCAGTTTCAAGAGGTCCCATTGATTGATTGATTTTCTCAGTGTCTGTGCTACTAGTGTTCTATTTAGGAAGCGGTCTCCTATACCAATGTGTTCAAGACTACTTCCTACTTTCTCTTCTAGCAGGTTCAGAGTAGCTGGATTTATGTTGAGGTCCTTGATCCACTTGGACTTAAGTTTTGTGCACGGTGATAGGTATGGATCTATTTGCAGCCTTCTACATGTTGATATCCAGTTTTGCCAGCACCATTTGTTGAAGATGCTTTCTTTTTTCCATTGCACACTTTTGGCTTCTTGGTCAAAAATTATATGTTCATAGGTGTGAGGATTCATGTCAGGGTCTTCAATTCGATTCCATTGGTCCACATGTCGGTTTTTATGCCAGTACCAAGCTGTTTTTATTACTGTAGCTCTATAGTAGAGTTTGAAGTCAGGGATCGTGATGCCTCCAGAGATTGTGTTATTGTACAGGATTCTTTTGGCTATCCTGGGTTTTTTGCTTTTCCATATGCAGTTGAGTATTATTCTTTCCAGGTCTGTGAAGAATTGTGTTGGTATTTTGATGGGGATTGCATTGAATCTGTAGATTGCTTTTGGTAAGATTGCCATTTTTACTATGTTAGTCCTGCCTATCCATGAGCATGGGAGATCTTTCCATTTTCTGACATCTTCTTCAATTTCTTTTTTCAGGGACTTAAAGTTCTTGTCATATAGGTCTTTCACTTGCTTTGTTAGTGTTACCCCAAGGTATTTTATGTCATTTGTGGCTATATTAAAGGGTGATATTTCTCTGATTTCCTTCTCCGCTTCTTTGTCCATTGTATATAGGAGGGCTACTGATTTTTTTGAGTTGATCTTGTATCCTGCTATATTCCTGAAGGAATACTACTCAGCAGAGAAAAACAACGACATCATGAGGTTTGCAGACAAATGGATGGATCTAGAAAAAATCATCCTGAGTGAGGTAACCCAGACTCAGAAAGACAAACATGGTATGTACTCACTCATAGCAGGATACTAGATGTGGAACAAGGATGACTGGACTGCTACTCACATCACCAGGGAGGCTACCTGGAAAACAGGACCCCAAGAAAGACACGGGGATCGCCCAATGACAGAGAAATGGAATGAGATCTACATGAACAGCCTGGACATGAGTGGGGGTAGTGAAGGGCGAGGGTCGAGGGAAAGCGAGCTTGGGGGAGCAGGAGATCCCAGCTGGATCAAGAACAGATAGGGAGAACAAGGAATAGGAGACCATGGTAAATGAAGACCACATGAGAATAGGAAGAAGCAAAGTGCTAGAGAGGCCCACAGAAATCCACAAAGATACCCACACAACAGACTGCTGGCAATGGTCGAGATACAGCCCGAACTGACCTACTCTGGGGATGGGATGGCCAAACACCCTAATTGTCGTTCTAGAAACCCCATCCAACTACTGAGGGATCTGGATGCAGAGATTCATTGCTAGGCCCTGGGTGGATCTCTGGGAGTCCAATTAGTGAGAATGAGGAGGGTTTATATGAGCGAGAATTTTTGAGACCAAGGTTGGATAAAGCACAGGGACAAATAGCCAAATGAATGGAAACACATGAACTATGAACCAATGGCTGAGGGGTCACCAACTGGATCAGGCCCTCTGAATGGGTGAGAAAATTGATTGGCTTGATCTGTTGGAGAGGCATCCAGGCAGTGGGACAGGGTCCTGTGCTCATTACATGAGTTGGCTGTTTGAAACCTGGGGCCTAAGTAGGATCGCTTGGCTCGGTCTGGGAGGAGGGGACTGAACTGAGTCTACCAGGTTGATCTCAGTCCATGGGGAAGGCTTTGCCCTGGTGGATGTGGGAATGGGGGTGGGCTGGGGGAAAGGTGAGGGGGGCGGGAGGGGGGAGAACAAGGGAATCCATGGCTAATATTTAGAACTGAATTGTATTGCAAAATAAAAATAAAAAAATTAAATAAAAAAGACATAAAAAAAAGAAAAAAAATTTAATCTTTTCTAGTCTCCAGAACTGCTACAGATAAATGTTTCTAATTTAACTTTTTAGAGTACAAGATTTGGGGTTTGGTTGTTGTTTTAGTCCAAAATAAAACTGAAACACAATAATAACATTAATCTGCAAAAGAATATATACAATAAAGATTAAAGGAAATCTCCTATGCAACAGGACAACAGCCTTAAAACCAAGATTGGTAAAAAGTTCAAGAGTTCCAGAAAGATACTCTGATGATTAGCAATGCTTGTCAGGTTATCAGTGTGACACAAAGGTCTCTAGCCATACTTTGGAGATTGTGTTAAATTATTTCATGTAGGAAGTCCTTCCCACTGTGAGTAGTATCTTTTTCTGTTTGGCATCTTTGACTGTACGGCTAGAGAAAGAGAACTGAAAGTCAGCATGATTCATCAATGTCAGTTCTTGATTGTGCGTGTCCTACAGCCAGTTGTTTTAAGCTCCTGATGCCTAGACTCCCTCATCATGATGGTCTGTGTTCTTGAACTCTGGGCCAGAACAATCCTCTTCCCATTGAGTTGCTTTTGTTATGGTGTTTCGTTGCAGTGATATAACATTAATTGAGGCAAACATGAACAAATAAAACAATGTCAAAATTGTAAGAAATACTTATTTTTGAAAAAGGTGAACGAAATAAAATAGATAAAAAATATAAAATAGAAAGGACTAAAGAGATGGTTAGCAGTTAAGAGCAATTGCTGCTCTTACAGAAAACACAGGTTCAGTTCACAGCACCCACATGGTATCTCAAAGCCTTCTCTAAGTCTAGGTCCAGAGGATCTAGCATCACCTTGCGGCCATGGGCACCAGGCATGTGTAGAGCAATTTCTAAATGGTCTTATTAAATAAAAAACATGGAGCCAAATATAGGGGTGAAAGCCTTCAAGAGATCAGAGAAAGCCACCAGCCTACCTTACCTCACCAACTCTGCAGCTTCCAAATATGAGTTACTTCTTGGCTACCCATACTTTTATTGCCTTGATGTTCTGCCCTCTCATTGACTCTTAGCCCAGCTACCTCACTTCCTCTTCCTACACAGCTCTGTCTCTTTCAGTCTGTCTATACAGACCTCCAGGCCTCTATGGTTGGTACTGGGATTAAGGCATGTGTCACCAGGTTTGGCTCTGTTCCCTAGTGTAGCCTTGATCAGACAGAGATCCTGCCTGCTAAGGAATTAAGGGCCTGTGCTGCCGGACTTCTTGTTTACTTAAAATGCCTGGCTTTTTCATCCTGATCTCCAGGAAAGCTTTATTTGTTAAAGTACAAATAAACTATCACCACATTTCAGCACAAATAAAATATTACCACAGGCATGCATGTAGAATATATATATATATATATATATATATATATATATTCTAATATTTATATATATATATATATTCTAATATTTATATACACAAAATCAAAATAATAAACTTTTTTAAGAAAATAAAGAATAAAACCACAAAAAAACAACAACAAAAGTAAGGATGGATTAGTAGAAAATAGTTTTGAGCATTCAACTGATAGGGTGGGGGAGTAATAAACATATCTAGTTCTAATTCCATAAGCCAAATTTCAGATTACTATGAGACTCATCCAGAATACTGCAATCAAGAAATCATAGAGTTATCACTACATATTTTTGTGTATAAATTGTTTGGAGCATAAAATCTAAAGTCGTTTTGGTATATCAGTGTTAGAAAAAATATTTCAGGCATGAAGGAATCCAAAACTGATTTTTTTCATCTACTCTTGATATGTTATAAGGAAGTTAATAAAGAAACTATGTACATGATGAAAAAAGTTAATGTGTTAAATTAATCCATGATTAAATATTATCAAATACTTAAGTTTTATTAAATATCATTGTTATTGTTTTCAGCGATTAGCAAAATGTATGTGAGGTGTGTTAAAGGTACGTTATACTTATGTGTGGACAGGAGAAATTTCATTCAATTTCTTTGCATATTTTCAATTCTATACTATAAACTGATGGGCTAGTATTGTGGCTCATTCAGTTCAAATAGATTCATATCTCATTAAAAATCAAAATTTAATGCCTGAAGCTATTGCATACTCAACACTGAAATTTAATTAAGTGAAAACTGTGGTATTCTGTCTTTATTGTGCAGACTCAGAAAAAAAAAACTGTAATCAAAATAGCCACAAATTATTTCATGGCTATCTACAAACTACAGTTCAGCAGTGTGTGTGAGCAGAAGAACAAATAAGATTAATCACCACAATACTGAAGGGGAACTTCATCGGAGAAATAGCAGCAACTTTAAGCTCTGCTGTAAACTCACACTTTGGGAATTAATGTAGTATTAGCAAAAAAACAAAAATGGTGACATAGTTCAATGGAAGAAATATGGAGTTTAGAAACTGATCACCAAAATAACGGTAATTTACTTTTTAAAATAAAGCAAAACCATGTCAATGGAGAGGGTCTTCAAAAACTTGTATTGGAACAACTGGATACTCCCATAAAAAAAGTGAAAAACAAGAAAGGAAGGGAAGTCGAAAGGAAGGAAGAAGGGAGTGAGGAAGAAAAAGAAGAAGAAAACAACACAGCTGTGTATTGGAGCTCCATTTTCTCTCACACATGCACAGAGATCACAGACTTAAATTTATTAGCCAAAGCTATAAAACTTCTTGAATAACATGGGAGCAAATCTAATTAACCTTGTGTTTGGTGATAGGAATTTTAGATATATTAAGAAATGTAGAGTATATTAAACTCAGTCAGTTAGGCTTCTTTGAAGTGTTTTTTTGTTGTTTTTTGTTTACACATTAAGTGATTAATTTAAAAGCAAACCACAGAATGGGAGAAAATGCTCAAGGAAATAGATATCTGATCAAAGACTCATATCTCGAGATTACAGACAACTGACAAAAGTCAACGATAAAACTGAAAGTCCATTCTTTTTCAAAAGCAACCTCTAAGTTTTGACTAGTTTATGATTTGCGAAAGCTGCCATAACAGATTCCACAATATCAGTGGCTCAAAAACAGAAATTTAGTTCTTCATAATCCCATGGTCTCACATCCATATTCAAGGAACTAGGAAATCTGCTTCATTCTGGGGGCTCTGAGACAGTATGTTTAATTGACTTGACATTAGCCTTTACCAATCACTGGCTTCTAGGAGCATTACCCTTCTTTTTGCCTTCCATTTTGCTTAACCCAATGCTCTAGCCTGTGTTTAAATTTTCCCCCTTAATGAAGACACCAACCAGTTTAGAGGAGGAGTTCATTTTTACCAATGATCTCCTCTCAAGTGTCTAACAATGGCCCTACTTCCAGATAAAGTTTCAAAGTGAGATACTAGAAGTAAGTACTTTAGAATGTGAACTGTTCGGGGAGCTGATTCAACCTGCCACAGATATTTGATCTTTGTTCTTAAGCAAAGAGGTAATACAGTTGGAAATAAACATATTAAAAATCATTCAATATTCTATACAGAAAAGTGAATTAACAGTGAATACCATCACAGACTTTCTGGGATGATTGAAAAACAGCGATCAGATTAAATATCATTGAGCATGTGGAGAAGCAAGACTTCTCATTATTTACACTTTGGAGAGCAAAATGATGTAGGTCCAATGGGAGACAATTCATTTTTATGAAGCTAAGCATATTCCTGTACACTAACAAAATGTAAGTTCACATACACACTCTCAAAAACATACCTTAAAATAAATGTTTTTATTTATCCTAACAATTCTGTAATATTGGGAGTTGTTGTTGGATATGTGAAATATGGTATATGTTTTAAATAGAATACATTCACATACTGTTGTAAAAATAAATCATACATAGAACAAAATCTAACAAAGCTTGCAAACCAAAAATATCTATGATTTGAATTATCATTCTTGGGTAAGTAGAAAGGAATGAACTGGTGGACCAGAATAAAGCTTATACTCATCATACTGTTCTGTATGATGCAGTTATGGTAGATACACAACATTTCACATTTTCAAAATCATTACGTGCCATGCATATAAAATGTAAGCTAACCATAAAGTAAAAACTTGGTTTATTTTTTCTTGGATATTTATGAAGAGCCTACAAAATAAAAATCTTTATTTATATTGCTTTCTTTCTTTTCTTTTCTTTTTTGTTTTTACATTTCACTACATCTTTCTATATTTCCAAAGATGGATAGTTTCTAGCAAAGGTAATAGAAAGATGATACCATGCTATGATGAATCCTGACACTTAAATATTCATCTTCATATCTCCTTTTTCCCTTGATCATTGCAATGACACACAGGATGGGAACATTACCTTGTCTGAAATTTTGCAACCTGAGGTTTAGATATTTTAATGTCTGTCTAATTTTACAGTTATTAATTGAAGAATTAGCATTGGAATCTCACTACAAAATGCATCTGTAACTATTTTTGTCATTGTATTCAGTAATTTAATTTTAGGGTTTGTGTCTTCAATAATACTTATATATTTCCTATAATAAACAAGAGATAGGTCATAATTATTGTCCTTGAGACGTTTACAACTGATTATATTCTGCTTAAGTCTATGTCAGTCAAAATATGTAAGATGTTCAGGAAGTTTCCAAATAATAATGACCTCAAAAGTAATAAATATCAGATAAAGTGACAGTTTAGATGGATGTCTAATCAATTTACCAGTCTATCAATCTGCACCATAAGAACTTTAAAATTCATTCTGATAGTCCCATTGCTCCAAATTTGTTTATGAATTGTGTATTTTTGACTAAGTAGAAAATGCAATAAAAGAACAGAGTTCATGAAAAGTTTAATACTTACTGGATATTCAAAACATTACAGAATATATGAGACTGGAGTTGGGGTGTCAAAATAAAATTTGTGCATTAGACAAAAGAAGAAAAGTATATGAGAGCTACTGGAATATGAAAAAATAAACAAACAAAACCACTTCCGGGCAATAACGGCTACGGCACAATTAGGAGAATTAAGCCAACAGGAACACCAAACACAAAAACCCATTTGTGCCAACTGCCAGGAGAATTCCACAAATCACATCAAATTGTGGCATGAAGGGCACCTTGGAAATTCACCATTCTCCTTCCACTCTTCTTTGTAAAATAGAGCAACAAAGAAACAGATCGTATAATATCAGATAGAGTAGCTAATTTCCATTTCATAAAAAAATTCTAGCTTCTAGGATGTTTTTCAAAGTTTAGATAAAAAGAATTCAATTTTTAGCTTCCTGTAATCATGCTTTCTAGGTCTCTGGTTTCCTTAGTGTCTCTCATGTCGTGTTAGAATTTGAGGACAATCTTAATCAAGTATAAGGATGATGTCTACATGTTTCAGTTACATACGAAGTTTTCTAAGTAAGTATTTTTGTGTTTTATTAAAGCAGTTCCATAAGCCAATTCGATTGAACTTTTATGAATTTTAATTTTTTAATGTCTTTAATATCAATTAAGTACTAATGTTACTCCTCCCTTTATATGTTCTTAAATCAGCATGTTTCAAACAGCTTAACACTGCAAAACATGGCCTTGCTTTAAAATTAAAGATAAGTCATATTTCTTTAGTAAATTACTAAACCTGAATTCTTTAGATTTATTGATTTTCTTTCTCCCTTACACAATCATGTGAAATATCAAATCAAATAAAATTTGGAGAAAAATATTAATGAGCATATATAAATTCAGATTACTGTTTCAGACAATGGCTTTAGAGAACACCTTATAAATCAGAATATTTTCAAAAAAACTGACAGATATCATTGCATATTTTATGGTTTCTAACAAATTTTTCATCCATATTTAAGTGAAAATTTGGATATAATTTACATAATGTGATTTTTTGTTCTAGTGTTTGTTCTAAAGGATCCACAGTTAATGCCTACTTTCAGATTCAAATGAGGCTGAAAGAAGCATCATCCTGCTGGGTGGTAGTGGTGCATACATTTAATCCCAGCACTTGGGAGGCAGAGCAGGGTGGATCTCTGTGAGTTCAAGAGGCTAGCCTGGTCTACAGAGTGAGATACAGGACAGGCACCAAAATTACACAGAGAAACCCATTCTCAAAAAACCAAAAACAAAACAACAACAACAAAAAAATCATTATATTAATAAAAAAAAACAAATTATAGGTAGCTGGGTTAATTTAAATATGTCGTTTTATAACTGGAATGTTATTCAGTGGATACTGCAAGGGTCTTGGTGACTGTTTTTTGTTTGTTTGTTTGTTTGTTTGTTTTTTGTTATATTTTATTTTCTTTTTTGAGACAGGATTTCACTGTGATGTGTAGCCCTGGAACTCCCTATGTAGACCAGGCTGGGCTCGAACTCAAAAAGATCTGCTTGTCTCTGGTCTCTGCTTCCCAAGCGCTGGGGTTAAAGCATGCACCTCCACTGCTCAATTTAGAGAAATATATTTTTTAAGTATTTCATTAGTCATAAATACACAGTTGAAATTTCATTTACATGTTCAAAAGCCAAAAGCTAAAAAGACAGGAAACTTTTAAAGTGAATACACAAAAGAATACCATATATTTTAATTTTTATAATTTAGTATGTATCAAATAAATATATTTATAAATGCATCCTTTATTTTCACGGTTGTTATTATTAAAGCATTTATCTATAACATGTAAAAAATATTCCAAGTGCTTTAAGGGAAAAATAACATATCATTTAAGGATGTAAACTAAACTTCAACGTGTGATGACACAATATGACTAGACCAGAAAAGAGGCATGCTTCTCTGTTGGTTATATTATTACTGCCGCTAACATGGCTTCTATGGTTATCAAGTACAGACTCATACTTTTTTCAGTCATTGTCAGAACCATTTGGGGGTAAAAAAACCAAAGCATCACTGAAAATATGTCCAAATGCCCTAAGACGGTACACCCCATACATCATCACATGCATCTGATCAGGAGTCAGTCTACTGAAAGTAACGGCCATGTCAGAACAGCATCCACCTACTATATCATTCGGGTAATCAGTAATTGCTTCTTTAATAAACATCCCAATAGTTTTGGTATTAAATACATTTTTTCCTTCATCATCTTCAGCATTTTCTGCAAACACTCCTGCATTTCTGAGACAGAGAGCTAGCAGCACTTCTTCAGTCATTTTCCAAATCTGTCTTTCCTCTTCCGGACACATTTGAGTGACAGTGAGAAGGTGGTTGAGTCTTTTTATCGACTCTATACTTAAGACTACTCCTCCCTCAAGACGCACATATTCAAGGCCTCCTTGAACTTCAGTTTGACCTAGATAGAAAGGTTGTGATGGATATTTTCCTAACAAAAAATACTTTAAGTTTTCGATTACAGCAAATGTAGTGGGATATGCGAGAAAGAACCAATTATATTGGTCCTTGTATTTATTAAAGGCATATATGTAAGCTGTTCTCATCATCAACCAGGTGTCGCTCTCATTCACAGCAACAGACTCAAACACTTTAACAGGTTCAGAAGTGAAGAACTCTGCTGCATCACAGTGTTTGATCCAAGTCTCCTTCACTGCGGCCCACAGACTCACATCTTTAGGGGTGACAGGAACGAGACAGTATACCCGGAAGCTGTTACTGAGTTCCACGCGTTCAGCTTCTGACATTTTCAAGATTTCTTCTTTGTTAGGAGCTTGCAGGTGATGATGCTCATGGTGGTGCATTCCGTTTCTGCGACCTAGCCTAATGTGTCCAAGCATTGTGATCAAGGCAAACACGGTACTTCCTAGCATCACACCCTTCAAAAACGAGCTGCATTCTGAAAGCATCTTTTTGAATCTAAAATTTCTCAGCGGCAGACAGCACAGTCAGTCACGTATGGCTTTCTGCACGAATCCAAGGTATTCTCTTATACTACTGACCTGGAAGTAGCTAATGAAAGGGATACCCTCCTGTTGGTCTCCTGAGAGGAGATAGTTTTGAAGGAAGCTGGGGGCGGGGGTTGTCTTAAAAGTACGGAAAGCCTGAAGGGGCAAAAGAGTTTCACTGTCTTTTCTAACTAGGAGCCCTTCTCTAACTAGGACAGCAAAAGGGCTCTTGAAAACTACCAGGGAACCTGGTCCCTTTGACCCTAGCAAATAACCACAGCGACTTTGTTTAGCTACCAATAAGTATCTAAAAAACAGAATGAAACTTGATTCTCTATTGTTGGGAGTTCAACCATAACAAGGTTGGATAAAGCACAGGGACAAATAGCCAAACGAATGGAAACACATGAACTATGAACCAATGGCTGAGGGGTCACCAACTGGATCAGGCCCTCTGAATGGGTGAGACAGTTGATTGGCTTGATCTGTTTGGGAGGCATCCAGGCAGTGGGACCGGGTCCTGTGCTCACTGCATGAGTTGGCTGTTTGTAACCTGGGGCCTATGCAGGATTGCTTGGCTCGGCCTGGGAGGAGGGGACTGGACCTGCCTGGACTGAGTCTATCAGGTTGATCTCAGTCTGTGGGGGAGGCTTTGCCCTGGAGGAGGCGGGAATGGGGGGGGGGGGGGGGGGGCTGGGGGGAAGGGGAGGGAGGCGGGAGGGGGGGCGGGAGGGGGGGCGGGAGGGGGGGAGAACAAGGGAATCCGTGGCTGATATGTAGAACTGAATTGTATTGTAAAATAAAATAAAGAAAAAAAAATGATTTTCTTAACTGAATTGCCTGGGAGAAAAATCTCAAACTCCTAAAGTTCAAGGTGACTCCTTGTGTATCCAGCAAAATATTTGTTTTAGAGACATCAAGCCCCTCATTAGCTAATTTTCTATTTTTTTTCTTTGTTTCAACATTAATCAGATTAAAATCCAGTTATATATTTAACTTCCACTACATGGATAATTGAATAGTTTTCTTTCCACTATTTAAGTATTTAATATGAAATGCAGATACCTTGAACCATGTGTAGGTAACAAAACTATAATTCTAGCTTTAGGAAGCCTGAGGAAGAAGATTGTGAGTTCACTGGCTGCCAGGTCTATATAGAGAGGTTTTCTCTCAAAAATAAACACACCAACAAACTAAAAGGAACACATTGGCTTTGCCAGTGTGTATGTATGTGATGTGCCCGTTTGTGTATATAAGTCCATTTATTTGTGTGAGTCCTGTCAAATGAGTTCTTGGTCTTTACTCTATCTCATCTATTAATGATGGCTTTCTCACTTAAAGCAAGCATTGACAACTCAGCCAATCTCATTACCCATCTTTGTTTGAGATTTTGCTCAGTATCAGTAATCCTGGGATTACAGATTGGCTGCCATACTGTTCTAGTAATCACAGGAGTGTAACGCATATGAGCTCAGTTTCTTCCTCTTTCACTACAATGTTTTACCTACTGAGCCATCTGTCCACTCCAAGCCATACTTGTATGTAGAAGCATGATAGCTTAATGAAAGATGGTGATTTAAAAACAAATTTATTCTAAAAACTATTACTTATTACTTTCAGTAACAATTTGACTGAAATAATTCCTTAAACAAACAGATAAATAAGTCTTCTTCTGATTAATGATTAAACATTTTCCCATAACTTATATTTAATTTTTAATTTGATAGCATCTCTCCTTGAATGCACACTTCTTTTTTACTCACCCTTCCAATGTGATAGTTTTTGTCATGGAACAAAAAATCTGGTTAGCTCTTCTTATTGTAATTACTGTAACCTTTAATTTCTACTAATTGTACATTTACTATTTGTCAATTTTAAATCCCTTGTTTCCCTCCTGTTTTGAATTCCTTTACTTTAAATTATTGTAATATTGATTTTTGTATTAGCTTTTGTTATTATCCCTTCATCAAAGTCAAAGTTTTACATGTACATTTTTAAATTTATTTGTGGCTGCCCTATAACCTAGATACTTTCATAATTAATTCAAACATAATCTGAAATAGTTCACACAAATTTCAGGACAAAGAAAGGAATATGTAAATTGAAACCTACCCTTCTTACCTTTTGTATTATTTCTGTGCATTCAAAGTTCATATCTTCACTTGGTCTGTGCAAACGAGGAAGTCATTTAGGTCTGTGTGAAATGGTCACAGAGTTTCACTGTCCAGTGCCATTCTTTGTTTTATGTAGGGATTATCATGTTGAATACTTTGGGATAATTTACTTTATGCACAAATTCAATATGAACAGAAAGCAAACCAGCAAAACAAAATATGGGCAGAGACTTTACAGGGGAAATACACTCAAAGTTACCTGTGTTTTCTATCCAAAGAATTAAAAGAGAAGAAAGTATAATCACAAGAATTAGAAATGTGTTAGTGGGTATAGGACAACTAATTATTTTTTCAGAACAGGATTTTTCCAAGCACAGTTACCTAACATTTATTCATATTTGTTTACATAAAGAATTTCTATCAAGTATTCAAGCTATTGGTAATTTTTCCATTTAACCTCATGACTTACAATCCTGAATCATTTACTCTGTGTACTTGTACATATGGAAGGATGCTTTCCTAAGATATGTTAAATATAACCTTAAAAGTGCTACAGATAGTGGTAATTGCACATTTTTCATAGTGATAAAATTTAAAACTACATTTTACAATCTTGCAAAAATTTATAGTAGTTTATACTGACATCTTTAGAAGACTTCTGAGAGTAAGCAATTGATACTTTAGAAGTTTATTAATCATCTGTAAATTTCACCAGACAATAGTAGCTAGTTTTCTAAAATCTTACTTGAAATATTCCTACTTTGTAGTATTACTTTGGTTAAATATATTTTGCCTGGATGTGAAAATTATCTGACAAAGAAACTACGAGAGGTTTTAAATGTCTCTAGGGCATCTAAATCTTTGTCATGGTTCATTCTCACATGGTGAGGAAGTCATAGTAGTTGAATCCTGAGATGCCTGGTCAATGTACAGGGAAAGCCAGAAAATATGGAGAAAAGAAGACTCCTGCTAATATGTTGTTGTGGTTTGAATTGGAAAAGTTCTCCATAGGCTCATTGATTTAAATAACCAGTACACAGTCAATAGTACTGTTTGGGTTTTCCTTCCTCATTAAACATCTCTGGAAACTCTCAAAGATATCCAGAGTTTGGTCTCCCAAGTGATTTTGAATTCCAGTAAAGTTAACAATGAATATTTGCCATCTCAGTTATTTTTTTTCTTATTAGAGACCTTAAATCCTCAAATATCTCAGTCATACATGCTAGGAACCACTCTTCAAATTTTTAATTGATCCTCTGCATTAGGAATATAGAAAACAATGCAGGTATCATAGGCTAAGTAGTTTAAACTAGGTTTTTTCACCTACAATTCCAAAGTCTATTAGTGTATTATTGGTATTTGTTGAGGAGTGTGTGAAGACACCTACCTTCTTTTTCTTCACGCCTGTTCTCACGCATACCCTCTGTATCTATGCTCCTTCCCTTTAATGGACTCTCCTTGTATTGGATTTCACTCCTACTTTATGACCTCATTTGTTCTTAATTATCTCCTTAAGGGCTCTATTTCCACATGCAGTCAACATTAGCAGTTCGGCTTTGACCTCTAACTCAGGGAAGGCACAAATGGACTATTATAGGTACCCTTATCTACTATTATAAAACCACCCAGTTTCAAAAAGGCACAATGTAGTCCATTATAGAACCTTTTATCTATTTCATTATTTTAAACACCTTTAATCTCATAGGTGTAACAGCGGTGCTATTTTATCAAATGAACAATTTAATTCACATATTACCAGCTCTCTTTATTAAGTTATCTTTGACAAACGGATGTGTGTTCTTTCTCCTGAATGAACCTGATACACATACCTCTAAACTAATATTGACCTTGGCCATCTGACATGGCTTGAATAGGTTTACAGAAGCTTAATGGACACAAAGTGCAATTATACTTGTCCTTTTGACCCTTTCACAATTGCTGTGAGAACTTGGAGCTCTCTGGAAGTAGTTGTTGTCCCTTAAGACTGACGCCTAAAATAATAGCTTATAGAACCCTAGATTCTACAGGTCAGTGTGTACTACAAGATGGAAACACAGATCTCAGAGAATAAATCACAATTATATAGTTAAAATAGAGATTCATTTGTACTTATAATATTGCTACAACAATCTATTGGTGTAATACCTCTGTCATACTGTTTTTCTAGTATCTGCAATACTTGGATCTTCTCTCTTGTATATGACATAGAAATTTATATAAAAAAAAAACTAAGCTCATAGCTCTCAAACTGTGATGAGCTAATTAACAAGATGTCACTAATTCACTAATTATTGATATATCTCTTTGAATAAATACACATTCTTGTCATTAGTATGTAAATTTTTATCAAGCATGCAGACTAAGGGTTGCTTATACAACTTAAAGGCCAGGAAATATTCACTTTAAAATTGTCATAGAGTCACTCCCAAATTAATCTTAGATTTTATGAAATTAGTTGCTGTGATGCTCCTTGCAGATTGTTGTACCTTAATGCACATTCCACCCTGATGACCTCACAAGCAACAATTCATGACGCTATCATTTCTTCATGTAGAATGCCTTCAAAAACAGACTACACTGGCAATACTGACTTTTGTTGAACTTTGAGCAGCAATTTGATGCTCTCAGAATACTTATCCAGTGACTTCCAAATAGTGTGGGTAGGTGACCTTGGGAAAATCCAGAAATAGCACAGTTTGAACAGGGAACCATTAGAGGTGTCTCTTTTTGAAGAATTTCCTTTGAAAATGTTTTTAGAGTTTATATCCTGGGGTCTTTGAATGATTGAGTGTCAGAAATCTCTGAAATTCCACCAAAGAAGGTTCTTGATGCTTCTACCCAAAGTCCTACAGTCATTCTTAATGACATCAGTATCTTTAACAATTTTGACCCCCTACATCTATTATTTCTTATTCTAAATCAATATTTCTTCTACATAATTTGCTCCATTTTCTATTCCTTATCTTAACTGTCTACCTAAGTAAAAGCATCCAGCAACAATAATGCCCTAGCTGCAAAGCTATGCTATTTTGAAATTTCTCACACCAAATTAAGTGGGTTATTTGTCTTAAACATTTATTTATTTTATACTTAAGTGTATGAGTGGTGTGTGTGGTGTGTGTGTGTGTGTGTGTGTGTGTGTGTGTGTACCATGGAAGAAGATATAAAATAATTTAGAACTAGAGTTACTAGGTGTGTCAAAGCCCCCCACATAGTTCCAGGGAGCTGGACCGGTGTCTCCCACAAAAGCAGTATGTATTCTCAAATTCTGAGCCATTGTTTCTGCACAAGAAGGTTACTTTTGAATTCAATTTCATTAGAATACTTAGGACACGAGTAAAACAGAAAAATCATTTGCTAGACATGACAAATTACTTTTTTGTCCGCTTCCTAATAGAATCTTCCTTACCATCTGAAACCTCTTGGGGTAGCCTTTGCTATCTGTACTTATGTTGGAATTATTCTCCTGAGCTCTTACCATGAACTCTCTCTCTCCACCTCTGTCTCTCTCTCTGTTTCTCTGTCTCTGTCTCTCTTTCTCTCAGTTTTATCTCCTTTCTCTTTTATATTCCTTTTACTGAAAATAGATTTTTATACAATATATTCTGAATACAGTTTTACCTCCCCCAGCTCCTGTAAGAATCCCCCCACCTCTCATTCCCTCCCATACAAATACATATCTTTCCTGTCTCTGGCTTTTCAGAAAACAAAAAGTCATTAAAATAATAATAAAATAAAATAAATAAAAACAAATAGAATAGGACAAAACAAACCAAGGGAGAATTACAGCGAAATCGATGCAAATACATACACATTTGCACACAGAAATTTCATAAAATACCAAAAACAGAAAATACGATACACACACGCAAATGACTGTAAGGTTTAAAAAGAAAGGCCCAAGAAGCAATATGAGACAAAGAAACTCCAAAAATTCCATTGAATTCATTCTGTGTTGGCCATCTCCTGCTAGGCATGGGGCCTGCCTTTAAGTGTGCTTTGTATACCCAGTGAGACTCTATTAGATAAAAATAATTTTTCAATTGGGGATAGCTATCAGTTGCGTATAGCTTCTGGGTTAGGGATAGAGGCTTGTGTCCACTTCCCCTCTCAGTGCTTGGAACCCATATGTCCCAGGCCCAGGCATGGACCTTTGCATGCATCCACAGACTCTAAGAGCTCAACACTTATTAGTTCTGCTGTGCTTAGAAAGCCCTATTCCTTTGGTGTCCTCCACGCCCTCTAGCTCTTACAGTCTTTCTGCCTGCTCTGCCACAGCGTTCCCTGAGCCCGGAGAGGAAGGATTTGATGAAGATATCCCACTTAGGGCTGAGTGTTCCATGGTCTCTCACTCTCTACATACTGTCTGGTTATTGGGCTCTGTATTTGTTCCCATGTACTATAGAAAGAACCTTCTCTGATGATGGCTGAGTACAATACTGATCTATGAGTATAGCAGAATGTCATTAGGAGTCATTTTATTGCTGTGTTCCTTTAACAAAACGTAGTATTTGGTTTCCCCTAACGTCCCTGGCCTACTTATTCTCAAATTCATGGCCACCAGAACAGTGTCAGGGGAGGTTTCCATCTCATGGAATGAGATTTCATGATCTTTTATCAAGCTCAGGTAAAAGTATTACAGGGTTTCTGTAACCCACATTTTTAAATTTTTGCAAATTCTTTCAGCAAAGTTGTTCTAAATTCCTAAGAACTCAAAGGAAAAATCTACTTCTCTGGTAACAATTTTCTGTAGAATTTACCTCTACATCTCTGTGACCAAAATCCTTGCAGAAACAACTTAAATGACATAACATTTGTTTTGACTCATATTTATACAAGGTTCAGCACATCATAACAGAGAAGGGATACAGAAAACACAAGAAGTCAGGACATTGCTATAGAATGATGTTGAAACTGTTCATGTCACTGATTAACAAGAAACAGAGACAAAGTCTGAAAGCAAGGGCAGGGTTATATGAAATTTAAAGGCTAACTCCCATCTGTAGAGCCCAACTTTTAAGGATACATAATCTCCCAACAGGCTGGGGGACGAATGTTTAAAACTGAAGATCGAAGGGATGTCACAAATTAAAAAAAAATGTAACTACAGACACCTCATCTCTCTGTCTGTCTATCTATCTAACACCTATCAATCTATTTTTATTTCTCCATCCTCTCTCTCTCAGTTAAGAATTTTATTTTCAAAAAGTTGGCTCATGTGCTAGAGACAGGTCCTGGTCTCACTGCCTGGGGGCCCCCCAAACAGTTCAAGCTAAACAACTGTCTCTCTTATCCAGAGGGTCTAGTCCAGTGCCATGGGGGATCGTCAGCTATTGGTTCACAGTTCATGTGTTTCTACTAGTTCGGCTTAGTTGTCTCTGCACTTTTTCTAGTCATGGTCTTGATATCTCTTGCTCATAGAATCCCTCCTCTCTCTCGTCAATTGGATTCCTGGAGCTCCACCTGGGACCCAGTCGCAGAGGGACTTAGACCTGCCTCAACTGAAAGTGCCAGGCTCTCTTGAATTCCCATGGAAGACCTTGCCTTGGAGGAAGTGGGTATGGGGGCTAGTTTGGGGGGTGCTTGGGGGTGGGAGAGGGAGAACAGGGGAATCTGTGACTGATAGGTAGGATGAATGGAAAACTTCTTAATTAAAATAAATAAATAAATAAATAAATAAATAAATAAATAAATAAATATGATTTTCTCATGTACCATTTTACTGTTTGTTTATCCACTTCCCCATCATCTAAAAACATTTATAACTAAAAAAAATTACAAGAATTTTTCTCAGTCAATGAATACCTTCTTTTTCTCAGTTTATCAAAGCAGATGTTGTGTTTTATTAGTTGTTTCTATATGTGGAATATACCTTCGTAGGTTTTCAATTTATGCATCCAGAATGGCATAGATAAAGTTTGGAAATGATAGTAATACATAAATGATTTAGAGTTGGCGCTGGGAATAAGGAAGGGGAATTGTTCATGCTGGAGAGAATCTGAACTGATAGCAGTTTCATAGGAACACATCTTGCTGTCTTGTTACGTTTGTCCAAGGTCGCTACTATGTTAGCATTCACAACTGATTTCTAACAATTACTCATCTGTCTCTTTACTTAAAGTTAGAAAATCGAAACTGACCAGCCTAAGGAATGCACTCAAGTATCTGACTTGAAATGCATTGTTTAGGATAATTTATTAAATTATTTAAAAAAAACAGTTTTCTTACACATTTTATATCTACTATAAAATTCTGATTTAATAATTTTACACATGTTAAAATATAAACATACATCTGCATACAATATATAGACACATAATATGCATACAAAATAGTGTTCTTCAACTCACATGTATATTAAGGACATTATATGGTTCAACATTTGCACAATGACTTTCTGTGCTCAGTAATTGCAAGGACCAGGAAAGACACAGTGTGTAAAGACATTATTAAGGCTCATCTCTGCTGTACAAATGTGGAAGGACATACTGAAAACAGAAGGTTGACCTATGACTTTAGCAGTCAGCTGTCCTCCTTTTTGATGAATAAGCTTGAACCCAAAGAGATTAACTCCACCGATTTCACTGTGGCCTGCAGCCTTGAAAGTATACAGAAGATGACAAACACTTAACTATCAGATGAAAACATGCCCTTGTTATTTTCTACATTGGAGCAGCACAGTGGCAATAGTATTGGTGAGCAAATCCCTGACCTACTTCAGTACTTATTTTTTATCCTGCTGAGGGAATTATTCAGTTTAGTTAAATGGCTACCATAGAGGTCAGCATAATTTATATGGATACCAAGGTTTATGTCTTTAAGTGGATAAACACACACACAAGGAAACTCCATTGAAATGATCATAATTAACACCTCAATAAAATACAAATTAAAAGAAGAGAGAAAGGAAGTCAGACAGTTTATAACTCCAAGAAACATGCCAAGTAGATAAAAAAAAAATGAGAAGCCACTTGGCAAGGAAAGGAGTGAGAAATATAATTCACAAGACTGAATTTACCCAGTCAGACACAAAAGAAGAAGGCTTAAAGGAGGTAAGAGAAGAGTCCATACACGATTGTAATGAAAATTAAAAACAAAATGAAATCAATGCAATAATTTAAATCATTTACCGGGAAACAATTGTTTGATGTTGCACCAAAAGATGTCTTCTGATGTTAAGCACAGTTCCACTTTAGAGTTCATTGTGTGCTATAATTACGGTGTCAACAACTGGCTGTTGGCATTCTGGTCTTCTGTTTTGATCAGATAATTGGTATTCCATTTTTAAAACTTTAAATGTTTCCCTCTCCTTTTTTCTTTTTTTATATATTTTCTGCATTCCTTTTTAACTTTGAAAGTTATTATTAATGATAATAAAATATATTATAATTTTCATGTCACATGACAATAAAAGCTGTGGTTTCTTTCATGACCAGTAATCAGACATTACAATCCCTGTTCCATATGTGAGTAATTATGCTACATTAGCACCATAAATACCAGTGTACTTTTAAAAAGAGTTTAAAACCTAAAGGCAGTGAACTCATCCCAACTCACATTAAAAATGTGAATATCTTGCAGGGTAGACAGAGACAGCAGGCAGCCTGGACACTGCAAGACTCCTGAAAGTTCCTTGCCTCCTTCTCCCGTTTCTCAGGTAATAGTATATCCTTCTGGGGTCTCTGATGTGGTTGATGACTAGATAGCTATAATTTCCTCAGTTATGATAAAAGATAAGTCAGATATAAAATCTTAGACTCACAAATATAGGATAGATAGAATATTATAATTGTAATTCTTGTTTGATAATTGTTTTGTTATCTGTAATTTTACTATGTGAAAGTTAAAACCTTCCTTTTGAAAAAAAAAGAAAAAGGGAAGTGCTGCGGGATGTTCTGTATGTCAAATGTGTTGCTCTGATTGGTTAATAAATAAAATACTGATTGGCCAGTAGCCAGGCAGGAAGTATAGGTGGGACAAGGAGGGAGGAGAATTCTGAGAAGTGGAAGGCTGAGGCAGAGAGATGCTGTCAGCTGCTGTCATGACAAGCAAGATGTAAGGTACTGGAACGCCATGAGCCATGTGGCAACTTATAGATTAGTAGACATGAGTTAATTTAAGATATAAGAACAGCTAGCTAGAAGCCTGCCACGGCCATACAAATAAATATAAATAAAAAAAAGTGAATATCTAATCCTGTCTCATTCCATGTGATCCTTTTAACCTCATCTGTTTAAGAGGCTATTACTAATCTTTGTACCACCTAAGACCTTATAAAACTTCACTAAATTCAGTCTGTTTTTACCTGTGAAGGAGTTAATTGCTAATTTTTTTTCTCTTCTAAGGGAAATGAAGCATCCACACACTACTGGTCTTCTGAAGTAAGCTAGGGATGTACATGTTTTTTCAGAATTCAAGAGAGCATGTCCTCCTCCAGTGTTTCCAATGGAGGATGTAAGACTCTATAATAGAATTGGAATGCTTTCTTAATTGCCACAGCTTGCACAAGTGAGAGCCATCATGTGTCTGCTTAGGAGCACAAAGCTATTTCAGTGACTTTGCAGATAATATTCAGGAGTTTATGTGTGTTTCCTAATAGAATTTGCAGTAATTATAATAAGGTAAAGTCTTCATTATTTTATAATATCCCTGTCAAGTAATTATAAAAATTAGAGTATATTCTTTGTTTAATTAAACTCTAAGCTTTTCCATGTCATGTCTAATCAAGAATCACTTTAATGGAAAAAAAGAATCACTTTAATGGGAAAAAAGTTTTAGGAAAAGGATATACCACGTAAAGACATACCTTTGGACAGGTCGCAATATGTAAAGCAAAATGACACCCAGAACTCTTCCTGAATTTGTCATTGATAACATGAGGTCTTTAAACTAGTAATAAAAAAGTACAGATGTTTACTGAAAGCTAAGGCTCTCTCCTTCTCTAAATACAAGCATGTTTGTTAAAAGGGAAATGCAAAATCTCTGTATCATGTCAGAAGAGACATTTGATATGGGACAAAAGAAAACCAAAATTAAGGAACTATTCTATTGCCACTAATCTCAATTCTTTGGTTCTATTTTGATTCTTTAAACTTTTCTTAAGGTATGAATTTTATATCAAAATTTATAAGATTATTATATATGTGTATAGTTTAAACTTTTATTATGATATTAATGGTCATATAGAGTACTAACTAATTCTAGAAAAAAAGGCTTCATTTAGCTCCTTATTCATGCTTTTCTGTTGGAGTCTCTATTAGTTTTCTGCAGGGAATCATGACCACACCTAACAGAAAATTTAAAGTCTCCAAAAAGATGATCGAGCTTCACAATGACAATTCCATATGGACAATAATATACCACTAAACTGACAAACATCACCCAAAGATCAGCTTTGGACTACAAACTGCTCAGGACAATTTCAAGATGGCTAGCTGGGATGATTCAGACTCACAGACTATTCGAGCGAGGACTTGAGATAAGCCCTGCACTTTTGTGTCATGCAGAGACTGGACAACAAATGATTCAGCTACCTCTACCAGGATTTGACAATAAACCCCATTTTTTTCTTTTCAGGAACCCCTAAAGACGACTTTGCCCACACACAGCTGGAAGCAATTTTAAGAACACAACACCCACATTCCCAAGGTGTGGCGGGTGGTTTTTGGTCATTCTCTGGGTTTTGGATAATTGTTATTGTTTAAGATGGTTGGTTACAAGTTGTTATTACTAATGGTCAGGAAAAAGGATAAACAAAGGAGATTAGATTTAAGGTTCTTATTTTTTTAAAATGGATATAGATAAGAGGTAGATTATTAAATCTACTCCGAAAAGAAAAAAAGAGGGTATAGATATGATAGAGATTAAAAAGGTTGATTATTGAATCTACTTCTAAAAGGTAATTACTAGTTTTAATATTTTACATTGGATTGGATTTTTGTATATTGTATACAAATTATATATATTGATAAAACTTTGAGATTGATTTTGTTAGAAAATACTGTACGTATATTTCTAATCTTGTTTAAGGTATTGTACTTATACAGTTCATTTAACAATGTAATGCAGTTTGCTAATCCTCAAAAGTTATTTTTAGCAACTTTAAGGATATAAGAAATGAAAGTTAGTAGTTAGCCATTACAATCTAACAGCAAGGCATATAGGTATGGGTAGACAGAAAGTATCTTGCTTTTGGAAGCTGTGGAGTTGGTGAGGTGAAGTTGGCTGGTGGCTCTTCCTATTCCTCTGACTTCTCTCAGGCATTAATCCCAATTTCCAGCTCTGTGTTTTTTATTTAATAAGACTGTTTAGAAATGCGTCAAGCCAGGTGGTGGTGGCATACACTTTTAATCCTAGCACTCGGGAAGCAGAGCCAGGTGGATCTCTGTGAGTTCAAGGCCAGCCTGGTCTACAGAGTGAGATCCAGGACAGGCAGCAAAACTACTCAGAGAAATCCTGTCTCAAAAAACAACAAAAAAAAAAAGAAAAGAAAAGAAATTTGTCTACATTTTTATTAGTGATTTCTTTCTGTTGCTGTGAAGAAATACCAAACCCAAAACAAACTTGAGAAAAAGGAGCTTGTTTTAGCTTACAGTTCCAGATGGAAAAAAGTCCATGTTGGTGAGGAAGGCCAGGAAATTTGCAAGGAAAGCACAGCAACAAGAGCAGGAAGTTGGCTAAGACATTCTTAACAACACAGGAAGCAGAGAGTGAGAACAGGAAATGGTATAGTGCACTTCCTCCCACAAGCTTCTTCTCTAATCATACCACCCACTGAGTACCACATGTTCTGATTCATGAGCCCATGGGGAACATTTCTCACCTAAACCACCACAACATATACATATTTCTCATATGATCAAAATAATATGTAAATTTTTTGCACTCCTCGAGGGAAAGAGATAATACCTTAACACATTCTAATATCATTTCTCCATTAGAAAAGGCCAACCCTTTTTAGATATTTGTAGTTTCAAATACTTAGGGAAAACTTGAAAACAGAGGAAATAAGAAGTAATAAAACACAAATTTCTGGATGCTGACCCATGCAAGCATGTGGCTCTGACAGGCCTTGCCCTGCCTCTTCCCTCAACTTTGGTAAAAACCTTTAGATTACATCCGTAAAGCTAGCTATCAAGGTCTATTCTCTTATTTGGACATTTTTTTATAGAAGCATAAATATTTATTTGTAACAAAAAAAACATAAACTTCCTGTTATATTGTAGAAGCACAACCAATTCTCACATTAAAATTAAGAATTTCCAATTCATGTCTTGGTAAAATATTTCCAATGTTGTATCTGTCTTATTCAATAAATCTCTAGCTGTGTATTCTGGGATGGCTATAAGCATAAGCCTTGAGTAACTTTCAAACTATGAATATAATTTTAAGTTATGCACTGTTATATGTCCATAATCCAGTGAGTGTGATACATAAAAATTATATCTAAAATTCAGACAAACAAATTTGGCCTATTATTTAGTAAGTATATAAGTCATTTCTATTTTCCATTCTCAAGATGCATAAATCCATAGAACCTTCAAATACTTAATAAAACATATACTCAATAAGAATATAAAATGTTTATTTAATCATACCTTGCATGTCCATATGACTAAGATTCTGCCATTGACATGTCAGCCAATATTTTATGTTGTTTTATAGGAAACATGTTGAAGACAGATGAAAACCTGAGCTTTTCCTAATTATTTGATATTATTGCCATCTAATAGAATTCAGAATTGACAATATGAATTTGATTTTCTAGATGGAAATACTAAAAAATCTTCATGATATCTATTCAAAAAAATTAAGATGGACTTTTTTCCTGTAGAGTATAGTACAATGGGAGTTTTGCAGTGAGGGAGAGACTTGACTTTAACAACTTAGGAAAGTAGAAATTTAAAGCCAAGTAATTGCATGGGGGTCAGTGATTGGAAGACTGCTAAAAGGAAAACTGATCAGAAGGGTCAGAGGGGATTATAGCTAAATTTATATGAACAAATTCTTGATGAAGGTAGTTTACAAAAGGCAAGAATTAAGAATCCGAACAAATGTTATGGTGATTAGGTATCAAAGAACAATTTGTTGAATGAGTTTTACTATAATTGTACCATCCAGAAGGTGACACCAATACCCCAGTGTCTAGAAGAAGAAGTTCACAGGAGAATACTAGAATGTGCTCAAGGAAACAATGTGCTTGAGGAGTTATCGCATTAATTTTTGCCCATTCAGGAGCCCTATAGAGAGTGAAATTAAAAAAAAAAATGAATGATCAAAAGCCATAGTTCTTAGGGGATGTGACCTAGCATCCAATATAGGGTCTCCTGGGAGGTAAAAGAAAAAGACATACAGTATTGATAAGCTGGCACCAGGATGTTATTTGTCTGAAATCATAAAACACATCAGCCAAGTACAGATAATATTTTGTGGTTTTCATCACAGGTAAAAGAATCAAATCATAATCAATACAGTAATTAAAATAACTGCCTTGTGTCACTTCTGTCTGAGTCTAAGGTATTTTTATTATCAACTTGTCTGGAATAGTCAGTGAAGAGATAATTATTGAGGTTTAGAGAGCTGGAAAACATCTTTATATTTGGGGAAAATTGTTGGTTAAGTGTTTGGGACTGTATAATTAAGAATAGGATCTTCTGATGAAATGTAATTGGTGCACTACAGTAAGTTTGTTTATATGTATGAGGTAGATACATCAAGGAGTCTAAATAACTAAACAATTCTTAGACATAGATGACAGAGCCAGGAAATGAGAATTATTTAAAGGTTCTTCTATCTATAAGTGACTTAATCAAATTAATGTAATTGTCATCATCTCATACTGGTATGTTTAAGTTTTGGGAGATGCTTTTAGAGAATTAGTTTCCTATATGTGCAGTAAAAGAATAATAAAATAAAAATATTCTTGAACAGACTTAGGGTTTTGTAGCTAGAGTTTTCCTGCCTGGCCCACAGTCAGGACAAATCTCTCTCACCCGCCAGTCCCACAGCCACTCAGACCCAACCAAGTAAACACAGAGACTTATATTGGTTACAAACTGTATGGCCGTGGCAGGCTTCTTGCTAACTGTTCTTATAGCTTAAATTAATCCATTTCTATTAATCTATACCTTGCCACATGACTCGTGGCTTACCGGCATCTTCACCTGCTGTTTTTCATTATGGCAGCTGGCAGTGTCTCTCTCACTCAGCCTTCCACTTCCCAGCTCTATTCTCCTCCTTGTTAGTCCCACCTATACTTCCTGCCTGGCCACTGACCAATCAGTGATTTATTCATTGACCAATCAGCAACACATTTGACATACAGACCATCCCACAGCAGGGTTTTATTGATTAATCTGGGGATATAGATCAAACACCACCAGACAGAGAAAAAAAGCTATGAATGTTGAGGGAAAATCATAATGCTTGATTATCTATTTGATTTTTTTTTTTACTTTTTCAAACCAAATTCTCATAAGAAAAATATATAATTAGCCTAGGTTGTATCAGTATGCAAAAATGGATGAAAAAGAATTTACGTCTTCTGAAGAAGATTCTTAAATGTTAATGGCCTAGCAGGTTTTTCCTTGACCTGAAACCTTACAGTGTTGTGATTTTTTTCTTCTTCTTCTTCTTTTTTTTTACTTTTATTGAAAACAGCTTTCTTTTCAAATGATTACATTTTTTCCTCACTTTTCTTCTCTCACTTCCTCCTCACCTCTCCTCCAGTCCAGATCTATCCTTGTTCTGCCTCTCCTCATAAAACCAACATGCCGGCCAGGGGGTGGTGGCGCAGGCCTTTAATCCCAGCACTCAGGAGGCAGAGGCAGGCAGATCTTTGTGAGTTCAAGGCCAGCCTGGTCTACAAAGCGAGATCCAGGAAAGGCACAAAACTACACAGAAAGAAACCCTGTCTCGAAAAAAAAATGCTTCTAAGGGTTAATATTAAAATAAAATATGATATAATGAGATAAACATAACTAATAAGTTGGAATAGGGAAAAAAACAAACAAATGAATAGAAAAGAGCCCCCCTCAAAGGAACATGAGACATCAATAAATGCAGAGACACACTCAATCACACACTCAGGAAGCCCATAAAACAAACTTAAATGGAAGCAAAGAACCTGTAGGGTGCATATACATACATTCATACATAATACATACATACATAGCACACATATATACATACACATATATTTACATTTATGTATTATATATGTATGTATATATATATATATAAATATATAACAAAATATAAAATATAAAAATACATAAATATCCCTGGCATGACATTATGAGATAAGAAATCTATAATGATGCCTTGAGTTAATATTTGTTGGTTATTGAGTTCTGGGCATGATGCCTACTCTTCAGAGTAGTTTATTTTTTTTTCTGGTGAGATATACATGTAGTTATCAATTGGAAATATATTGTAGGTTAGGGATGTGGGCATGTGTTACTTATCCTTTTAGCTCTAGGACCCCATCTGATGCAGTGTGTCCATGTGTGCATCTACATGTTCAGTTATAGGACCTTGTTTCCTTGGTGTCCTCCATCATCATCTCTTGCCTTTACGTTCTTTCTGCTTCCTCTTTTGCTGAGTTCCCTGAGCTCTCAAGAAGGGATTTGATGGAGACATCCCATGTAGGGCTGAGCATTCCAAGGCCTCTCATTCTCTGCATAATATCTGGCTGTGGACCTCTGTATTTGTTCCCATCTTCTGCAGAAGGAAGCTTCTCTGTGAAAGAAGAGGAGGGCACTAATCTATGAATATAACAGAATATCATTAGGATTCATTATTTGCTTTTACCCAAAGTTCCTGGGCTATCAATTCTCACATTATTGGACACAAAACTAGTTACAGTTTCCATGTAGTGGAATGTGCACCAAGTAAAATCAAATATTAGTTGGTTATTCCCACAAGCTTTATGTCACCATTGCACTACCATATCCTGCACTTTGAACAATACTGTATACATTTTGTGACTGGGTGGTGTTTACAGTTCTACAGAGTACTTTCCTGTACTAAAGATCCTAGCACAGAAAAATAGAGGCTCTAAGTAGGCACCAGATTATCCTTTTCATATTCAATGAATTGTGTAGGTGTTGTCTTCAACAATGGTTCCTTGCCATTGGTTTGTAGAGAGCAACTTAGAATCTTACCAATAGACTGTGCTCTTTGGAAGTTCCTAGGAGATTCCTTTTGGACAGCTACTCAGATATTACCTATTCCAGGTACTGGAAGCTTCATTTGGTGACTAGAGATAACCAATTGAGATTCTAAGTTTCTGTTTGCCCATTATTTGGTGATTTCTTTGTATCGCCATTATACATGTATAAGTTTTATGAAACATCATATGTATTAGCATTTTATGCCTCAATGCCCCTTAATTTTATCTGTCACTCACAATATTCACTTCCTCACAACTCGTTCCTTCACTCATACCGCTTGATCCTCTTGTTCCAATACATCTGCCATCCAACCATAACTGTCTATTCTATTTCCTGTTCCTAGGGAGATCTATCCCCTTTCCCTCACCAAAATTCCCTACTCTATGCTTAAACTCTGTGGTTCTACAGATTGTACCTTGGTAATCAACAACAAATAGGTAATATTCAAATGTAAGTCTGTTTGTCTTTCTGGGTCTGGGATATGTAACATTGGATGATTTTTTTTTTCCCCTAGTTACATCCTGTCTTACATCCTAGGGCTATTATTGCTGTGAGAGAAAATCATTATCAAAAGCAACTTGAGGAAGAGTTTATTTCTCTCACAGTTCCAAACAGCAGTTCATCATCAAAAGCAATGAGGGCAGGAATCTAGAGGTAGGAGCTGATGCCGAACCCATGGAGGCTGCATCTTACTGGCTTACTCCCACTTATTTGCTCAGCCTGTTTTCTTATAGAACCCAGGACTACCAGCCCAAGGATGGAACCATTCACAATGGGCTGCACCTACTCCCATCAATCACTAATATAAAAAATGCCCTATAGAAGGATCTTAAGGAGGCATTTTCTCAGTAGAGGGCCCCTCATTTGGGATACTGTAGTTCATGTTAAGTTGACATAAAACTATCCAGCACTCACCCATTTACCTGAGAATTTCATGATTTCATTTTTAAAGACTGAATAACAATCCATGTAAATTAAGCACATCTTTATTCATCTGTTAAGGGTCATCTAGGTTATTTCTAATTTCTGGCTACTATGAAGAGAGCAGCAATGAACATGGTTGAGCAAGGGTCTCTGCTGTAGGGTGAAGTGTCTTGAGTAGATGCCCAAGAGTGGTAGAGCTAGATTTTGAGGTAGATTGATTGTCATTTTCCTGAAAAACTGTCAGACTGATTTCCATAATGGTTTTACAAGTTTGTACTATCACAAGCAATAGATGAGTGTTTCTTCTACTCCTCATCTTCTAGGTAAGATTATCATAGTATAATTGTCCATGCTACCAACAACAATCTACAGATTCAATGAGATCTCATCAAAATTCCAAACACATTTCTTTACAAATATTTAATATTTAAAGGAAAATATTCAACTTCAGGTGGAAAAGCAAAGTCCCAGGATACCTAAAACAATCCTAAACAATTAAAGAACTACGAAAAGCACCAAAATCCCTGAATTCAAGCATACACCAAACAGAGAGTAATAAAAAACACATGGTATTGGCATGAAAACAGACATATTGTTCAGTGAAATTGAATGGAAGATGCAGACATAAATTCACCCATCTATGGACATCTGATTTCTTGATTAATAAAACAGAAATACACAATGGAAAAGACATAACATCTCTAATAAATGGCGCTGGTCAAACTAGATATTTGCATGTAGTAACCTACAAATTGACCCATATATATTACCCTGCCCAAAAGTGAAGTACAAATGGATCAAAGGTTTCATTTATTCTTTGTATTTTTCTATTTTATTGATTTCAGCCCTCACTTTGATTATTTGATTTTTTCTTGCAGTCTGCTCCATTTGGATGTAATGTTTTCTTTTTCTTATAATCATTTTAGATGTGCTATTACGTTACTTGTAAAAGATCTAATTTTTTTAATGTAGGCACTTAGTGCTATGAACTTGACTCATGGAACTACTTTTGTTAATATACATCCAAAAGTTTGTGTGTATTGTGCATTCATTTTCCTTTGGTTCTATTTAATATCCTTCCTAATTTCATTCCAGACCAATTTTTTTTTCATTAATGAGTTGTTTGGTTTCCATTTGTTTGTAATATTTCTGTTGTTTCTTTGTTTTTGGTAACCATCTTTCATCAAGGGTTGTCAGATATGATACAGGGTGTTGTTTCAATATTCTTGTATTAGTTGATACTTGTTTATGTCAGAGTGTATGATCGATTGCAGGAAGTTCCATGATGTGCTGAGAAGAAAGCAAATTGTTTTGTGTTTGAGTAAAATGTGTTAATACCTGTTAGGTCCATTTTGTTTGTGAGGTCAGTTAGCTCTAGTATTTCTTTGTTTAGTTTTCATTTGGATAACCCATTTGCTGGTGAGAATGGGATATTGCAATCTCCCATTATCAATATGGGAGGTTGAATATATGGTTTAAGCTGTAGTAGCATTTCTTTTATGAACTTAGATGCCTTTTTATTTGTTGCATAGATGGTAAGAATTATAATTTCCATATGGTAGGTTATTCCTTTTATGAATATTAGTGTTTGTTCTTCCCTATCTCTTCTGATTAGGTTGTGTTTGAAGTCTATTTTGTCAGAAATTAAAATCGCTATACTAGCTTGCTTCTTAGATTTTTTTGCTTGGAGTATATTTTTCCATCCTTTTACACTGAGATGATATCTATCCTTGATGTTCAGGTGTGTTTCTTGCATGCAGCCAAATGATGAACCCTGTTTTCACATCCTTTCTGTTATTCTGTGTCTTTTCATCTAAGAATTTAGAGCATTGATATTGAAAGATATCAGTGAGCAGTGTTTGTTGACTCCTGTTATTTTGCTGTGTGTGTGTGTGTGTGTGTGTGTGTGTGTGTGTGTGTGTGTGTGTGTTTCTCTGCTTTTGATTTATTGGTCTGGAAATACATAGTTGCTGTGATTTCTTGGGTGGTTAAACTCTTTAGGTTGGAGTTTGCCTTCTAATGCCTTTTGTAGGAGTGATTTGCACACAGATATTGCTTACACTTGGTTTTATCATGGAATGTTTTATTTTCTCTATCTATGGTGACTGAAATTTCTGCTGGGTATCATAATCTGGGATGGGAATCTATGGTCTCTTTGAGGATATAGAACTTCTATCCAGACCCTTCTGGTTTTTATAGTCTCCACTGAGAAGTCAAGTGTTATTCTAGTAGGCCTGCATTTATATGTTACTTCCTTTTTTTCCCTTTTAGCTTTTAGTATTCTTTCTCTGTTCTGTACATTTAGTGATGTCATTCTCTTTTACTGAGGGGATATTCTTTTCTGGTCCCATCTATTTTGTATTCTATAAACTACGTGCCTTTTACTTGGGTTTTCTCTCCTTCCTCTATTCTCTTAGATTTGGCTTTTTCATAGTGTCAAAAATTTCCTACACATTTTGTGCCAGATTTCTTTAGATTTAACACTTTCTTTGACCATGGTATCACTTTTTTTTTAAATCACGTCTTCAATGCTTACAGTTCTCTTTTATATCTCTTGTATTCTGTTACTGAGTCTTAACTCTGAGATTGGTTACTTTTGGAGTTCCTAGATTTTTCATTTCTTGACTTCTCTCAATTTGAGTTTTCTTTATTTATTTCACTTTCAGGTCTTGGTAATTCATTTCTTTACACTGTTTGTGTGGCATAGATTTCTTTAAGGCATTTATTCATTTTCTCATTAAGGACCTTTATCATACTCATAAAGAGTATTTTTAAAGTCTTTTTCTTGTACTTCAGTTATGTTGGATTACTCAGGGCCTGCTGTGGTGAAAATTGCTGAGCTCTAGTGGAGATATATTGTATTGGCTGTTATTAATTATATTTTATTCTGGTGCCTAGTCATATGGTTTTGTGAATATTGTAATTATAGTTGATAATATCTGGTTTTGTCTTTCTTGAGTGAGGATTTTGTTTTTGTGTTCTGTTGATTTCTCTGGTTCTTAGGAGAGTGTGGTTTTCTAGCTTCTGAAAGTATGTTTTTCCTGGTAGGAAATATTTCTGGTATCCTTGTAGTTGTGGCCACTGAGGGTTCCAGGTAAAATATGTTTCTAGGTATTAGAACCTGATACACAGGAATGGGGATGAGATAGAAGAGGTATTGATGCTGTACACATGAGAGAGAAAAGCAGGTGTTCCAACAGGATCTGCTTAGTGGTCAGAAAACAGGCTGTATAGTGAGGACAGACTGCAGTAGGTGGTCTGTTACAGGGCTGGGATGAGACTGACGGTTAGATTTGGAGGGATAGAGGCAGAGATGAAGATAGGCAGTTATTCTACTTGCTTCACTGGCCTGGGTGGCCTGGGTGTTCCCAGGGAATGTCTGCTGGAGACAAATTGGGATAACAGAATGAATGGGGAGGAATTTTGGAGGAGAAGATCTGAATGGTCCGCTGGAGAAAAGGGCAGAGAGGAGGGGTAGGCCACAGCACGTGGTCTGCTGCAGAGATGGGGGTGATACTAAGGGATTCAAATTGGAAGACAGAAGGGAGAGTTGAAGATCTGCATTAGGCTACCTGCTTCACTGACAGCAGTAGTCTGTGGGTTCACCGGTCTGATGTAGCCCCACACTCTCCGACCACCATTACTACAAGGTGAATATTGGGGCCCTGGCATTATGAATACATGAAGAAATCTAAAAGCCAATAATTGAGTATAATAATTCAGCAGATTTTGATCTTTGTAGGGATTCTTTTTTTTCTAAGTGACTTGTGAGATCCCTCGATTTTGAGTAGAGGCAGCACATTTTTTGATCTGTACTTCTAAACACTCATCCTGAGGAACAGGGGTAACTCAATGTCCATAAATCTGAAGGCCTAAGTTAGATCTCCATGATATACACAATAGAGAAAACTGACACCTGTAAGTTGTACTATGACCTCTACATGAATGAGTTGGTATTTTTCTGTATATAAACAAACACATATACACAAATGTATACACACACATACACGCACAAGCACACATGTGTACAAACATATAAACACATACACAGAATAAATAATAAACAAATAATTTTTGTTGCTATATGACAATATTAGATCATGTGTACCCAGAATAGACTATAGATGGGATTATTAAAAAATAATAGAATGAGTTGTTTTATTGAAAATAATACAAAAACATTAAATTATAATTCCTAATAAATATTCTTTATGATTTTAACACAGACACACAATGGAGAAAGGTCAGGAGAGAGTGTGAGTATGAAGAAGGAGATGGAAAGAGAGTATCTTAAAAAATAGATATGAATAAGTAAAAAATTTATATCTAATCCAAAGAAATGAGAAAGTCCAAAGTTGTTTGGTGTCTAGAATGTACTGTAAAGAGAAGTATCATAGTTTGCCTTATCCATACTGATGGAAAAATGCTCAGCACTAAAATCTCTATAGCAGGCAGGTTGACAAAGGAAGTATGTAGCACATTTACTTAATAAGCTTTTTATGACATGAGAGCCATTAGAAACGAACACCCAAATTCCAGAAAGAATATTGTTTCATCTCTGTTGCAGAGTACATGTTTCAGACATACAGACCTTGGGTTCAGTCCTCAGTTTCAAAACACAGAAAATTTAAGAAAAAGACCCATAAACAACTGTTAATGGACTATCTGCAGGTAAGAATGGAAAGACGTTTATTTTGTAATTGAAGAAAATGTTAGGATCTTAAGTTGACAGACTGGGATTTGGGGATGTGCCCAGAAAGATAGGTCTATTCAGATTCTGTGTGGCCAGTGTTTATAGTACTCCAACTCTTTAAATATGGTGTTTAACTTTCTGCAGTGAAGACTTTAGGACATACTCTAGTGAAAGTTTGTTGCAAAGGTTCTTTATGACTGGACTTTCACTCAGAAAAGTAGAAGAGAGTCCAAAGAAATGTTCCTAACCTCTTGCTCATGAAGATGTCCAACACCTCAGTTTGTACATTTGATAGCCTTTTATGAGCCCAGCACAATAAGTGGTAGAGCAGAAACCTAATGCTCACCTGGACATTTTAGGGAGAATTCCAGCCGGGCGGTGGTGGCGCACGCCTTTAATCCCAGCACTCGGGAGGCAGAGGCAGGCGGATCTCTGTAAGTTCGAGGCCAGCCTGGTCTACAGCGCGAGGTCCAGGAAAGGCGCAAAGCTACACAGAGAAACCCTGTCTCGAAAAACCAAAAAAAAAAAAAAAAAGAATTCCAACACATGCCCAGGTGAAGCATCAGTTCCATTATTGGACCAGTGAGCCTGGCTTGGAGGAGAGTAGACATACCTTTGGGTTCCCTTAGCAAGTAAAGGATGTATTTCCAGTCTGCAGAACTATATTATTGAATGTGAGATAGAAGAAAATAAACGAAAAGTGGACAATGGGGTGACTAAAGCAGGAGGAGATAATCGGAGTGCTTTCTAGTTTTTGAAGAGTTTTTAATTAAAATGTAGTCCCCAGTTTTAGCCAAACTGCAGTCTGACTGAAGACAGTGTTCAAAGAATGTATGTATTGCTGAAACCAAATATCAAGTGAAGGGTTTCCAAGATAACCCCTGGTATGATAATTCCCTAAAATGAATAAAGCTCTCACTGAAAACTGCCATATTAACCATTGTTTATTCCTGGGACTTTCTAGCTTCAAAAGCAGACAAGTTAAGAATTCCATATGGCAGGATGTGGAAGGATTCCACACACAAGGCTTCCAGTGTTTTCAGCACACACTTGATTTCCAGAATTGATGCCTAGAGCATGTACTATATGTACAAACAGAGGAACCATTTTATCTAGTGTGTCCAGGAATTTTTTCCCTGGAATTTCATGTTTCATAACTGATTTTATAGATGATCTCTATCTCTAATTTTCACCTACCTACATATTGAACCAGTATTAGAGTGTCCAGCAGGAGTAACCCTGTTAAAATAAACTAGGACCCATGGTAGCAGAGACCCCTTATATAAAACAGACTCTCTTATCACCCAGGGAATTTGCCACTCCCATATTTAATGTCTCACAAACAAGAGTAGAGTCCAGACTTTTCTCTGGACAAGACGAAATTCTTTTTTAGATGAAGTGTTTAGCTAATTCAAATGTTGCTGAGAAGTCTAGTCACTATGGATGTAACATAGCACCTTTCAATGATACAGGGGCATTGAACTTCTGGGAAGTTTTGTTAACAGTGGGAAAGGGAAGAGTGAGAAACTTATGGACCAAGAGTACAGCCACAGAGAGATAGACTAATTGCAGATAAGATTATGGTGGCTCACTCAAGTTATAGTTGAAGCAAACAGCAGGTACTTATAGGCGTTGTGAATGGGACTAATGTGGCAAATATTTGTTATTTACCATAATAATAAAAATAATATGCATTATTTTTTGAGTACTGACATATATTTGTCAAAATGAAATTACCATGACTTAAGGAATATGAGTATATAAACACCCTAAGGAAGACTACTGGGCCTATATGAAGTATAAATACATTATTGTGATCTCCTTTATTTTTTAAGAGCTTGTGGTGATTTGACTATGAATGGCCCCTTTGGGCTCATGTATTTGAATGTTAAGTCACCAGTGAGCAGAACTGTTTGAGAAAGATTAGAAGAATTAGGAAGCTTGGCCTTGTTGGAGGAATTATATTACTGAAGGAGGGCTTTTCATTTTCAAAAGATGTAAAGCTCTCAGCTACTGCTTTAGCACCATGCCACTTTGCTTCCCACCAAATTGGTAATAGAATAACACTTTAAAACTGTAAGCAAGACACTAATTAAATGCTTTCCTTTTAAGAGCTGGTTCAGTCATGGTCACTGTGTTTCTTCACAGCAATAAAACATTAATTAAGACAGAGGGCAAATTTGAGTTTAGCCAACACAAATTTCAATGCTTGTATTTGTTATTTTTTTGTTTTGTTTTGGTTTTGGTTTTGGTTTGTTTTGTCTTTTGTTTCTTTCTTTTTTTGTTTTTGTTTTCTTTCAACCAATGCAAATTTTTGGAAAGCAGAGGATGGAATTTGCCAGAATTGTGCCTTTTTCAAAGCACATTTTCATCATTTGGCTTAACCTCCCTTTTTTATCCTAAACCTAACACTAGGGATATGCATTATCTTTAGTTTGTTCCCAGATAGATTGCTTCTTATGGGTTGCATTATCAAGTGACAATTTTTAAACTGACTTCAATCTAGTGGTCAACTAATGAATGGTTTAAATAAATGAAGGAAAGAATAAAAAGTGCCGTCTACCTCTGTATGCATCTATTTTCTCTTCCATGCAGTGTTTCTGGCAATAATCTCCTCTCCAGCATAGTCTATTTCCCAATGGAAATGAATTATATCTATTTGTTATTATTGATTTGATTTTAATGGCTACTGAGTTCAGGCCCTGGCCATTTCATCATCTGTAGTTAGTTAGGTACCTTAATTCTGCTAGACATAAATACTCCTTCTATGGAAGATTCACACGTATGCGACTATGAAGAAAGCTGGGCCTTTTTCATTATATTCCGAGAAGAGAGAACAGTGATTGGCTATAAGATTTACTAATATGTCATTTGTTATACCTCCACTATGAAAGCAGATATTTCACACTGAAAGAATTTCATAAGTAAGATAACAAAGGTACATTTTGTTGTTTCATTTTGTTTTGATTTTAATTTTTTGCTGCCACTGAGTTTTTCTTTTATAAAGATTTAAAACTCTGAAGAGAACAATGCTGTCACTTGTGGAATCTGATTATTAATTCAGAGTGTGTGAACATGTGTGTTTAATGATACACAGTACCCTACTCAAGGACAGAGAACATTTTGTTAGTCATACTTCTAGAAGAATCAAATATCCCTGAAAAACTACCGTCAGATAAAGATATGTTTAGAGTGAATTCAATTCTTTTTTATCCTTTTTGAACACCTTTTAAGTATTTGTTTTTATTTAGTTCAATTACTTAATATTTATTCTTGTGGTGGCTGAATTAATCCCTTAATAGTATCAGCAAGAAATTAAAGGCTCACATAATTTCAAAAGGTCATGGATAATTTCTGACATCTTGACCATCTTGGGTTTTTTTTTTTTTTTTTTTTTTTTTGGTTTTTCGAGACAGGGTTTCTCTGTATTTTTGCGCCTTTCCTGGAACTCACTTTGTAGACCAGGCTGGCCTCGAACTCACAGAGATCCGCTTGCCTCTGCCTCCTGAGTGCTGTGATTAAAGGTGTGTGCCACCACCGCCCGGCTTTGACCATCTTGTTTAAGACATTATTGCAAAAATTTAATTTATGTTTACATTTTGTCATTTAAAGTGTTTTTCCCTAATATTTAAGAACTTGAGTATAAAACACAAATTTCATTGTATTTCCACCAATAATACATTTCAAGCCAGTTATTATTATAGGTATGATTTTTATTTTTAATTCATTCACACTAAGCTACCTTTACTATTTGTTTTTATTGAATAGTTTATTTTTTCTTTTTTCTTCAGTTACCAAGTGACCAACTGAATTATTAGAGGCAGAGAAAGGAACATGAATTTATAAATGGTCTTATTAATAAAAAAAACTCAGTACCAGCTATTGGAGTGAATTCTGAAAGATCAGAGAAGCAGAACAAGCCACAGCTTACCTTACCTCAACAACTCCTCTTCTTCCACAGATCTTCAGACTGAAAGCTTCTGAGTCCTCACCTGAATGGATCTCAGCTGAACTGCTGCTAAAAGCCTCAAAGCTTAAAAACCCTTCTAGTTCCTGGTCTGCACGCCTTATACACCTTTCTTCTTTCTGCCATCACTTCCTGGGATTAAAGGTGTGTGTCATCATGCCTGGCTGTTTCCAGTGTGTCCTTGAACTCACAGGGATCCAGGTGAATCTCTGTCTCCAGAATGCTAGGATTAAAGGCATGTGCCACCACTGCCTAACCTCTATGTTTAATATGGTGACTGTTCTGTTCTCTGATCCCCAGTTAAGTTTATTGGGGTACACAATATATCAACCACAAGAGAGTTTACAGAGAAAACATTAAAAAAAAACCTCAAATAAAAGAGAGTTTTCAGAGAGCTGAAATAATTTATTTCTGATGAAGTTTAAATACCAAACTACTGCTCAGTTAGATATCACCTATATTCTACGAGAATAAAAATAAAAAGGTAATATATACTAGATGGTTTATATTGTACTGCATTGTTTCTTTGTTTTGCTACTAAATTATGGGAAATACTGAGATGAATACATGTCAATAGAACACAAAATGCAAATGAATCAATTCTGAAAAAAGAAAGAAAATAAGGATTTAATTTTTTGCTGAAAAAATATGATTAGCAGACATTTCTTGGATAAAGTCATATGCTATAGTATGCCTTTTATTATTTTTATAAAATTTATCTAAAAGAGTTTTCATAGACATAATAGAATTAGTTGGGTACATTTAAGCACATTTTGGTATATTCATGTTTTCTCCCAAGCTTTACAATGAGAGTATCACTATATTGCATTGCCTAGACATCGATATTTTGATACTATGATTTAAGGCCATTTATTGACTGTTCAAAAGACTTAGCAAAACTGAAACATAAAGGTATATCAAGATAATTTAAATAAGAAAGAATATATAGTGGCATGAGCTAAGATATATTTTCCCTAAAATCATTTGCTGATTCCCTAACTGCTTTGCTATAATTCAAATGTGATTTGAGGATTATGCCTCCTAGTAATATCAGAAACTGTGTCCATGAAGTCTCACCACATACTGTCCAAATGTGTGCAGAAGAAAGATGATATCATTGGACATGACAGGGATAATACCAAAAGACCCCATCCCTACACAAAGTACTCTAGACAACTGAGAAAAGCTGGGAACAGGAGAAGTGGTCTTCCACAGGCAAGAGTACAACAATATGTTGTCCAGAGACAAAGGGTCAGCTGTGAAAACCCATGTACAAATAACATTATCTGGCCAGAACAGGTTATATTTAGGGATATATATGTAGATAATAAGCATGTAGTAACAACTAGTAAAGCCAAGAGCTTGAGAGTGGAGGTTTATATAGAAGTATGTGGACCAAGGTAAGGGGAGGAAGAAATGTTGTAATCATATTATAACCTCTAAATGCCTTTCAACAACAAAAATCACTATTAAGGTGTTTTCATAATCTAACGTAATCTGAAAAAAAAGTACCCTTGTAAGAATCAGATGAGGACTCCCATGAGCATGTGGCCATCCACAATCTAAAAAAAATGACATCTAGAAAACTTGGTTTATTGATATTACAAAATCAGAATTTTTAATCTCTAGTACAGTGAAAAATATGTTTTTGTTGTTTAAGCTACCGTGTGTACATTTTGCTATGGCATCCCCCAGAAAAAATAATATATGTGATAATTGTTAAAATGATTGATGAATATATAAAATGGACCAGATCATGTGTCTTCTTCTCAGTCTTTTTTTCATAAAAACACATTTACACAGGCAGTGAAAAAAATAGGTAAAAAACAAATTGTTATTTTTATAATTAAATAAATATATTTATTAAATTTTTAGTGGCGTGTGTTATTATATATAGTTATAGGTACTTTTATTCTAGTATATGAGATGCATTGACCATATTTTACTATTTATATCTGGATTGCCTATTTAGATATTCATAATCTAATGACAATATTTTTAGGCTGTGTTCCCTGGCAAAATGTCAATATTGAACTTTTAAGATTAACAAGTTTTCTCACCAAATATACATATATTAGAGAATTGTGTTATCATCATTGTGGTGGTTAGTGTTAACTTTCATCTTGACAGTATCTAGAACCACTTGGAAGATGGGCCTCAGTGGATGTCTGGCAGGAATGGTCTTGATTAGAATATTTTAAGTGGAATATCAACTGTGGGTGGTGACATTTCCCTGGGGAAGAGTGCTGGACTGTAAAAAAACAAAATGAGCTGGCCACAGATGTCCATTGATCTTTGTTTCTTGACTGCAGATGCAGTGAGACCAGATACCTCAGCTTCCTGCCACCATGACTTTCCTCTAACGAGGAACTGTTTTCCCAAATTATGAGCAAGAGTATTTTTTCTATCTTAAATTGCTTTTGTCAGAATATTTTATCACAGTATCCAGAAAGGAAACTTATACAATCACCTTAAAATTTTCATTTGTCTTTCCTTTAATGTATAATACATACTCTTGCTATCATGACCTCAGATATGGAAGATGTGGTATGATAGATTATTAAATAATTTTAATAAATGAATATTTTTTGTATTAAGTACTATTTATTTGATTTTTGAATAACAGAATTTCCTTTGGATCAAAGCAACAAACACCCCAGTTAACAGTGCGTAGGCTTACAGAGATCTCATCTTCTCCAGACATAAATCCTGAAAATAACCTCCACTTAAGGAAGTTTGCTGTTCCTTTTGTTTGTTTTAATTCTCAAGTTGTTACAACTAAATATGTAAATTGATCCAGTCAGATCCAGTCAGACCAGCCTCGAGGCTGGCAAGCATAACAAAGTGTTAAATAACCTGGGATTAAGTTAGACTTGGGGATGGGATATGACTTTTGAAACTTTACAGCACACCTTTATCCAGTAAGATACATTTTCTTCACAGCCTTACCCCTAAACCTCTCCAAATAGTGCCACCAACTGGCATGGAATACTTAAATGCCCAAGAATATGGAGTAGACCCCATTCAACACCCCACAACACTCATCAAATTGCTACAAGAGTGAAATAAAATCTAAAAATAATCGGCAAGAGTGTAGTGCTAGATCTTTCCCAAATGAGGTTCCATAGGCCCTGACAAAAACCTGGATCAGAGCATTGTGTAAACCTAAGTGGAGAGCATAGTCAATCTTTACCAAAATTTATAATCCATAGTAAAGATTTGATTATAATTTTCAACTGATCCTCTACCTTCACAAGTTCTACCTTCACAGTTTCAACCAAAAGTAGACATATATTATTAGAAAAACTTCACATCTGTTCTAAACAAGGTCAGTTAATAATATAGTATTAGTATTCATAGAACATTAAATAGGACCAGGTATTTTAAATAATATGTTGATTATTTAAAGTGTAGGGGAAGGTATGCATAGTTTACATATTAGTAATTTATTCTTTCAGATGAGTCAATTAGATTTGGGGATCTGTAGGTTATGATGAGCTTTTGGAATCCCATCATTATGAATAATAACATATATTCATTTTTTATTGTAGGAGAACTTCATATGCATATAATGTATTGTGATAAAATGCACCCACATCCACTCCCCTCCAATCTCTCCCCTATTTTGAGCTCCACTCTTGTCTCCCAACTTCATGTGCTCTTTTTCTAAAAGCCACATAGTCCACTTAGTGCTGTCTGTACATGCGTGAAGACCATCCACTTGATCATGGATAGTCTTTTAGGGGCAGAATCCCTGAAGAAAATTTATTCTGCCTTCCTCGGCAGCCATTAATTATCAATAGCTTTCAGATAAGGATGAGACCTCATAAGTCCCTCTCCATCCTTTGCTGACATTTTGACTGACAATCTTGTGTGGATGTCCTTTTTGCGTATGATCTTGTCCTATGCATGTAGTCTTAGCCACTGTGGGTTAATATTTGCCACATCCTATGTGTGTTCTTTTAAATTACAAAATCTCTGGAGCTATTCCATGCAAACAATAGTTAATGCAATGCCTTTGCTCAAAATATATGCATAAACCCAGAGGCCCTTGGAGGATTTTCTTTTAAAATTGTGATGAGATCTGAAAAGCTACACCTTATAAAAATATGTATGTAAATTTTCCAATTAATAATGAGTTGTCAAGTGCAACAAGACAGTTGGAGAAAATCTCAGAGATTACAGCTAACTTTCCATTTTTTCTTCTATATAAGTACTGCTATAAAGCTTCTTATTTGGAAGATGTTATGATAGAATGTAATAGAAAAATGAGTGAGATATGTATTAGGCAGTCACAGTCTAATAACAAGGATGAAGCACTGACTTATAACTCAATTCTTTAATTCTCTGATAGGAAACAATCTCAACCTCAAATAAATGTGCCCTATAAAATTATATAATGCATCAAATTTATTTTTTCTATATCCAAAACATGTGATGCATTGTATAGATAGATAGATAGATAGATAGATAGATAGATAGAGAGGAAAAACACCTTTTTCATCATTAAAAGAGTAGAAGTAAGATATACAGAAATAAGAAAAGGTATAAGCCCAAAGGCAAAAAGTAGTTGGGATAATTTAAGAAAAGCTGGCAAGAAACAAGCCAAGCTTAGGCTAGGCATTTATAATTAAGAATAAGCCTCAATGTGTGAATTATTTGGAAGCTGAATGGTGGGCCCCCCAAAAGAACAAAAACAACCAACAATCAAGTATTTGAACCCTTTGTCATATAGTTGATGGCCCACTATTTAGGGAGGTTATGGAAGCTTTAGGTGGTAAATTCGTGGAACCTTTAGAAGGAACTATGTCAATTTAGGTGGGGAGTGAGGGCTTATAACCCTATTTCCACTCTGAACTTCTTCCCCTCAATTGCTTATTATATGTGGATAAAATGTGATGAGTCAGCAATTTCCTGACATGGTAGACTTTATATCTCTGGAGCCATAAGACAAAATAAACCTGCTTTTCCTTAAGCTGCTTTGGTCATTGGATTGTATTTCAACTACTGAAAAGTAGCTAATACATTCTGAAGCACACATAATCAATTGATAATTCTGATAAAATCCTAAGTTATGTAAGTAATCACATATCTTAGGATCTGCTCTGATGTATATTCAAAGTAAAATTAGAAAGATTATTTTGAAAAGGAGAAATTGCTTTATGTGCTATTATGTACAAGGTGAAAGGAAAGACACAAAGTAATATAAGAACACAGTTCATAGCTAGAATGGATCTCCTGAATACAGATATCTGTCCATATATCTTCATGGCTAGGCAACTATCATCCAGATACACACTCATAGCCAACTGTCTACAGAAATATTTGACTCAATAGTTGTTATGTCTTAAACCAGAAGTCTCCACAGTTTCTCATGTTGTAACGCTTTGTTACCACATGGTGGTACTGATTTTGTCAGAGCAGGAGCTTTGGGATAAGGAATTCATCCAGCAAATTGGGTGTCTGTGATGGACATACACCACAATCCCATCTCCATAACTGAGTCACCTCTATCATTATGCCTAACCCTGAGACCTACAGAATGTGGCATTTAAAAATGTTTTAATAACATAAGGCTATTCATGACAATGAGACATATCTGCTCCTGGCTGTACCAATTTACTTCAAAGGAAGATGACAGGTATTGAAGAACCTACATATGGAATTTGCTTTCATTGTGGCAAAGGCAGCCACTGGGCCAGAAACTGCCCCTGCCTCGACTGCTGACAGTATGATGTCCAAATTGGACAAACAGGACACAAAAGAATGTGACTGCCAATTTTTGAAAAACAAGTTAGGACAGTACTTCAAAATTTCCCACTTCTCAGAAAAGCAATTTATTATAGTTAGTTTTTCTTAGTTACGATGGAATGTAATTGGGTATAAAATTTTGTATTGTATTAACAATAATGGTGTATCGCCTTTGCATTTGCCAAATACTAATGGACTGGACACTGTGAATGTATTTCTTACTTGATAATTTTTCTTATTACATATAGTTTCAATTTGATAGATTTAATACCTTTCATTTTTTATTTAGAAAACACCTGATAATTGTTCTTATTGTATATAGTTTTACTATATTAGAGTTAAAACCTTTCCTTTTTATTTAGACAAAAGAGGGGGGGACGTTGAGGGAGATTTTGTTTGTGTTGTTTCTCTAAGACTCACAATGGAGTTGAACTTCCATTCAGAGGGCACAGTTCACATTCAGCTGGCCAGAGTGAATCAGAGTTTTCTGGGAGACTCAAAGGAAGATAGAAGGACACCGAGAGAAAGAAGGAGGAGACTGGAAAATTTCAAGGACATTTTCAATCTAGGAAAGCAGAGAAGAGGGTGAGCAGATTGTTTTCTCTGTCACTCTGTTAACTGAGCATATATCCTCTGGATTCTAACATAGCTTCAAATCTCTTTCATCCTGACTGGTAGTAGATTTCCTGCCTGTAAGGTATACCCTTGAGTTGCAGTTCATTCAAGAACTCTAAATGTGCTTATTTAGTACTTTCCCTGTTTCCAGTGTACTCAGTCCACTGGTTCTTGATCAAAATTTGTTGACTTCACAATTTCTAAGGTGTTTTTTCAAATATTTTGTTTAATTAGTACTTCTTCCTCAATTTTTTCTCTTTGCCTAAAGCTTTTATAGTTCACTTCACTAAATGTATTAAAGGTTGTTGTTATCCTACCCACATCTATAAGTTCAAACACTTTGAGGGAATTAAGCTGAGAGCATGGAATATGTAACCCTGAAAGCAAAATTAGTTATTTAATAAAATGGACTGAAAACAATAGCCAGGTACATGATACCAAAAAACAGGAAGTGTATGTGTAGCTTATTTTATTAACAATACCATTGTCCACCAAACTATTCATCTGTGTTAAAAACCCTTTTAGCCTATGATGTTTTGGCTTCTAGAAGTCACAGGAAAAAAATCAATGTTTTTCTAGTAAAGGGTGGCCTGCAAACATAAAACAGTTTATAAAGAAATCACACACTCCTTCAGCTTTAGTCATGGATATCATATTCAGAGAGCATCCTAATTAAATCTGAGGCAGGGACAACATAGCCATTGCAGTTCCCCATTCTGGTGCACCCTGGATATGATGATTCATTTCAATCTACTGCCAATATCTGGGATAACTACAGTGTCATTGGTACTAGGGCAGCAATGTTTACAGTTCAAATGTTTTACAGAAATAACTTTTCTAGGTATTATACCCAAATCTCCCTTTTTACATTTAACTGTTTTAGATAGGAATAATCACAGTATATATCACAATACATACAATACTACAATGACAAAATTAAATATTATATGCATGTGCATTAATGTACAGGAGAAATAAAAGAAGCATTCACTTTACAGTATAGAGGTGCCTATTTTCAAATAGATGAAGAGGGAAATATCTAAACAAATATCTTTTGGAAACAATGGCTTTTCATATTATAAAGTTAACTGGGAATGTAGAAAGGTTTTGGCCGAATGATGGCATGATTGGAACTGGCTTTCTTTAGATTTATTCGGAGGTAGAATATGAGCTACCTGATCTTTATGACAGCGTGTCATGTATGCTTCTTAATTCATGATCTTTGCCTAATAAAGTATCCATGATCTAAAACATTGTATTTTGAAATTGAATCCAGACAATGATATGTACCTAAAATTGTGATCATATTAAGATGAACAGCTCGTACTATTTGTATCACTTTACATTTGTCTATTGTATGCTCAAATCTTCTTATCATTTTCATAGGAGTGTTTCATTTCAGTATCTTCTTCTTATCATTTTTATTAGATAAATGAAGCTGGACAAGGTGGTGCATGCCTGAAATCCCAGAATAAGTCTTTTGAGCTGCTTGAGACCCTGCCTCAACAAGAACAACAACAAAATGAGAAAAAAAAGAAAACGAAAAAATAAAGAAGAAATATTTATTTTTGTTTTTCCACAGATAGCAAAGTTTTGTCTTGAATTTGACTGTTTTATCTATTTTTCTTCTGCTTATTCTTGCTTAGCAAACTATTCATTAATTTCTGGTTTCAAAAAACAACTGTTTTGTTATAGTTCATGATTCAGGGTCCAACAATTGAGGCACAGTTCAGCAGAGCAATATACTCTTACCTATGGTGGGGACTCTGTCACTGTGCTGCTGCACAGGTGGAGACTAGTTTAACTGTAGATTCTAAGACACAGTCACATACAAGCCCAATTAACTGACAATGTGGCAGAAGGTCTATATGAGTTCATTTATTTTTAATTTATGGGAGTTATTAGGCTTCTTTTGTACTTCAAGTGGGAAACTAGAGCTTCCCATGGTAGCTGAGCTTTCTAAGAGTAAATTTCCTATAATAGGGATGTGATTATCCTCACATTTTGTCAAAACTTTCATTGCTCAAGAAAAAAAATGATAAAAACCAGACTCAAGAGGAAATGCTAGTAACTCTTCATCCCCAGTAAATATGTAGCAAAGAATGGTAGGCATATTTTTAAACATTTTGTTAGAGGGGAAAATATGATTCTCATCTTCAATGGCTTACTGGCAATGAGCAAGCAACTTAACAATTAAAATTTCAGTTTCTTAAGCCTGAAGATTATATATATATGTGTGTGTGTGTGTGTGTGTGTGTGTGTGTGTGTGTGTGTGTGTGTGTGTGTGTGTGTGTTTCACTAAATATTGCAGGGGTAGAAGGAAAATGTGTCTATAAAAACAATATTCTGCTTAACCTTTAGTAAATCTTAACATGTTTCCTTATCTTCACTGTACCCTTGCAAATGTTATCTTACTTTGATTGCTCAGTTTGCCACTTCTGAGCTTTAACAATTATGAGGTGCTGATGTTTCTAATCAATATCACATTATTCTTGTAGTATTATGCTCTTAAAATGTATGCACATACTGGTTCCACGATAATTATAATTTGGAAGTTTCTTAAATCAGTGGCAATAAAAATTTCAAATAGAACAAAATTACAGAGCTTTATCCTGTTACAGGAAAATGATCCAGTGCCTCATGTTTTCCTTCACCTACAATAAGCCTAGTTTGGGGACAAGGTAATTCCCTTAAGTAATGGCAAATTGAATTGTACATCATGCCCCCTGGAATGCAAACAATAATGGCAATCAGAAATTTTCTAAAGCCCTACTTATTAAAACCATTTAATGGATACAAGTCAGATAGGTCTATAGTAGATGTAGACCACACAGATGTTTCTTGAGTTAAACAAAAGTGTGTACCATATATATTCTAAAACAGGCAATATGGCTTTAACTATATTTCTACTAATTGTGGTGGAAATTGAAAGTTCATGTAATACAATGCTTTGGAATGAGGACTGTTATATCATCTAGAATATTTTTCCTAACAAGCTTAGAGGAAATTAAATTTACAAGACAAGCTTTCTGTCTCTGAGTTTATCATCCTGCTGTACAATTAAGAGGGCAGATATCGCCTCTCCTCTTATTAAATCCTGTAAATGTGCCCAGAGGCAAAGGGAACATCCACAAAAATGAGAAGAAATACATAAATAAGAAATGTGAGTTTAGTATTCATTACTCATGATTTCCAATTTGTGCATGGAAAATGAGCTGAACATTTACATCCATTCTGCTTTACTAATATTGACCAAACAGAATGCTCTCAAGACAGCATTGTTCTGTCTGAGACTGTGGATAAAAAAGAATTCAAATATCGTTGGCCAAATTCTGTCTGTCCACATGTGAAACAAAAATATGTAGACACAAATGAGCAAATAAAGAAAATACCTTCCAGCAAACAAAACTTAGCAAATGACAGGGCTGAACCCTAATTAAGAGTATATAACTTTTAAGTTTGCTAGTTTGTTTAATAGTGCTAAGACTTATTCTGAAATGGAGCACATTGATACACTTTAATTTTTAATAAATTGATTTTAATATAGTCTGGTTATTCAAATCATAAACTTATCATACATATTGACATGAGAACTTTGGTGAGTTCAACTACTTCTAAAAATAACAAAAGATTTAATCCTTAAATACTTAAAAATAGTAAGCTAACAAAAGACTGACAACAAATAATATTTTGGAAACTGAATCACAAATTATTTTCACAGAGTGTTTTTAAAGGAATATGACACAAATAAAGCTATTCATATGACATTATAACATACTGTGAATAAAGCAAATATGATAAATATATCTCCATTTCTTAAGAAAATGATCTCAAATACTTTCATAGTTGATTTTCTATTTCATCATCTGTATAGGAAAACTTATATACCTTATGATATTGTATATCTATGAATTTTTTTATATTCTTGTTGAAAAATACTGTTTCTTCAAAGGAGAGCAAATTGCTTATGTAAAAGCACTCGTTTGCCCTTATTATCCAGATATACTAATAGATTTAGATTTTATTGCCATATTTCAAAATGTTTATGTTTACATTTATTTTATATGAGAATGTCAACTACCTATTTGTTTTAACACTTGATTTGTAATAAGAATTGCTTACTATAAGTACAGTTAATTTATTGCAGTTCATTTTTTTAAATTTTATTTTATTTTATTTTACAATACAATTCAGTTCTATATATCAGCCACGGATTCCCTTGTTCTCCCCCTTCCCCCCCCCTTCCCCCCAGCCCACCCCCCATTCCCACCTCCTCCAGGGCAAAGCCTCCCCTGAGTACTGAGATCAACCTGGTAGACTCAGTCCAGGCAGGTCCAGTCCCCTCCTCCCAGGCCAAGTCAAACTACCCTGTATAAGCCCCAGGTTTCAAACAGCCAACTCATGCAATGAGCACAGGAACCGGTCCCACTGCCTGGATGCCTCCCAAACAGATCAAGCCAATCATCTGTCTCACCCATTCAGAGGGCCTGATCCAGTTGGGGACCCCTCAGCCATTGGTTCATAGTTCATGTGTTTCCATTTGTTTGGCTATTTGTCCCTGTGCTTTATCCAACCTTGGTCTCAACAATTCTTGCTCATATAAACCCTCCTCTTTCTTGCTAACTGGACTCCCGGAGCTCCACCCGGGACCTAGCTCTGGATCTCTGCATCCAGTTCCCTCAGTCATTGGATGGGGTTTCTATCACAACAATTAGGGTGTTTGGCCATCCCATCACCAGAGTAGGCCAGTTCGGGCTGTCTCTCAACCATTGCCAGCAGTCTATTGTGGGAGTATCTTTGTGGATTTCTTTGGGCCTCTCTAGCACTTTGCTTCTTCCTATTCTCATGTGGTCTTCATTTACCATTGTCTCCTATTCCTTGTTCTCCCTCTTTGTTGTTGATCCAGCTGGGATCTCCCGCTCCCCCAAGCTCTCTTTCCCTTGACCCTCTCCCTTCATTACACCCACTCATGTCCAGGCTGTTCATGTAGATCTCATCCATTTCTTCATCATTGGGTGATGTTTTCCATGTAGCCTCCCTGGTGATTATTGCATTTCATTGACACTATATTGTTGACATTATTTAAAAATGCAAATGATTTACTTTACTAAGTCAATGTGTTTATTTTGAAATAGTGATGAAATATGAAATGATACATTATATATATATATATATATATATATATCACTTATGTGCACTCTTCAAATTATTATTTTTTGAGATAAGTTTCCTCTATGTAACAGCTAGGCTGTCCAGGAACACATTCTGTAGATCAGGCTGTCCTTGAACTCAGAGATCTGCCTGATTCTGTCTCCTGAGTGCTGGGATTAAAGGCATGCACCACTACCTCCTGGTTGCCTCTTGAAATTATTTTTTCAGATGAAGAGAAGAGATATTTATGCAAAAATCAAACAAGAACCTATTCCTGATTATTTTGTACAGTTTTTACAGTATTTATATAAGACTGAATAGAATACAGTATCTGCTCAGAAATTGCATATTGTTTAAAAGTAGCTATGCAAACAACAGAAATTATAGGCACGTTTCTGGGTATAGGTTTCATCTTTTGGTTGAGTCAATGAGGCAAAGATATACCTTTGGAGCTGAATTCACTTTGAGAAGGGAACATAACAGATTACCTCTAGACAATGATTTGAATGGACAAATATTTTATTGGAGAAAGCACAGAATGAAAAAAGACTTCAATAGTAAAGCAAGTATCTTATCATTGCTTTAGAGCTATGCTCTGCCTCTGTGGAATCACACCAAAAAGAACAGTGCGTTAAATTCTGATGCTCCTGTTGAAGGTAACAAAATATTACCTTGACTTTAGTTCTAACCACTGTCATTTAATCCTATGTCTATTATGTATGCATAAAACACTTTCAACAAGGACTTCCATCTTAATATTCTATATATGATGACAGTTATAAATGGCAATAATACTGTATTCTCCATTTTCTCAGTTAGCATTCTTTTAAATTTCTTTAAATTAACATGACAGATCTAAAAATATAGTGGTTTAAAAATTAAACAGGTGTTGCATTAAAATAGTGCATACTTTTCAGTAATAGAATATTTCTTAATATAAAATGTTCAAATAGGGAGAATAAATATATATTTATTTTTAATAGTGTGAGCTAAGGTGAGCCATTGAAATATTAATTTCATTTGTTTGGTATTGGAGACTTACCCTCTGAGTTCATTTTGTCGATTAAAGTACATCATTATTTGAGGTGAGAATACCAGTTTTTTCTTTTTTTCTTTATTCTTCTCTAATACAATACATCCAAATGATAGTTTTCTCTCCCTCCACTCCTCCCAGTCCTGACCCCACTTCCTTTCTCCCCAGATCCACTGCTCCTCTGTTTCACTTCAGAAAAGAGCAGTCCTCCAAGGGATAACAATCAAATAGGGCATAAAAGATGCAATAAAACTAGGCAAAACCCTCATGTCAAGGCTGGACAAGGCAACCCAGTAGGAGGAACAGACAAAAGAGTCAGAGACAACCCTACTTCCACTGTTAAAAGTCTTGCCTCATAAACTGAAAGGCCTTTGTAAGACAAAGGACACCATCAATAAGATAAAATAGTAGCCTACCAAATGGGGAAAGATTTTTATCAACTTCATATCCAATTAAGGGCTAATATCCAAAATGTATAGTAAATTCAAGAAACTAGACAACAAACCAAATGGTCCAATTTTATAATTGGAGTACAGGTTTAAATCCTCAATAAAGTAATCTTGAATAGCTGAGAAACACTTAAAGAAGTGTTCAACATCCTTAGCCATCAGGGAAATGCAAATCAAAATGACTTTGAGATTTCATATTAAACCTATCAGAATGGTTAAAATCAATAACAAAAGTGATAACTCAAGCTGGCAAGGATGTGAAGTAAGGGAAATGAACTCCTTCATTGCTGGTAGGAGTGCAAACTTTTACAGCTACTATGGAAATCCATATGTTGGTTCCTCAAAAATTGGGAATCAATCTACCTCAAGTCCCAGCTATACCACTCCCGGGCATATAACAACTTTGGTTATATGCCCGGGAGCGGTATACCAAAAGGACACTTGCTCTCTTCCATGTTCATAGTGGCCTTATTCATAATAGTCAGAAACAGGAAACAATCTAAATGTTTCTAAACTGAGGAATGGATACGGAAATTGTGGTACATTTACACAATGGAGTATTACTCAACTGTTCAAAAAATAGCATCATGAAATTCATAGGCAAATGTATGAAACTAGAAGAAAGAATCATTCTGAGTGAGGTAACCCCACTCAGAAAGACAAATATCTTCAGTACCTTCTCCAAGCATCTGCTCTCACAGCTGATGAGAGCAGATGCAGATACACATAGCCAACATTAGGCAGAACTTGGGAAACTTTGCAGAAGATGGGAAGGACTGATAGTAGGAGCCAGAGGGGTCGAGAACACCTAGAGAATATTGCCCACAGAATGAAATGAGCAATGCTCATAGAGGCTCATAGAAACTGTAGTGATATTATAGGAGCCTGAGAGGGTATGAGATAGGTCCTTTGTGTATATGAACATACCATTTTTACTTTGTCTACTTTCTCAGTCTTTCAATGCAGTGCCTTTAATGGGCTCTCATTGTAATCTGTATTTAGAGAAGAGGATCCATGAGAAAATGAGAAAGATGTTTGATACATATTTAAATCAGATTAATCAGTAAGGAACAAATAATTAAAATATGTAAGGAACAGATGTGCTGGAGGTGGGTGGCAACATACAGGGACTTTTCAAGGGAAGGTTCATTGAATAACCCAACACTAAGAATGGTTAGGAACTAGAGAAGACTTCTCTCCCTTTCTCTTTCTGCCTTCTATCCTTCTATTTTCTAAACTTAAAAAGGAGAAGAAGAGCTAAAGTTACAATATTTTAAAGAGACAACAGGATCCAGCACACAGCAAGTTCAGGATCTGCTTTTCAGGAAATTTCCACCACTAAGAGTAGATGAGTCATTAAGTATGCATATGGTCACATGTTTAAGTAGGCTGAAGTTCATTTCTACCTGCTTTGTTTTTCATAAAAGAAATAGTGTTAGTAGTTGAGAGTGAGGAAAAGTGATGTCATGGTGTCTAGGTGCAGAGAAATAAAAAATATGTGTGAACTGGACTTATAAGCAGCTGGTAGAATGCACTAAGGAATAAAGTATTCATTAAAAGCAATGCTGATTCTATTTGAGGCAAAATAAAATTAAATAGCTAAAGGGCAGCAAGGAGCTGGGCTTTGCCCATGTAAGTAGACCAAAGTTTCACAGAGGTCAAGATGTTGCTTTTATATTACAAAAATGATTTGGAAATTACTTTGCAATTTAGATACTATTTCTATCAGTTCTATATGCAATACATAATACTTCCTTTTCATGTGTCTAGCATCATGTCTTGGCAAATGAATTAAAATATAATGATGTCAAGTCATCATGAAAAACCAGCTTTGTACATGAAGAAAATAATATTTGAAATTCAACCAAAATACAGCAGATTTTGGCTGGATTGAGATAAATCCTTAAAATCATACATAAAAAATAAGACACATATGAATACAGTAAATTAGATAAGTATATTTATGTAAAAATATTAGATAGTGCCAGGTGGTGGTAGTGCACACCTTTCACTCCAGCACTCAGGAGGCAAAGCTAGACAGATTTCTGTGAGTTCTAGGCCAGCCTGGCCTACAGAGTGAGATCCAGGACAGTCACCAAAACTTCACAGAGAAACCCTGTCTTGAAAAACTAAAAAAAAAAAAAAATAGATAATTATAATTCAAAATTCTGTTCATCAGGAATTGGATTGTGTTTGCAAATCTGTTGAACTTTCTACATTATTGTTTCAGAGTCAGTCATTCATTCACATGAATAATTATTAATTTCTTACTTTATGCTAGCAATTGTAATACTTTTCTATTGCTAACTGGTCTAGATTACCACAGATCTTGTCTCTCTCTCTCTCTCTCTCTCTCTCTCTCTCTCTCTCTCTCTCTCTCTCTCTCTCTCTCTCTCTCTCTTTCTCTCTCTCTCTCTTGTTTTTTCAAGACAGGGTTGCAGCTTTGTGCCTTTCCTGGAACTCACTCTGTAGCCCAGGTGTGCCTCGAATTCAGAGATCCACCTGTCTCTGCCTCCTGAGTGCTGGGATTAAAGGCATGCACCACTACCACCTAGTGACCTAGTCTTTTAAAACAATAGAAATTTTGGGCTTTCCTCAGACCAAAATCCTGACATAGTACTGACCAAGCTAAATGTATATATGTGGAGGAGGCTTTTCTTGTCCATTGTTATGGTGAAACTATTCTTCAGCCTTGATGGAATAGACATATATTCTAGCCATGAGTATTTGTGTTATATGCAATTATTGAAATCAAACCTCTCAAAACCAACCAAGGGACTAAAGAAAGGGGTTAAATGAATGATATATGACTATCTACCTTAAGAATATTATGCAACACCAGGATAGCCCTAAAAGAAAGTTCTACTGTTCAATTTCATTATATATATATATATATATATATATATATATATGGCATAAATAAATATATATATATATATATATATGGCATAAATAATACGATGTTGAAATTTCTATATTCTGAGAAAACTAAAATGTATAGATGAAAAAAATGAAGAAATCTTAGTGCTGTCTGAGCAGTAGCATCACAATGAGGAATGAAGCTGAAGGAGCCATAGTGACAAGATAGGAATGCTGTAGTAGAGTGAAGGGTGCCAATGTCTCCTGCTACAGCCAGCATTGAATTTGGGTATCTGGATGGCTTAACTGTTGTTTCTATGTGTACTTCCTTAGGAAACTATAGTATTTTATTCTGAAAAGAATTGCTCTTGGAGGGGCTGAGTAATTGAATGACAGTTCATTATCCCTTTATTTCATTCTACTTGGGTTTTGTTGAGTCATTCTAGTGTCCAGGCTCCCTCATTTGAGGAGTCTATCATGTTCTTTGACATTCCCTGTAGTAATTTACAGTCTTAAAAATATTAATATACCATAAGATATAATGACACTGAATTTGAGAAATATTAAGAGGAATAAAAGATACAGGCATGGAATAAATAACCCATAGATGTTCTCGTCTATTTTGATGTGAACAATTTCTTCTGCTATTTTGAAACAGAAACAGATGCACAACATCATCAGAACATGTTTTATTTATGGCAAAGGGTTTCCTATCACACCTCACCTTGTGAACTTTGATTTCTCTTATCTGGAACACCTTAGCACATTCCTGAAAGAGCTTTGGCAAATGCAATTGACTTCATCAGCAGATGTAGTGATAGTCAACACTTTAGCTCCTAGTCTGACATCTCCTTTTCTGCTTCTCCTACACCATATCATATTTAACTGTTGCATAGTAACATCCATGCAATCCCAATTTAGTTTTAAAAATTCTTAAAAACTAGTGTTGGTCAAAGTTACAATTGGATATAAGGCAATTACTTTATTAAGCTCTTATCAGCTATAGGATTTGGCTGAATGTAATATATTTACTCAGGCTTTATCACAAGAAAAAAAGATTACCACAATTTAATGATTACAATTAAAAAGTCTTTCAATTGTTTGGGAGCAATGTTTAGTTGTTTCTTTCTTCCTCCATGCTGTTTATGAAAAGACTGTATTTCTGACATGATTTGATTTTAGAAGTAGTTCTTAGGCAATAGTATGAAGGAGCTAGAAACCTATCAGTCAGTGGATTTAAACCCCTGGAGAATAAATCCTTATTTGTTATATCTAAAGACCTTAGCAAGTGTTGAAACTACCTCCAAAATAAGCAAAATAAAAGTAGCTAATCCATATTCCCCAAACAACAGTAACATAAATAATGATAGTTTATTAGTAATTAACTTTAATAAACTATATTTTGATGATTAATAGGTTGATATAAAACATTAAAATGATTTTAATACTTATAAAATATAACAAAGCTTTGGTAGTAAACCTAGTTGAAATATGTAAAATACTGCACTTTGGAGTATATTCTTTCTGGTTGAATATTGCGTACTCCCTTGAAAGTAGATTGTTGATTAAGACAAATGACATAATTGTGGAAAATACAGGCATGAATATGCACACACACACACTTGTAGCTCACCTATTTTAAAACAAATAACAAATGGTTTAGAATCTTGAACAATTAATATCTAATTCTAAAATAAGCAAATAACATGAAATTGATATTTTCAATGGAAGAATCTCTAATAGATACAGAAAGTAGCCAAACACACACACACACACACACACACACACACACACACACACACACACACACACACATGTGGTGGTATAAATAAAGTTGCCTGGGGTCAGAGCTATTAGAGCCATAGAAAGTGCATGGCAGTGGTGGCATACGCCTTTAAGGACCTGGAGGGCGGTACATTCAGGCAGTGACGAGGCAGTCACATGATTGGGTTTACAACCAATGAGAAGCCAGAACAAAGAGACTAGAGACAGACACACAGGAAGTAGGGCTCTCTCCCTTTCGGAGAGCTCTCTTGGCTGAGGAGGATCACTGAATCAGGAAGGGTGAGGCTCTTGGCTCTGACCTCTTGGCTTTCTTCTCTGAATCGGCTCTGTGTTTTTTATCTGATAAAACCGTTGGTTACATCTAAACTGAATTACATCTACATTTGGCGCCCAACGTGACAAGAATCCGTTAAAAACCATTTAACTGCTGAGCTGGATTCACACCTCGGACACTAGGTGGCTGTTTTGAAATTCCCTCGGATTGGTACTGTTCTACGAGGACTTGGTTATCCAATATTTTAAAGGAAACTATTTAAAAGAGAAATTTTTTTCCACATTTAAAAAAAAATGGGTTTTCTATGTTCATTGGAAGAAAATTGGGCTTTGTTTGCAATTTTAGACAGTCGAACAATGGAACAGCTATATGAGAAGATTAATGTTGATAGAATTATGCATTTTATTACTATATTTATTCTTATTTTACTATTTAAGAAGATAGTCAATTTAAGTGCCAGGGTGACAGCTTTACAAAAACTTGATACACCTGTAAAAACTCAGACAGAAGAAACTAACAGTGAAGTTGCTTCAAGATTGGATCATAGGGTTACAGAAAGAAAGCCTGTTTTCACACAGTCACCCTTAGTTTGTCCAGTAACTGTACAGCAGTTGCCTGATCAAATGACTACACAAAATATTTGGGCTCCAATCGAAATGTTAGATTTATGAAGGTTTAAGGAGGCAATAGTATCTTATGGCATGCATTCCCCATATGTAAAGCAAATGTTAAACTCTTGGTCAACATAGAATAGGATTGTACCACAGGATTGGCGGGAGCTGGCACAAGCTGTTCTGGAACCCAGTCAAAGGCTTCAGTGGCTAACTTGGTTCAAGGATGAAGCTAAAAACATAGAAAAACAGTGGAGGGATAAAGGAATACAAGTCAGCCAGGATCAGCTTATTGGAGAAGGTCAATATGCTTCAGCACAAGCACAATGTTTATATGATGTCCAAACCCTAATTTTATGTCGAACAGCAGCCTTGAATGCATGGGACAGAGTTGAGGAACCAGGAAAAAAAACTGAGTCATTTACAAAGGTTGTACAAGGCCCAAAAGAATCTTTCACAGATTTTTTACAAAGACTGGCTTCAGCAGTAAAGAGAATGGTCCCAGATTCAGAAGCTGGTAAGATAATAATTGAAACTTTGGCCTTTGAGAATGCGAATGCAGCATGCAAAACAATAATCAGGCCGTTAAAGGCAAGATCTGCACCTTTGGAAGATTGGATTAGAGACACGGTTAATGTTGAAGCTCATGAGCATGATGATACGTGGGTAGGAGAAGCAATTTCAAAAGGTTTGAGGAATGTTAGATGTTTTGGATGTGGAAGGCAAGGACATTTGAGAAGGGACTGTAAACAGGTCATTTCTAGAAACAATGTTTCCTCAAGGAACAATGGCAACAGAATGCCCCTTCCTTCTGGAGTATGCAGAAGGTGTGGTAAGGGAAAACACAGGACCAACGAATGTAGATCAACAAGGGACAGACAGGGTAATCCTTTGCCTCAGTCTTCGGGAAACTCCCAGAGGGGCCTCATGCAGGCCCCAATAGCAAATCCAGTTCAAACCTTTCCTGCAGTCGTAGAGGAAACCCCTACTCAGAACAATTAAATAACCAAATGCCTATTGGAATAAGTCATGCTGGTCAGGATGATGAAACAGAGAGAATAGAAAATTCAGGAGAAAACATAAAGAAAATTTTTTGGCAAACTTCTATTTCAAACAGAACTCTAAAGGATATGCTAAATAAACAGAAAGGGGTAACAAAAACCCCCAGAAACAGACTGCATAATGCTCTATTAACTTTGAATTTTCTTAATGTCAATGAGAAAGGAACAACAGCTGCAGAGAGACATTGAATAATAGAAAAAACTACAGAATTAAATCAGCCTATATACTTTAAAGATGTGCTGACCTCAGAATGGAAACCAGGGTATGTGTTACGTTGGGGACGAGGTTTTGCTTTTGTTTCTACAGGAGAAGATAAGTCGTGGGTACCATCAAAATTGATAAAGGTTCGATTTGAACAAGTGAAACCTCTTAATTAGAGGAGGTGATAGTTCATCAACCAACATGAACATCCAATTTAAACTAACTTATACCAGTAACACATGTCTTTTCATTTAATCAGATAATAACTTGCCAAAAAGGAACATCCCCAAAATTAGTCTTGGGGAAAGGTTTTTGTTTTTGTCTTTTAGGAGAATGAAGGTTAAGGAATCTGAAGAACACTGGACAAATGAGACAACTGATCAGCTTTGAACTACAAGGTGCTCAGAGTAATTTTGAGATGACTAGCTGAGATAATCCAATCTCAAAGACTACTTGAATAAGGACTTGAGATAAACCCTGAACTTTGGCATTATACACAGACTGGATAATGAAGGATATGGTTACCTTTCCTAGAATTTGACAATTAACCTAAAATTTTTCTTTCAGGATAAAGATAACTTCGCCCATACCCAGTAGGAAGCAATTTTAAGAATACGACGCCCACATTCCCAAAGAGGTGGTGTGGGGCAGGTGGTTTTTTGGTCTTTTTAATGGGTTTTGGGTCTGGGATAGTTTTCATTGTTTAGGGGGTTGGTTACAAGTTGTTGTCAAGGGTTAGGAAAAAGGCTAAGCAAAGGAGATTAGATTTAAGGTTCTTGTTTAAAAAAAAAGAGAAAGAAAGAAAGAAGAAGAAAAAGACAATTACTAGTTTTAAGTATTTTACATTGGACTGGATTGTTTTATATTGTATACAAGTTATATATATTGGAATTGATATTGTTAGAAAATGCTATATGTATATTTCTAATTGTACTTATACCGTTCATTTAACAATGCAATTTTCTGATCCTTGAATGTTATTATTACCAACTATTAGGATATAAAGAAATGAAAGTTAGTAGTTAGACATTACAATGGAACTTGTAGTCATATTAGATATGTTTTAAAAATTGAGCAGATATATTTTAGACAGGTCATCTTCAAACCCTTCAGAGATCTACAGAATATAGCATTTGACAGAGGGATGTGGAGAAGAACAGGATGCTGAGATGAAGCCATTTTTACACAGCCAAGAAGAATGGACTAGAAATTATTTAGACATTGTATATAGTTATTGTACTTTTGTATGTAGTTTTTCTTTTGTTAGTTATAACCTTTTTCTTTTTTTTCCTTTTTATTAAATTAGAAAAGGGGAAATGTGGTAGTATAAATAAAGTTGCCTGGGGTCAGAGCTATTAGAGCCATAGAAAGTGCATGGCAGTGGTGGCGTACGCCTTTAAGGACCTGGAGGGCAGTACATGCAGGCAGTGACGAGGCAGTCACATGATTGAGTTTACAACCAATGAGAAGCCAGAACAAAGAGACTAGAGACAGACACACAGGAAGTAGGGCTCTCTCTCTTTCGGAGAGCTCTCTTGGCTGAGGAGGATCCCTGAATCAGGAAGGGTGAGGCTCTTGGCTCTGACCTCTTGGCTTTCTTCCCTGAATCGGCTCTGTGTTTTTTATCTGATAAAACCATTGGTTACATCTAAACTGAATTACATCTACACACACACACGCACACACACACACAGAGGAGAGAGAGAGAGAGAGAGAGAGAGAGAGAGAGAGAGAGAGAGAGAGAGAGAGAGAGAGAGAGAGATTTACTCTATATTTGTAACCTAGGGTGGCTCTGACCTCACAATCCTGCCTCAGATTTTTTAGTGCTGGATTCCAGGCCTGAATTTTCACACATGGCTGGAGAACAAATAGACTGTCTTCTAGAAAATCTTGCCCAGATTCCCCTTCCTCACTTCCTTCCTTCTTCAAACTTGCATTATTTACCTGTTCCTGACATCACACTTTTGTCTCTTTTCTTGTCATTCTGAGAATCAGTCCCTGAGTCAAACGTGTGCTCCGATTTGAGCTCTATCCCCAGCCACTAGCACCGTTCCATAGCTCTGGAGGTAAAATGACATCATCTATTCACTAAGGGAAGTCCAACTGCTAAAGTTATCTTTACACAGGATTGTAATAGCCACATCCATGTGTCACTATGCATGCCGAATATAAGGAGAGAAGTGAATTTTGCATGATTTTCAGTGGACCCTTTTAAGTTCATAAATATCTAAAGTAAATACATGAGAAATAAGTAAGAAGAAAAGCACAATTTCTAAAGTGGTAGATTTATATTACTAACATATAAATTGAACAGCATAGTGCATTTTGGGAATTGCATAATAGTTTTTAAAAGTAATATTTATCTTGAAAATGATCAGGTCCATTAAATCAAGAAAATACAGTAAAATTTTCAAAGGCAAAGGAGAGAGGCAGAATTCCTTACAAAGAGACCAGCTGAAAAACCTGCACTTTGAAGCTTACTACTCATTAATGTCTACTCATCAAGGTGTTAGAGTTGTATATGAGTGAGTATGGTGATGCTTTTCAGCTGTAATAATCTGAGTGCAGCAAATGTAGAAAATCAAAAGACAATTTGATAAAAATATTAATGTGATATGCAATGCAGATTCAAGGAGATAGCTTGATCAAGTCAATAATTGTTTACAGAACTAATTATGCAATGGATGGAGAGATTTTTCAGACGTAGAGCATACATGATAGACTAATTGTACCGCAGACGTCAAGAAAAGACAGAGAATCAAGATTCACTCAAATTCTGATTACAATATATGGAAAGAGATAAGCGAAATCTCCAACACAGAGAAGTTCTTAACTTCCTAATAAAAAGTGATGAAATTGTCTTACATTCCACTGATGTCTGTGCAGTGCTGAAGAAGATAAGTTCAGTGATCGATACCTTTGATTCTCCTTCAGAAACCAATCATCAGAGTGAGTTCCTGGTGATCAGGAGTATTTCAGACTCTATTGCCTCTGGCTGCTTTCTCTTATTCCCTTTTTCTTTTTTCTTGTTATTTCTCCAATTACTAAATGATGAGTTGCCCCTGGATATAGCTCTTGATTCTTACGTTTGCTTAATATGTGTTTACTTACCTGAGTATTTCTTCCTATCTCAAGCCACCAAGGACCACATAGTGATATCTGTTTCAAAGAAAAAAAATCTATAGTCTGATAGTCAATTCTAATATAGCTCTCCAGCCTGGCGACCATTTAGGCAGTTCAGGATCGTTTCCTACTATCTACTAGATATCTCATACCCATATCCAATATGTTTCTCAAATTTTCTAGGTCTGAAATTGAGTTTTTCACTCTCAGGAAATGATTCTATTCTTGCATGTGTCTCAGACTAGGAATCCTCCTCTTTTCTGTGCCTCATACAACACATTAGATATGTCAGTCTCTGACACTGGCAACTGGTCTTCTGCCTTCCATAGTTTCCACATGTCTGCTGGGAACAGTGTAATAAAAGATAATTTACATCACTTACTCCTATGATAAAATCTGCTGATTGACTCCCAGCAGTCAGGAAAACAAAATTCTTGTATTTGTACACAAAACAGCCCATTGAACATTATTTTTAACCTATAATATTGGAGGCCTGTGTTTTCTCTCCCTTCTGCTTCTCACAGAGTTATAGCCTTGTAAATTTCTATATTCCACTATTCATAGTATACCTCAATAAAAATCCCTAGTCACTCATCAAATCTAAAATATTCGAATAGTTTTGAATTGCATGGCTTGTTTATTATAAATCTTAGATTTACAGTGGATTTTTTTAATTAAGAAAAATTTTTCATTCATTTTACACACCAATCAGAGATCCCCTCTTCCCTCCTCCTACCACTCAGCCTCCTCCTCCAAACCCCCCCACACTCCCCCACAAGAAGTCAAGGCCTCCCATGGGGAAGCACATCCAGTAGAAGCAAGTCCAAGCCGTTCCCCCTGTCTCAAGTCTGCACTAGGTGTCCCATCATAGGTAGTGGGCTCCACAAAGCCTGCTCATACACTAGAGATGGATTCTGATTCTACCACCAGGGCGGCCTCCAAGCAGATCAAGCTACACAATTGTCTCACCATGCAGAGGGCCTAGTCCAGTCCCATGCAGGCTCCACAGCCATTGATCCAACTTTCATGATTTCTCTCTAGTTTGGTTTGGTTGTCTCTACAGGGTTCGCCATCATGATCCTGATTCACTTGTTCATAAAAATCCCTCTTCTCTCTCTTTATTTTGCTATTTTTGTTTGCAAAATCAGTGTGTACCCTCAATATAGCTCTGATCAATAGTCTATGAGTTGTAAAGCACTCATCTTTCTCTTGCCCCATAGCATGTTCCATTGTGTTAGCAAACTCTTCCTACTTTATTTTCTTCTCTCCATACTTCTACTGGCACCCTTCATTTTGAAGTAACAACATCTTCCCTATGATTCAGTCACAAGTTTCCCTAACTTTTACTAAATCTATTCACTACATGTTAGAACTTGATGGAATTAGGGAGGTTGCCCAGAAGTTAATCTCTTACCACATAAATTGAGGACTTGAGTTTGAATCCACAAAACACATATAAAACTCAAAATGGTAGTACTCATCTGTAATGCCAGGAGGTGGAGACAGAAGAATTCATGGGTGCTCCTTAGCTCTTTAGCCTGGTGTATATAGTAACTAACCTTGATCATGTCACAAACACAGTAGAAGTCAATAACTGACACTTAAGGTGGTCTTCTGATCCTCACTTGCTCATCATATCATCTCTTTGTCTCTGGTCTTTGTTCTTCACTCTCTCCCCCCCCCCCCCCTCTCTCTCTCTCTCTCTCTCTCTCTCTCTCACACACACACACACACACACACACACAAACACACACATACAAAGAAAATTTGAACTCTTAAAATAAAATAAAAGCAAATTCAAAACCTACAAATATTATTATGATCACTCTTGTATAGTTCCATCTAATTTTGTATATTTCTCTATCATATTGGTATTCCAACTATGTTGATGGTATTTTTTGGTGTAACAATAATTTAGAAATACATTTTTAATTGTTGCGTTCATATTCTATTTCTCTCATTTTGGCAGAGGTAACACTTTCTGTCCTTCCTATCATGAGTTGAACACAGAAGTCTAAAGGAAAAAGTCCTACCCAAGCTTTATCTAAACACCCTCATCCACATGCATCACAAAGATGCAGCAGTGCTTACACATGGTTACTTATTTCTTAGTCAAACATCAAATGTACCAATATAAGGAAATGTTAGTCCATCACAGTTACAAATTATTAAGAAACTGGTAGCTTAAATCATCATATTTAAAAGTTTTGAATGTCACAAATCATAAAATCATGATAACAGCAAAAATGTGTTTTGTTTTATTTTAATTTTTTCTAGAATCTCTGGGTGAGAATGCTTGACTTCTCTCTAGAATCTGCAGGCTATGTACATTTCATAATTTGGGGCTTTTTACTTTATCTTCAAACTTCAGATGCATAGCATTGTTTCTCTTCCTGACCCATGTTTCTGATGTTCAGTCTTCTCTCTCTAACTCTGATATACTGTCTTCTTATATTAGTCATCTTTTCATTGTCCCATAATACCAGATAAAGCAGATTAAAAAGGAAAGATTTATTAACATCATGGTTTTGTATATTTACCGTCCATGGACAGCTGGCTTCATTTGTTTTGAGCTGCAGCAAGACAATCTGTGCACTTCCTAGAACCAGAGATCCGAGAGAAGCATCAGAAGATATGATGTATCCTTCAAAGTCACAACTCTAGTGGTCACTATCTCCAACTATGATGGGTTAACTCAGCACACACAGCACTACCATTATCCATTACTCTCAATAGCAGCACCAGCTGAAGATCAAATTTTCACCACATGAACATCTGTGGTCATTATATATTTAAACCATACCACTCCCTCCTATGTTAAGTCTAGGATCACACTAAACCTATTCAAGAAATGCAAGGAAAATTGTGTTAGAGAAGACTTTTAAATAATCACTCTTAATTGCATTTTCACAATCTTTTGCCCTCTTCTGCCAGGACAACTGAGAAATCTTCATAGGTCTTAGAAATTACAATGTGGGCATCAGTTCAGTTAAGATTCTGCTGATAACAGACACATTATCATTCTTTCATTATTTTTAAAAGGGATAATTCTTAGACTTCTGTAACTCTGCATGTAACTTGTGTATATAACTATTTATGTGAACTAATTGTAGTGGAATGATAGGGAATATCAGCTTTAGCAAATATCATTGGTGACCTGGACTAAATGAAAAAATAAATCCCTACTGTGATAATATTTTATTTGTGCTGAAATGTGATATTTTATTTGTATGTTAATAAATAAAGTTTGCCTGGAGATCAGAGATCATAGTCTGTTATAAACAGAAGTCAGGCAGTGGTAGCACATGCCCTTAATCCAATCACATGGCAGGCAGAGTCTCTGTGTGTTCAAATCAAGGAAATAGCCAAGAGTGGTGACACCTGCCTTTAATCTCAGTACCAATCATGGAGATCTGGAGGTCTCTGTAGACAGGCAAGTAACCAGGAAATCATATGGCTTGGCTTAGAGCCAATGAGAAGGCAGAACAGGAAAGCAATAAAGGTACAAGTACCAAGAGACAGGAAGAGGTTCTCTTGGGAAGCTATGGCGAGGTGGTGAGCTAAGGTTAGTTGGCAGCTATTGCTTTGATCTCTATGGCTTGCTCCCCTGTGTTTGGCTCTGTGTTTCTTATTTAACAAGACTGTTTAAAAATTCATCTACGCCCTACTTGTTGTATTCTCTTCGAAGTACAAAAGACATACATGAGAATGACAGCCATCTTCAATGAAGTCCCAATACTAGTATGGCAACATGAAATAAATGGTCACCATTAGAGCAAACTAAAAGAAAACTGCAAAAGAAAAATTAAACCAATTCTACAGTACAGAACACAGTAAGTAAAATCATATTTAAACACTGGTAATATTTCTATGATACTCTGAGATTTTTGTGGAGGGTGAGTGGTAATATAATGGATAAAGTAGAATTTATATTTTCTTTTTTCTTTTTTTTAAATTATTTACCCTCGGTTTATTTTCACAGTTGGTAACATATTTCCTGGAGACCATGCGAAGGAGACTATTGGAAACTGGACCCTAATAGTTTCCATTACTGAGATATTTAATGTTTATGATATTCTCTTCTATTAAGTATTTTAACATTAACATTGTTAAATTGTGTTGAAAAAACAGCACACATTGGTAGTACATCATTTACCATTGGGCTTGTATTCAGGAGGCATGCACATGAGACTCATGAATACAAATGTATCCCTGAATGATTACTGATATTCAAGCCAGGATTAATAGCAAACAACAAAAATCTCAAGGGTATATGTGAAAATATGAAAAAAAAAACCAGTAATACCAAACCCCCTTTCACAGACACCCATACTTGAAAAGCATGATCACACACTGTCTGATATTTAAATAAACAATGGATGACTTAGATAATTTCCATCTCAATATAAACATTACAGCAGAAAAAATACCTACCACTAAGTAAAACACAATAGTGGATGAACAAAAGCCACAGAAGGAACATAAAGAAGACAAAGTAAAATTCACTAAATGGATTTGTGACACATAGAACACATTTTGTATCTACGCCAAAAGTTTCAACATAGAAATTACAATGCAGTGATCTCCACCATCACTCTTGACAGAACATAGATTTTATATTTTCAAGCCAGTGATAGAGAAAAAGGGAAATTTTTGTTTCTTAAAACATGGGCTGAACCCAGCAGCTGTGGCGCACACCTTTAATCCCAGCACTGGGGAGGCAGAGCCAGGTGGATCTCTGTGAGTTCGAGGCCAGCCCGGTCTACAGAGCGAGATCCAGGACAGGCACCAAAAATACACAGAGAAACCCTGTCTTGAAGAAAACCAAAAACCAAAAACCAAAAAAAAAAAAAAAAAAAAAAATGGCTGCATGTGATGTCTATAGAAGTGATTTACTTGGTACATTAGCTGTCATTTAAAGAAGTTAAGCCTTTTATATCTAAAGCATAGCATTCCTGTTATATGAAAACTATGATCATATGAATACTCCCTTCACTGGATTATTCTTCAGTGTGTAGAGAAAGAGATAAAATGTAACAGTTTTTTTCTTTTTCTTCTTGGGAAAAAATGCTCCTTAAAAAGGTAACAATTGAAGGGAGGCTCTGACCTCTACCTAGGCATACCATGATCTCACCAGAAATTGTGTCCACTATATTTATTCTTTTTTTTTGTTTGTTTTGTTTTGTTTTGTTTTTTGAGACAGGGTTTCTCTGTGTAGCTTTGCGCCTTTCCTGGAACTCGCTTTGTAGCCCAGGCTGGCCTCGAACTCACAGAGATCCATCTGCCTCTGCCTCCCGAGTGCTGGGATTAAAGGCATGCGCCACCACTGCCCGGCCACTATATTTATTCTTGATCTTGGTTTGCCCACAACCGTGATTGTGGTAATTCATGAAAAAGAAGATGAAATTGGATATTACTAATATATACATATATATATATATATATACATATATATATATATATATATATATATATATATATACACATTATTCTAAGTACCAAAAATTTTGTTATATTAAAACTTTATAGAAGTCCAACATATCATTTGGGTGATAAACATTCTGCAATTAAATCTAACATTATCATAATAAGGGAGAAACTTGTATTCTAATTGATCATTGCCAATACTAAGAAATTAGACAGTGAATTCCATTTATTAGGAATATCTAAATGGAATAGATAAATCAATTATATAAAAGGAGAAATGACAGATTACTTTCCAAAGAAATATGATAAAATGATTACATTTAATGAAAACTAGGAACAATTAAAGAACTTTGATTTTAGTTCTATGAAAAAAAATATTATTTCTGAGAATAAAATGAGTTTTCAAAATTTAACTGATAATGTTTTGTCCTTATTACCTAAAAAAAATTGAACTACTAATTACCATCTTTTGAAGTCATCATAATTTTTAATATACCTAAGGCCTTTCTTTATTGTTTTAATTCATCAGTAAGTGGACTGTGCTAAGAGTGTATTTTTATTCTGCACACTTAGCTTCCTCATTGTTTCTATTCTTGAATTCTTTTGATCTCAGAGTAGATACATTTAAAAATCTCCTTTTACATTGAGGCATTGTCTGCCACCTTAAAAAAAAACAGTGACAACTTTTGTGTTACTGAAGATTTGAGATTGTTGGTTAGATTTAGTACCAACTTGTAACATTTTAATTGGAAGCTTAGCTTATTTTACACTTGGGTGGTGATTTTTGCCAACTGTACTGTTTCAAGGACATGTAAAAATTAGTTATACAGTTGGAACTTCTCCTTTCTTCTTACAAAGCAAGCAGATTTTCTTTGGGGAAAAAATAATCATATATGGATATTTAAATTAAAATACAAAATAACCACTGAAGATAAATACTTGTACTAAAACATTCATGAGACAGTTGTAGTAAATCATACTTGCCATGCATTTAAAATTTAATAATAATTTATTCTTTTCATTTTTTATCATATGAACAGTAATAAAACTAAATATTTTGTATCATTGACTTTTTACTTCATGTGTCTCCTTTTCCTCTTTGGATGAAAAGCTTCCATTTGGAGGAAACCTTGAAGTCCAGAGAATAATGCCGTATATAATTTGAATGTGAATATTTGTGTTGTGAATTTTTACTTAAAAGTGAAAGCATTATGAATATGGTTGAGCAAGTATTCTTTTGGTATGATTAAGCATCCTTTGGGTTCATACCCAAGAGTTGCTGGGTCTTGTGGTAGATTTACTCTTGTTTTCTGTGAAGCTGCCACATTGACTTCCAAAGTGGCTGTACAAGTTTGCACTTTCACTTACAATGGAAAAGTGTTCCCTTTGCTCCACATCCTATCTATCATGAGCTGTCACTTTTTTTGTTTATTTGTTTTTGTCTTTTTTGGTTTGTTTTGTTTTTGAGACAGGGTTTTTCTGTGTAGTTTTGGTGCCTATCCTGGATCTCCCTCTGTAGACCAGGCTGGCCTCAAACTCACAGAGATCCGCCTGGGTCTGCCTCCTGAGTGCTGGAATTAAAGTCATGTGCCACTACCGCCCTTGTGTTTTGACCTTAGCTGTTCTGACAGGTGTAAGGTGGAATCTCAGAGTCGTTTGATTTGCACTTCCCTGATGGCTAAGGATATTGAACCCTTCCTTAAGTGCTTCTTATCCATTTGAGATTCTTCTGCTGAAAATTCTGTTAGATCTGTACCCTGTTTTTAAATTGGATTATTTGGTTTGTTGATATCCAGTTTCCTGTGTTCTTTATATATTTTGGAAATTAACCCTCTGTCAGATGTGGGGTTGGTGAAGATCGTTTCCCATTCTGTAGTCCGCTGTTTTATCCTACTGACAATGTCTTTTGCCTTACAGAAACTTTTCTGTTTCATGAGGTCACATTTATTAATTACTGATCTTAGTGTTCGTGCTATTGGAGTTCTGTTCAAAAAGTTTTCTCCCATGCCAATGCATTTGAGATTATTTCTCACATTCTCTTCTGTCAGGTTCAGTGTAACTGGATTTATATTGAGGTCTTTGATCCCTTTGGACTTGAGTTTTGTGCAGGTTGATAGATATGGATCTATTTTCACTCTTCTACATGCTAACAACCTGTTAGACCAGCAAAATTTGTTGAATAGTCTTTCTTTTTTTCATTCTATATTTTTGGGATTCTTTGTTGATCAGGCATCTATAGGTGTGTAGATTTATGTCGTCTAGGTCTTCGATTAGATTCCATTGATCCACTTGTCTTTTTTATGTCAATATTGCTCATCTATGTTCATAGCAGCTTTATTTGTAATAGCCAGAACCTGGAAACAGCCTAGATGCCCCTCAAATGAGAAATAGATAAAGAAAAAGTGGTACATTTTTAAAGTGTTGTGTTATAAACCAGGATACCAGGAAATTTGAAAGCAAATGAATGAATTTAGAAAAAAAAATTCATCCTGAGTGAGGTAACCCAGACCCAGAAAGACAAACATCGTATGTACTCACTCATAAGTGGATATTAGCTGTAAAATAAAGGATAACTATGCTACAATCCACAGACCCAGAGAGACTAGGTAACTAGGAGGGTTCAGGAGGTCGGGGGAAGGCCCGCTCTTCCTTGGAAGAGAAAATAAAAATACCATGAGTAGACTGAGGCAGGATGGGGAACGGGAACATGAGTGACCAGGAACATAGAAGAGAGTACTGAAAGAGACTGCCGGAAAAAAAAAAAAAAAAGGCAGGGGTGGTATTGGGGTCAGGTAAAAACCTGGTCCAAGGTAATCTTCCAGGATTCTATGAGGATGACCCCTGCTAAGACTCCTAGCAATAGCAGAAATGTAGCCTGAACAGGCCGTCTCCTTTGACCAGATTGGTGCTTAGCCCAATTGTCACCAAGGAGGCTTCATCCAGCAACTGATAGAAACAAATGCAGACCGAAAGTTTCAGGCAATCCTGCATAAGAGGGGGAAAAGGGATTGTAGGGGCCAGGGAGATCAAGGAAACCACAAGAAAACTCACAGAATCAACTCTCCTGGGCTCCTAGGGGCTCACAGAGGCTGAACTGAGAACCAGGAAGCCTTCATGGGACTGACCTAGGCACTCTGCATATATGTTACAGTTGTATAGCTTGGTCTTCTTATGGGACTCTTTAACAGTGGGAATAGGGGCTGCCTCCAATTCTTTTACTGACTTTTGGGACCCTACTCCCCATACTGGATTGCCTTGTCTAGCCTTAATACATAGGGTGGTGCCTGGTCTTACTGCAACTTGGTATGCCGTGTTTTGTGGATACTCAGAGGAGACCTGCCCTTTCCTAAACAGAAACAGAGAAGTGGATTGAGGGATGGGAACGGAGGGCCGGGTTCAGGGAAGAGAGACTAACAGGAGAGGAAGGAGGCAAAACTTCAGCCTGGATGTAAAATAAATAAATTTATTTTAAAAAAATGTGAAAGCACTAGCCACACTACCTGAGTGGCTATGAATGAACTACATTAATTAATTTAGGAAGAAAATGTAAAATGTTTAAGTCTTTCTCTTTAGAATGTAAATCTAAAACAACAGCAAAAGTGACCAACAGACCCTCTGGCTACTATTGGGTCCAGAAATGGCTTCTGTAAAAGCTACAATGGCTTGATTCTTCAGTCTTTCCAGGAGGTAGGGGCTTCTCTTCCATGAGATTCAAAATAGCAGATACAGAGTGTCTATCACATTGACTAAAATTTCCTAAAGAGTTACTGGATGTTTCTGCTACTTCATCCACTGTGTAAGACATTTCTTGCTATTTGTTTTTATAGAATTTTCTTTAACCCAATCATAGAGCAAAAGATGATTATTGCTGAACAGGAAACAAATGTTGCTTTCTCAAGATTAATTTTAGGCCCTTAAGATTTCTTTGAGCAAGTCTTATGACTAGTTTTACTCATTCTGTTCCGGTAAACCTTATGTTCTTAATGTCATGAATATAACATCATATTCAGTGTCTTTATTTTATATTTTTTTTTAGTCATGAGAATGACTTCTCATCTCAGAAGTTTAAGAATTAATAAAATAAATAATGAAATAAATCCTTCAAAAATCTCAATGAAAACATGTTGTAAAGGGATGTTATAACTGAGAATAATCTAAATTATTTTTCTTTTCAAGGTCACTACTCCATTGTTGTTAATTTGCTGATAGAAACTTGGAACTCTCACAAGTAGCTTGAGAAAGGCATGTGCTTCCTGATTTAATTCCATCTCAAAACTGAAGCTTATCCATGAAATTTTTTCCTTGAGGTACACTGTTACTTTACTCAGGATACTTGAGTTATTTCTTAGAATTTATTAAAGTGACTCCATTTTTAAACATAGTGTTCATATTTTTCTATGTAATTATCTCTCATATTTAAATTCACTGTTTTACTTTTGTAATATCCTGTCTAATGTTAACATCCACTCACTGTTTCCACAGTACATAACTATACTATGTAGATATTATAAGGATAAAAATCAGTTGTTGCAAACTTAAGTCCAAGTGGATCAAGGACCTCAACATAAATCCAGCTACTTTGAACCTGCTAGAAGAGAAAGTAGGAAGTAGTCTTGAACGCATTGGCATAGGAGACCACTTCCTAAATAGGACACCAGTAGCACAGACTCTGAGAGAAACAATCAATCAATGGGACCTCTTGAAACTGAGAAGCTTTTGTAGAGCAAAGGATACAGTCAACAAGGCAAAGCGACAGCCTACAGAATGGGAAAAGATCTTCACCAACCCCACATCTGACAGAGGACTGATATCCAGAATATATAAGGAACTCAAGAAATTAGACATCAAAATGCCCAACAGTCCAATTAAGAAATGGGCTATAGAACTAAACAGAGAATTCTCAACAAAGAAACTCAAATGGCCGAAAGACATTTAAGGAATTGCTCAACATCCCTAATCATCAGGGAAATGCAAATCAAAACAAATCTGAGATACCACCTTACGCCTGTCAGAGTGGCTAAGATCAAAAACACTGAAGACACCTTATGCTGGAGAGGATGTGGAGCTAGGGGAACTCTCCTCCACTGCTGGTGGGAATGCAAGCTTGTACAACCACTTTGGAAATCAATATGGTGCTTTCTTAGAAAATTGGGAATCCATCTCCCCCCAGATCCAGCTATACCACTCTTGGGCATATACCCAAGGAATGCTCAACCGCACCATAAGAGCACTTGTTCAGCTATGTTCATATCAGCATTGTTTGTAATAGCCAGAACCTGGAAACAACCTAGATGCCCTTCAACTGAAGAATGGATAAACAAAATGTGGTACATATACACAATGGAATGCTACTCAGCAGAGAAAAACAATGACATCATGAGGTTTGCAGACAAATGGATGGATCTAGAAAAAATCATCCTGAGTGAGGTAACCCAGACTCAGAAAGACGAACATGGTATGTACTCACTCATAGCAGGATACTAGATGTGGAACAAGGATGACTTGTCTGCTACTCACATCACCAGGGAGGCTACCTGGAAAACAGGACCCCAAGAAAGACATGGGGAGCGCCCAATGACAGAGAAATGGAATGAGATCTACATGAACAGCCTGGACATGAGTGGGGGTAGTGAAAGGCGAGGGTCGAGGGAAAGAGAGCTTGGGGGAGCAGGAGATCCCAGCTGGATCAGCAACAGAGAGGGAGAACAAGAAATAGGAGACCATGGTAAATGAAGACCATATGAGAATAGGAAGAAGCAAAGTGCTAGAGAGGCCCACAGAAATCCACAAAGATACCCACACAACAGACTGCTGGCAATGGTTGAGAGACAGCCCGAACTGACCTACTCTGGTGATGGGATGGCCAAACACCCTAATTGTCGTGCTAGAAACCTCATCCAACTACTGAGTGATCTGGATGCAGAGATCCATGACTAGGCCCTGGGTGGATCTCTGGGAGTCCAATTAGAGAGAATAAGGAGGGTTTATATGAGTGAGAATTGTTGAGACCAAGGTTGGATAAAGCACAGGGACAAATAGCCAAATGAATGGAAACACATGAACTATGAACCAATGGCTGAGGGGTCCCCACTGGATCAGGCCCTCTGAATGGGTGAGACAGTTGATTGGCTTGATCTGTTTGGGAGGCATCCAGGCAGTGGGACCGGGTCCTGTGCTCATTGCATTGAGTTGGCTGTTTGAAACCTGGGGCCTATGCAGGATTGCTTGGCTCGGCCTGGGAGGAGGGGACTGGACCTACCTGGACTGAGTCTACCAGGTTGATCTCAGTCTGTGGGGAAGGCTTTGCCCTGGAGGAGATGGGAATGGGGGGGGGGGGCTGGGGAGAAGGTGAGGGGGACGGGAGGGGGGAGAACAAGGGAATCCGTGGCTGATATGTAGAACTGAATTGTATTGCAAAATAAAAATAAAAAAAAGATTCTTTTTTTAAACTGTTTAATAGTTCAAGTAGCAAAGTAAGATTATTTATTTGATTCAAACAAAATTTGTGGTATAACTTATATACATTCTTTTGTGTTTCTCCTGCCAAATAGTATAGAGTCCTTTAAGTTCATTTTACAGCATAAATTGATATTTTGACAGGAATTCCCTTACTATCTCCTTTTTATTTTATGTCATAAATGTTCCCTAGATACTGAGGTTACTCAAGGAATCCCCTTGTTGACAGTGACTTTCAAAACTTTTTTTAATGTTTAATTTGCTCTAAATCATCAAGAATAATTTATATAACCTATTATAGCTTTAATTATGTCTTAATTATAATTTCTATGTATCCATAAAAATAATGTGAATTTAAACTTTCAATTTTTATCACAGTCACTTAATAAGTGAGCACTATATGAAAATTTCATGTGCCTGTTCATTTCTACTTCATTTCATCTACACTTATTGAAATATTATTGGTTAATAAAATTGTTTATATGCACAAAATAAATCAGTTGTTGCATACATTATGATACATCCATCTAAAATTTGGAAAATATAACATACTTAATAAATAATAATTATTCTTTTTTGGTCAAATTGTTATAAATTTTTATATATATATATCCTCTTATGTGTTATATACCATAAAGAGAATGAATTTGGAAATAAGTCATAAAACAGAGAGAAATATGGAGACAATGTAAAGATCAAAAGGTACATGAAATCAGAAAAGTATATGATAAAATGGGTGTGAGTGGTTGAGGATTCCAGAACTAAAAGCTGCGCACATTCTAGAACCTGCACTAAAAGAGGGTAAAAGCACAACTGTGTGACGTGTAGATTATTGGTAGAGGTGATATATGGAATCTCTAAATAACTTTACTCAGATGTGGTCTGAAGTACAGAAACAGCCAATTGTACAGCAGCAATGCATTCTGGAAGCTTTCAAATAAATAGGGGGGTCACAAAAATAACCTCCATCATGGGACTTCTTCAGAAATACGACAAAAATGAATCAATGTTCAGCATGGGAGTTAGAATAATATTCTCACTCAGAGAAAAATTGATTTTTCTACTTATGTAACAATTTCTAAAACTAAATTAACATATTTTTCTATTTGATGATGTTATTCTATATGGCAATAGATATCATGTTTTCTGCTCCTGATGTAGAGAATAAGAATGGGAAAATTAACCATAAATGATATATGGAAGAAAGAATTTTCTGAATAGACTACTGGGTATGCTGACACCAAAGCCCTCACAAAATAAATTTACATACAATTTGCTATTGTACATGTGTGTGTGTGCATGTGTGTGTGTGTGTGTGTGTGTGTTTGCATGTGTCTGTATTTATGTGTAACAGAGAGAGTGGGAGAGGAAGAGAGATAATTCCTGTGAAAAGTTAGGTCAACTAAGTATCTTCTAAAATGGCTCATGAGTAAATTTTCCCAACTATGTTGTAACTGGTTTTAAAAGTTGACCATAAACATATTTTCTTAAACAGAGAAAAGGATATATTCCAATACTACTGATAATGTGACAGAAGAGCATAGTTCTATGTAAATATTTTATACAATTTTATAATTAATTAAATTATACTGAAATGATAATATGGTCGAGCTGGAACAATGAAAGAGCATGAAAGTGATACCTTGATAGAGCGAGACATCATGGGAATAGATGAATAGAGAATCCTGGTGTTCTGGAAGTTCCAAGGAATGGACAAGGATGACCCTAGCTTAGACTACTAACAATAGTGGAGAGGGTGCCTGAGCTGGCTTACCCAGGTGATCAGATCAGAGAATACCCTAACTGTCATCAGAGAGCCTTTGTCTAGTAACTGATGGAAGCAGATGCAGAGATACACAGCCAAGTACCAGGACAAGTTCCAGAAGTCCAATCGAAGAGAGGGATGAGGGATTCTATAAGTAAGGAGCATCCATATTATGATGGGGAAACCTACGGAGACAACCAAACCAAGCTAGTGGGACCTCATGAACTTTAGACCAACAGCTATGGAACCTGAATGGGACTGGACTAGACCCTCTTCATAAGTGAGAGGGTGGTGGAGCTTGATCTGCTTAAGGGGCTCTTTGGCAGTAGAAACAGGATCCATCCATCCCTGGTACATGAGTTGGGTTTTTGGAGCCCATTACCAATGGTGGGATACCTTGCACAGCCTTGATGCAGGGGAGAGGCTTGGACCTGTATGGTGATATTTTATTTATATTAAAATGTTATTTGTATGTTAATAAATAAAGTTGCCCGGGGGTCAGAGCTATTAGCAAGCCATAGGAAAGCAGGGCAGTGGTAGCGTACGCTTGTAATTCCAGCACTTGGTAGGCAGAGCTGGGTAAGTCTCTGTGTGTTCAGGGATACAGCCATTATTGGATACACATGCCTTTAATCTTAATACCAATCATGGAAAACCTGGAGGCCTATACAGACAGGCCGTGAGGAGGCGGTCATGTGGTTGGGTTTACAACCAATGAGAAGGCAGGACAGGAACTCTATATAAAGACTTTAACACAGGGGTAGCTCTGGTTCGGAGAGGTAGGACCACCACAGGAGGAAGGGTAAGGTTTTAGCTCTTAGCTCTGACCTCTTGGCTTTCTTCTTTACATTGGTTCTGTGTTTCTTATTTAATAAGAAGGTTGGATACATCTACAGACCTGCCTCAACTGAATGTACCAGGCTCTGCTCACTCCCTATGGAAGGATTAGCTCTTTGGAGGAGGGAATGGGGGGTGAGTTGGGGGGAAGGTTGGGGGGCAGGAGAAGGGAAGAGAGGGGGATCTGTGATTGGTATGTAAAATGAATAAAAATCTTTTAATAAAAAAAGAAGAATATACTCGCTAACAAGAGTATGATGAAAGAATGAATTTTATTTAAAATATAAATCCTAATTTGATTTCAAAATCAGTTTACAACCATTAATGTATTAAAAGCTTCAGGAATATGGCAGCAAATGATTCTAAATCAGGGAATGGATATATTTGGGGATCAATATTCACATTTCCTTAAAGTAACATTTTATAATGTACATATTATTTATGAAGGGAAATAAGAAATCTCTTTGAGCAGAGTGATCACAGATGTTACATCCATGCTTCACCAATGAGGAGCGAAATGCCCTTCTATGCTCCTTGTCTAACTCAATAAAGAACACACTAAATCCAGTATTTCAACTTCAAAATATTTTTACTAGAAAGAGTTGTGGGACTCTAGAGCATCACAGTCATCAGTGCATAGGGCTAGTGGAAATGTATTACACCCATAGTAATTCCTCACCCATACTGCTGTCATAAAAACAAACAAACAAAAAAGCTCTGTGAAAGTCTTAGGGAAACTGAAAATTAATGTAAATCAAACTCAGCCTTTGAGTCTTAATAATTCCCCAGAGTAGAGGAAAAATGGCCATAGTAAAATATTTTTAAATAACTGGGAAATGTAGAAAACACCATTTGTTAGACAATATTAATGTTAACTAAATTTCACTTGCTATAATGCTATGGCAATAATATAAAATTGTGCTTTTTCTTAGAATTATATGCTAAAGTTTTCAAATGTTTCAGCAAAAGTTTTACTTTTAGGAATAGAAGAAAGGAAAATAGAACAGTGGAAATTTGGGGAGGGTGCAGAGGTAAAATGACGTGGCGAAAGGTAATAATTCTGTTCTTTGATGGATGTACATGGTGAGTATTGTCTATAGAGTATAAACATGCAGATCTTCATTTATGTTAACTCATGATATGTCTGTTACAATCGAAAGCATTTACTACTAACTATTATTAAAACCTAAAAATTCAGATGCAAACACCTGCTTTAAATGCACATTTTTGTTCTCCATGAGGAATAACTATTTATAGCAGTAATTGCTATGACTCAGAATTCGTTGTCTGACACCAATCATTGCAATGTCATATACATTTATGATCCTATTTATATAAATAAAATAATGCCCCATTTGTTAGGTATTTTATTGTACTCTATAAAATAAACATTTAGAATTTATGTCTCAAATAAATATTCAACTCAAGTTTATTTATTATATTGTCATATTTTTATAATAAAATGATCTATTTTATTTCATATTTTATGACATTCACTTTTGTAATTTGAAAAAGCACTTCATTTAACTATGAAATATTTACACCTACTATATGGCTGAAAGCAAACTGAGAAGTCTTTCTTATTCTTATAACTTCCCCATTGTAAAATAAATGGGATTAATTTCAGACAGTTCCTTTATACATAAAAAATAAACACTTCACATATTTCTTTGACTGTTCTCTGGGATGCTGGGTAGTAGTGAAGATTACTGCAATATTACAGCAAGTTAACTAGAAGAGAGAATTAATCTACAGCGAATCACAGACACATCCAATTCCTCTCTCAACCCATCTTTGTGTTCTGACAGCATATTGTCTTAAATGGTAAAGTCTATTTTTCCATTTACTTAAATCCTAAAAATCTGGTAATATGTTGTGTTGACTAATAAATTATGGCAGAAACTACTCAAAACGAACTAAAAATCAAGGTCTCCAGAGGCTGTCTATGTCCTTGTGAATCAGGTCCCGCCAGAAAGCCAGTGTGGCATGAATGAGCAATGCTTCTCAGAGTTGGCACTGGCTTGATCAAATATGGTCATCTTTGAGCAGCTTCCACAGTTTTAACCAATGCAATTTACTGTTATTTGGATGTACTTCTCAAATGACTTTTAGTCTTAGTATTGCTATTTCTGTTGTATGTATATTAAAACAAATAAGTGTATTTCTAAAATCTCTTCATAGATCTCACCTATATTAAATCTTTCCACTTTGCCACTGCCTCCATACATTGGATGAAATAACATATAATATATATTTTTTATTATATTTTCATATATCTGCATATTGATCTGAATGCAAGTCTTTTTGCAAAAATATATGAAGTACCTAAGATTTTCTCTCACTAAAGTTAGTGATAAAAAGTAATAGCTTTAATGGACAGATCATGTAGTAATATTATTTCCTGGCTCATGTGAGTGTTTCCCTGTTCTTAATAAAAATGAGTAAGAAAAATATGCTGACATTGAAGTCAAACATAGCTAATTTTCCTTTCCAGGTGGAATTGACATCTGCCTTAGGTCTACTAAATTACAAAATCCCTCAAAAGCCACAAATCTTCATAAATTAGTGCAAACCTGTTTATGAATTAAAAAAGAAAATTTGGCTTTATAATAACAACAATTCAGCAAAAATAAAAATAAATAAATTTTAGTATGAAAAAGAGTTGGTGGAAGATGGTTTTAAATGATTTGTGTCTTAAAGAAAAATGTTGATTAGATGTTAATATTGCTAGTTTATCAAATTAATATTGATAGTTTATCAAATGTTCTCAAAGTCCAAAGGTTGAAGAATCATGATTAATCAATTCAACTATGAACTTCAGGGGTCAGAGGACAAGAAATAAGTTTGATCATTTACAAATTAAGGGGAATTTGTGACTAAAATTTTCTTAATGTCTTTTATCATTCTAGACTACAATTATTAGCTTATTTAAAGCTACTTTTCATTACTGATGTTTAGAAGTAATGGAAGCAATTGAACAATGCCTATTTATGAATGATTTTTATACAAGCTAATACTTTTACTGGAAAATTTCTGTTTGACATTTTGTGTTTTGACTGGCATTTTCTTGTAGCCAGCTGTCATAAAAAGGACTGTAACACATGCCGTTAGCAGCATATGCCTTTTTGGGTGCTGAACAGCATTTTTATACAAAAAAAAATCAAATGATCCGTAACATATTATGCTGTCATTTGAAAGCAGCCTCAGAAATGAAACATTTTTCATGCCTGTAATATATTTAGTTCCCCAAGGCTTGGCATAGCATTTCCTCAATACTTTTGAAGATATAATGAAGCGAACATTTATTCTTTTAATTCACAATATTAAAGTTTTCCCAATAGTAATGCTTTCCAAGGCACAGGAAAAGGTTGTAAAAATCCATTTAGAAGATTTAATATGTTTCATTTATTCCACTGTTGCTTACCTTTCTCTGTGACCCCAGGCACACTTTCTCAGCACTTACCATCAGGAATTAATCTCCAGGGAAAATGACATTTTAAAGACTTATGTGGTTTACCACTTTGAGTGTGAGCCCTCAGACAAAAATATTAAAATCAAAGAAACTGATTCAACTATATAGTAAAAATTATTATTTATTTTACTTGTTATTATATGTATATTAAAACATTATATATACGTACATGTATATTCTAGTTTAGAGTTGAATTAATAATATCAGTACAACCTTAAAATTGAATTGAAATTAGAAAAAAAAATCTATTGTTAGTTAAGGCCATTTAATCTCCAAACTTGAAACTGTAATTAAACATGGCCTTTTAAAAGCACCTTTTCTCAATTTTATTTTAACTGTATTCGCAGAAAAAAAATCTGAGTTGTATCTCTCTGTATTAAATAAATATCTATATTTGTGGTTGTCAGAAAAGGGACCTATGAGCATTTGTCCTGCTTTCTCTGTATGTGTAAATTTTGAAATCTGAAGTAATTATTGATCTATTTAAAAATCCCAGCTTTTGCCTCTTAATTTCTTTTGGTTAAACAGCTCGGCTTCAGCGTTTTAGATCTTATCTTTCTTTTCATCTCAAGTCCCACTTTAATGCCAGACATGAATTACTGAATGTTGTTTGCAGGAATAGATGTGTGAACAACAATAACAGAAGGAACACATCAGTGTGTTACATTGAATTCAAACAGAAAATCGGGGAAAATTAAGGGGTCTGCGAAGAGAAAGGAGCCTGACAAAGGACCACATGTGTACTTCTTGATACATGAACACCCAGAATTTCAAACCAATTCACAGAAAAGGCAGGAAAAATTGTTGTTGCCATCATCTACAGTGGTAACCCCTTCTGAAGATGTTAGAAATAATACTGTTAAAACAATAAATAAACCATACTTATGGCAAAATGCAAGTAATATTTCATATTTGAAAGATAATAGTATGAATAAAACATTTATCCTTTCACTTTCCTTCCTCCACAATCTCTAATATCCCTCTCCCTGCTCTCTTTCAAATGCTTGGCATATTTTTTTCATTGCTTATTATCGCACATATAGATATAGATATAGATATAGATATAGATATAGATATAGATATAGATATAGATATAGATTATATATAGTTTTACACATATATGCAGACATATACATGCACTAACACACATATATACATATATATATATATATACATATATACACTCTGTATATATACATATATCTAATTTATAACTGTAACCAGTTCAGCCTGTATATTTTCTACTTGTATGCATGATTTTAGATTGGTGTGATCTTGACTGGGGATTTTCACCTTTCCCACTTGCAGGTTTTCTCATTTTCTTAGAGTTCTTTGTGTGGAACCGACATGAATGTCCCCTCCCTGAGAACTAGCTTTCATTGTTCCAGAAAACACCATGCGAGTGGTGTTTTATATTAACTACATCAGCACTCTTCTCTCATCCATGAACCTAACTATAAAATGTTTTCTGATCTCATTTACAACGGATAAATCTAAAAATGTGATGTAAATAAACTTACATTTTATATTGTAATGCAGTTATATTAGTTATTTCTTCCATTTCCTCCATTCACAACCTCCCACAAACACCTTGTTGTTCTCTTTCAAATCCCTGGCCTCTTTTTCATTAAGTATTGATACATACATATATGCATATACATGTACTTTTGTAAATGAATAAATAAAATGTCCTCAGTTTGTGTACTGTCATTTGTGCATATGTTTCTGTGCCTGACTATTTGTCATTAGATAATAAATTGGTGTGCTCTTCCCGGAGGAAGACTACTTTTCCCTTTCTCAAGCATTCTTTAGTTGACAATGGATTTTGTAAACAGCTCATATTTATCATTTAACTTTAAAAACTTTGCATTATCTTTAAATCTTGTCATGAATTGTATTCTAGGAACATAGACAGAAATAGTTAGATAGGTGGATAGATAGATACACATATACATATAGATATAGATGATACAAGATTGATAGATGATAGAAAGATAGATAGATGACAGATTGATAGGTAGACAGAAAGATAGATTGATGACAGATTGATAGATATATACATGATAAAGATGATAAATAGAAAGATAGATGATTGATTGATTGATAGATGGATGATATATATGTAATATAGACAGATGAGAAACACATCACAAATGTTAAGATGCTTCGCTTAGATCATATTTAAATCAACTTTGATTTATAATGATGAGTTCTGAAATATTTTCTGTGACACTAGTCATGATTGTGGTCATAACAGCATGGAGGTCCCTAAGGTACAAGTTTTATTGGAATGTACAGAGTTTAGCTAACTCCAATTGCCAGTGACAAACCATAAAGCTCTCTTACAGCATGGAAATTATACAATGGAAGCAGAACTCTCAAGTGGCAGTTAAGTTTGACAAGTCTACTTGACTGGGTTACTGGCCAGAGAGGTTGGAATGAATTCTTATGTATCAGTGAAGGTTGTTGCAGAAGAGATTGGCATGTGAGTCAGTAGATAAAGAAAGAAGTGTATTTTTTTACCTATATAAGAATACATCAAGCCGGGCGGTGGTGGCGCACGCCTTTAATCCCAGCACTCGGGAGGCAGAGGCAGGCGGATCTCTGTGAGTTCGAGGCCAGTCTGGACTACCAAGTGAGTCCCAGGAAAGGCGCAAAGCTACACAGAGAAACCCTGTCTCGAAAAACCAAAAAAAAAAAAAAGAATACATCAAATTCCATTTGTTGAAAACACAAGAAAGAGTATATAAGAACTAATTCTATCTCTCTTTCATCGAATTGTCTTCTACTCTCTTCAGATATCCATTTCCATTTCCAGAAGCTTGGGTATTCAGTCTTGTGTTGAGTAACAGGAGGTGGTATTGATGCCTTTAGACTATAGATAAATTAAGACATTGGCTTATGTAGGCCTCCCACTTGAAGATAGCAGATTATTTGCTTTCATATGTTTCATATTTATACAAACCCAATCTCACCAAATAGAACTTGAAAATATGGAGGATTATCCAAACTCATTTACAAATATATGGAATGTAAATTCATTTTATGTAAAATATAAAAGAGTTTTGCATAGGTCTGAATCTAGGACAAACATGAAAGAATGTGAAATTTTAACCCCTAGTTAGCATGACATTAAACAAGATAGTACACACATCAAGATTTCCATCTTGAGGATAGCCTTTGGTTGGTAGAGCCCTTACTTAAACAGTAGTTTAATGCATGAAGTTAGATAACTCAGAAATGTGTTATGTGTAGCAATCTGTACATACAGTGCCAAGACATGTGGTTCTTATTCTCTTAGTAGATAAATAACATGACTGTGAAGTTGAGACTACAAATTTAAATTACATACTCTGAGAGTCCAATACATTGAATACCTGGCTCTTGTTATTAAGTAGAAGTTCCAGAGCAAATTAATAATCAGAATGCATGAAACTGAAAAAAAATCAGTTAACAATTACTTTTAAAAGTATCTTATAAGAAACATTTATTTAACGAAGGAATGGCGATTTAATATCAAACTATTTCTTTCAAAATACACTCAACACAATTGTTTTATATGCCCACTAACATATGATATATAATGAAAAATATGTGTTCAGTCTCTAAACAAGTTTACAACAGGGTGTTTGAATGAAGTACATTCAAGAAGTGGCACAAGATAAAATATTTTCAAGATGAATAATCTACATAACAATTTAAAATAGATATATATACAATTAGTTATTTAAAATACAGCTGGTTCTCACTTTAAAAACACAGTATAAGTCAAACTTGGTATTTGACATTAATTAAAATACGTATTTCATATGTCAATTAATTACAGAGTTATATTGAAAAGCAAGAACACTACAAAGAGTTTTAGTGTATTTATTCAAGCCACTGTCTATCTTCATAAAAATGCATTACAATGGATTAAGCATTGTTTCTCTTGTCTTTAAGAAAATATTTTTTAAAATAAAGCTGAAAATTGAAGTTAAATATTGAGTTGAAGTAACCTATCACTTTTCCCAAAAAAGAAATATGTCATTTATCTTTGCTTTTATTAAATGCATTGTCTTGAATATGGTTATATGTTAGAAAACCTGTGTCACCTCTGAATAAAAGGAGATATTATTTTTCCTAAATGTATTTTAAAAGGAACTTTTCCAAAAATTATAGCTTAGGCAATTAGAATATACGGGAAGAAAACATGGACATTTGGGGAAATGAAGGTAAAAGATTAAGAGTATTTTGTCAACTAGATAAAGAAGTAAATGAGAATTAATTGAGATCCTTTATTTATTTGGTCTTAAATTTTCAGTTAGTTTTCCTAGGTAGCATAAAAAATAAATGGTTACCTATGTTTATTGTAAAAATGTGTAACTATGTCTCTGGAAGATTTGAAATGATCTAATACATAATTAAAAGAAAATTTGAATTATTTGAGTACATTTAAATTATTGAAATCTTGATCTCCTCAACAAGAGATTTAAGAAGAAAATTGCTGTGAGACTAAGAGTTGTCCAATTATGGAGACTGATCCCTTGTGTCAAGTTAAATGTGAAGAAAATAAACACAAAAAAAGAGATATTTAGTGTAAAAAGCCTTGGCTACTTCTACGATATATATATATATATATATATATATATATATATATATATATATATATAAATTTATAGATAGATAGATACAGATATAGATATAGATAGATAGATAGATAGATAGATAGATAGATGATAGATAGATAGATAGATAGATAGATGATAGAAAATTTTTTGCTTCAGTTTTCTTAACCACAGTGTGAGAATTTTAGAACCAAAAACACCAGAATTTAAATCCTCAAAATAGTCTCATCGTTCTTGCCTGTATTCATCTGACTTCATTAGCACTCCTAATTTAATTTCATTAATGTTATTTAAAAAACAAAATTAGACAACTATAGTCAGTATGTGTAGTAATGTAATGTTTTTACTTTTTGTGACTGACACATCAAATTCAGATTCTGACCAATTTACTATGTGAATATTTTCTAAAAATAGAATGTGCATCTTTCTCAGAGGCTTTCTCCTTTGCTTTTTTTCATGGTTGATAGATGCATACTACTTATGTATATAAGGTAGTTTTTCATACAGACACCAAGTAGTGCAAAGAGTACAAGGAACACAAAGAAATCTCTTCTTTTTTTGTGGTCATTTGTGAACTACATTACTCTCTGAGGAATGCCACTGATGGTGTATCTGGGTATTAAAGAGGATCATACTTTGAAAAGTTGGCTCCTTTTTATTTAAAGTGTATCCTATCTTTTGGCATACTCGGCTGAGCAGGTGTCACTAGACATGTGGCGCCAATGTGGCAGGGCTGTCAGAGAAGAAAGACTTCTCCGCGCACTTCCAAGTTCACAGATGCCACTGAGGAAGTTTCTGCAAGATTCCTTTCTTAAGCTCAGTATTACCTGGCACCTCAGGCTGCTGCAAGTGCCGCCAAGGGTCCCACCAACCATTGACTAGGCAATATGCCACGGCAACAGATGGGCACAAATATAGGCCACCAACATGTAAATTGTAAAGGTGAAATATACTTCTAAGGATTAACGTCACAGTAGGGGACACTGAAATTATCACTGCTGTGACTAAGTACCCTTAGCAGTTGCAAATGCGAACTCTTTTTAAATGAAACTAAATGTACTCATTGAATTGTGTAAGCACTTTCTGAGTGATGCAAGCTGAGCACCTCTACTTAACCCATGCTTGCAAGTATTAACAGCATACCCTCTTATTTTTCTAACATATTATTTTTGTAGGGAGATCACACTTGTTTAGTAAAGAGAACCTTCACCATTTATTCACTTTTCTTTTACATCTATATTTCTCACAAATCCTTGCTGTATTTCATTTCATAAACTAAACATCAACCGCTATCACACATTCACAAAGGAAATACTGATTATTTTTCTGTTCAGAATGTAGTGTGCAAGATAAATTTAAATATTTATTATCTATCTTCAACATCTAGGGTCAGATGATGGTAAACAAAAATAAATTAGTAAATTCTAAACATAAACTTGTCACATATTTTATCCATATAAGCTAGTTTTCTTTTTTTATTACTATTACTACTTTTCAATTATTATTATTATTATTATTATTATTATTATTACCATTGATACTTATTACTATCATTGCTGTTCTATTAATACTGCTAATGTGTGTTACTATTAATTTCTTATGTTTTATTAGTATTATTGCTCTTGCAATCATCTCCCTCCATTAATACAGGTCAACTGTATTTCCTCATGTCCAGACTTTCCCACTTATTTCTGTTCCTAATATTAGCACCAAAATTTTGTTATGATCTAGGAATTATGTGGTTATGTATACTTCTTCCTGTAAACATTGGTGATTCACTTTCTTTGTGATCTAAATGCAATTACATTCTATGCAAACATTATTTATTTCAATATTATATTTTCCTAATATTTGTAAGGTGACCTGATGGCATGTAATCTGAGCTCATTGAAGACTTTGCTACTAGATAATATTTAAGTAGATTATGGGAAATGTTTTAATAATTCTATGTTAGAAACCTCAAGATTTCAAGCACGGACTATGAAGATTTAAAAAAAATTTAGAGCTTATATGAGCACACCCATTAGCATTATCCTTAAATGGAAAAAAATCAATAAAAAACATTAAAAAGATACAAAGTTTAGATTGCCAACTTAATATTTGCTTCTCTTTTAACATAAAAAATAAAGTGATTTACTAAACATAAGTAATGTTACATTCCTTGGAAATCATACTAAGTTAAAAAGAAAAATTCAATGTGGTTTATCAAACAAAATTAGATAATAAATTTTTTTAAAGTTATGCAAATATTTAAATATTTGTAGGATTAAATTTTCACATTTGAACAAAAGTATGTCATATGTATTCTTTTATATATGTATTCTCTATACTACCTCAGAATGTTTGTCAGTGAATAAAGGTACAGGACTGGGGATATGACCGAGTGGCTGAATTTTTTCTAGAATGTGTAAAGCCCTGAACTAAAGAAACAGCACTGCATTTGAAATCTTCTTACAAAATTAGACGCCATTTCTTCGTGCGGTGTCAGATACAGCTATAGTAAGAAGTCCATTCTGAAGTATATACAATGGCTTTCCCAATATGTGTTTCTTGATACTGTGCAAAAATCTCATTCCTAGTTCGCAGTCCACGTTTGATAAAATTGACAAACTTTACAGCTTTGCTTGGTTTAAATTCTGCTTCTAAATTTACTTCTTAATGAAAAAAAAAACGAGTTTATATGTAGTCACAAATTATTTGGAGTTCATCATAATCTTATGCAAGATATTTAGGATATGCTAAAGCAATCATTTTGAAAATGTATACATAAAATATACAGTAGTTAAATATTCAGAATGCATGAAAATATTTTTAAGTTCCCAATTGCTTGCAAAATCTCTGGGCTCTTAGTTAATTCTCAAAACTGTAAGTCACTTTGGAAGAACCTTCCATAAAACTTATTTTATAACTGTTCTTAACATTAAAATTTCCAATGTTATGTTCAAAACTTGAGATACAGAACCATGGTGGAATGAAATAGTCTGTACTTCAGTACAGTCACCATTGGTTACAGTAAGTATGAAAACAAAATGCCTGGGTATCCCTGTGAATCGATGGCTGACACAGAACAATCTCATGTAGATGATCAAAAACAAAGTAGTAAAACACTAAAGAATACATTGCATAAGTTGATGTTGTCATAAAAATAAATAGAAGACAGAAACAGTGCAGAGTATTCAAATTAATTTGTATAAAATCTGATTATAAACTCAATGCTATGAAAAGGCAACACCTTTATCAAAAATTATGAGTATATAAAATTTATATATAATATTTATGAAGTATTTTAGACAACATCCTATCAATTAAAACCCAGACAACCTTAAAACAATTCAAAAGCAAGCAAATAAATCTATTAAGGAAAACAGGTCATAAATCCTCTTAAATACACATCACTTACTATGCATCAAGTTATATCAGACATGAAACATAATCTTGCTTCAGACACCAATGCCTCCAAAATTAGTGTTAGACACATTCGCCCACCTGTGGGTCTTTTAAGTGTTCTCACTCAAAGGTATTACATTGCATTTTAAATTGGAGATAACTAGTCTATTGAAGGTTCAAAATTCTTCCTCACATTTGAATCCAGTGATGTACAGAATGACTTTTATTTACAGAATTATTACTGGGTTTGAAACAATGATCCATTTGGAATGCTCTAAAGCTTCTATAATTAATTATTGAAAGAATATTCTAGAGCTTCTATGATTGTGTTTAATTTTATTATGAAAGGTTGAGAGTTGCATAAAACTAATTTTATTATGGAAAACGAAACCTAACATTTTGATTGGGCCATATATTTCTAAAATGTGAATTACATAATTGTAAACTTTATTATCCTCTGTTAAATAGTCAACCAAGTTAGATGAACAATGAAAAAGCAGAACTTGGTGGCTAGGAATTTACCCTAGTCAGGAGATTTAGAAAGTTTTCCTTTTGACAGGGAGATGGACTAATACAGGCAACTGCTGCTGTCAGTGCACTTCAAAGACTATTGGGGAGAGTAGGAAAGGAAAGGGATCAAGGAAGATAGGACACATGACAAGCAGCAGCTAGAGGCAGTCTCCTGCTATCAGTGGTGGGTGCATCAATCTGGCATTTGTTTACTGTTTATTTACTTATTTTCACCTTAGAGACAGGATGCCATGCATTCCCATATGGGATCCATGACTTCATTCCAGTACTGGGGTTACTTGCGTGCAGCATCCCAGCTGGTTTATATATCCCTGAAGTTGGAATGGAGTGCTTCAGGTATGCTAAGTCAACACCCTATCTAATGATGTTCATACCTAGCCTAAAAACTAGTACTTAAAAAACTTTTCATTTGTTTGTTTTCGTTTGTTTGTTTCTGGTCTTAGAGAATTTTTTACCAAAATCAATCTACAAAATACTCAATTTTTAAAATATTTACAGAGCGATCCTTTCTAACATAAACCTTTTATCTTGAAAAAACAAAAAAAAACCAAAAAACAAAAAAAACCATAAACCTTTTAAATTCAACACTAGCACCTACTTTTCCTAAAAAATATAATGTAATTTACCAAAAATTAATTAACACTAGTCATCTCAATTAACACTCCACATACTGAGCTTAATATTAACTTTGGTGTGGTATATCTTCAGAATCTAAGACAATTTCTGATCTTCTTTGACTGTAAAATAAAGTCTGAACACAAAGAATCAAAGTAAAAAATGGGGCTGTTAGAATTCCTTTGAAGAATGTAAAAAGACTCCATTTTCGCTACCCTACCAGTGAAGTGAAATCCGAGGTTATCCACTGTGGGAGTCGTGAGGTTTTAGGGTAAGGCACAGAGAAAGCTGTTCTTTGAATGCGCTTGTGCTTTTGATCCTTTCTGGGGAATAGAAAAAGGAAGAAGAGAGTGAAAAAAGTACCCTGTGCTGAATATAACTGCAGTTCCAGGAACAACCAGAATTGCTCCGCATTATATCCACTACATTAAAAGATATAAACAGCCTACACCTGCTAGTTTGACAGTAGTTGAATGATGGCCAAGTGTAAAATGTGCTAGTTATTCTTTTTTTTGCACAAATTTCTTGGAGATGCAGGCGGCATAGCATTCAGCACATTGGATAGGACCAATTTCGAATTTCTCTAACAAGTCAAACAATCATGAAGCAAGATACATCCTGGCAGCAGTTCTCTGATTTGATATGCCTTCTAGAGAGCAGCCAAATGAAAGTTTCTTTTTTTCACTATCGTGATTATATTTTAGTAGTTGTTGAAACTTAGCTTATTTAGATATTCTGTTGTTGATATTCAGAGTGAAAAATATAATCAGACTCCCTATGGCTCCAGGTTTCTTTCAATCTCTAAATGCTTGAAACAAATTTACTTTTAGCAAATCTATATTGTAGTTCTCTCTCTCTCTCTCTCTCTCTCTCTCTCTCTCTCTCTCTCTCTCTCTCTCTCTCTCTCTCTCTCTGTATGTGTGTGTGTGTGTGTGTGTCTTTCTGTCTCTTTCTCTTATGCAATATGCAATTCAGAAATAATACTTCAAAGGGAAAATTAGCTCAGTATAAGCTTGAAAATCTAGAAAGCTACAAGCATCTTAATTGCCATATAGCTGAATAGGCTATTTTAATAATAATAAAAAATAATCCATTGTAAAGAGAACATTCTCAGTTCTTGTGATAAGGAGTCATGAGCATTCAAGAAAGATTAGTCCCTTCAGCTCTCATAGGAATTACCCATCCACGTGATTCAGCTTTCCTTTTCGTATCACAAATGTATAGATACAGCCTTTCCTTTCCACATGAGAAGGAAAAAACGTAACTATGTTATAGATGATGATAAACACTTTTTATACCTAGACTGACAGAAATGTTGATGATTTCTGTAAAAGAAGATTAAAATGGAAATCCATTAGAGGAAGAAGGGAGAAATTGGACTATTCAGGTCCAGGCAGAAGGTCACAAGTAGAGATAAAGTCGTCACAGGCGATGCGCTTCAGTGACATGTTTTCTACTTCACATCCTTCGCTAAGTTCCAGGCTCGTCCTGACTGGGGAGAAGAAAGTGCATGTTCTTCTTGCCAGCTAGGTGTGCCATGAGTCCTCTGTGTGGCTAGTCAGAACACACACACACACACACACACACACACATATATATATATAAACAAGCTGTGTCTGCAATTCAGTCATAATGTTGTCTTATCATGTAACTTCTTTCAAATACCTAGCCAATGTGGATATATAAAAAGGCCTTATTTTTCAGTATTTCAATCTCTAATAACTCTCAAGATGTGAATGTTAGGATGCTTTCTTGTGATCTCTGATAATAGCTAATTCCCAGAGGGCTTTGAATAGATATAGATACATGCGAATAACCTAGTCATTTTTTTTTTCTTTTTGCCTCTCCTTGGAATGTCTGACTTGCTAGCCCTATTTTAGCCAATGCTGCTGTGAGGAACATCTGTGGGATCCCTTCATGGGTTAGCACTGACATATTACTAATGCAACAGAACAAAAATCTCTAGGGCCACCCTGCACAGTGGGGAATATAAGTGAATTGTTTTCCCTGGGGAAACAAACTGAACATGAATAACACTTCTTTGTGAGTTTGAACTCTGTGATGGCTGAATTAATACCTAACCTGCAAGTAGAATTTTTTTTGTTCCTTTTTCTCTCATTTGTACTATATGAATGTTTTTTACTAATAAAAATTTATTCTTCTAGCCTAAGAAAAATTATTGGCTTACCGTATCAGAGCCATTAGAATCTGCTTGATGAAGAACTCCAGGTAAGATACTGAATGCAACTTGTCTTATCAAATGGAAACACACAGTTCAAGAAAATGGTTTCTTAACTTTCATCTGAAACTTTCCTATATCTGAAAATCTATGTCTATAAGTATATTTTGCTTATCCACTCCTTTGCATTTAATGGCAAAAATTCATTGATCAGAGCAGATATAAGATAATTCTACATCCTGTTAGCCTTGTTATTGTCTGTGAAGCAGAATTCAAGGTCTTTATTATGATGATTAAAATATTCAAGATCTCCAAAATTCATTTCTAGCTTTATTACCCGATTCTAACTTCCAAAATTTTAACACACACACACACACACACACACACACACGCACACACAAATAAGAAAGAGAGAGAGAATGTCAGGCCTTCATACATAAGTATGCAAAACTTAAGAATATTTTAGAAAGTTCAAGACAAATTATTCAATGTTCTTACAGTCCAACATCAATTCCCATGTTTCTAATAATTTCTGTGCTTTTACCTATGAAGTTTGCTGTGATTTTAGCACAAGTGTGAAATTCATGTTTCTTGATCTCCACTGTAATCAGTCTAGTCACAGTATTTATTTAATTCCTACCAGGGTTGTAAAAAGGTTATGTATACCCACTTCATAATACTCTATCTGAAAACTGCTTATTTCAGTGTGTCTTTGTGTCACCTCAAGGCAAAGCCTGTGTCTGTTTACAGCTGTGGTACTCATACAACAGATGATAGTCTATAAATATGTAAGAGTAAATCAGTGATTGAATTGTGATAATATTTATTGTTCTCTAAGTCTCAGGTCTTCAGATTTAGCAGCAGTTGTCTTTACAAATGGAGGTATCTCGCTGGTAAATTTCCTTTTGTAATGGTAATTGATCTAAACAACAAGCAAAGAAAGAGAGAATTACATGTTACTCATATATGATGAAAGTTTTAGTTTAAAGCAATTATGTTACTAACTGCTGATACAAATAGTATGAAAATTTTTCATTTATGATTCATGTATATACTGTTCATACTATTCATTCACATAAAAATTTAATTATATATTTCCAAATATTTATATTAATTTTCTTTATTATTAAGAAATCTTAATATGTACATATATAATTTATAAATGTATAAAAGGATTATACTTCTATTTCAATATCAATGTTAGTAAAATTAATAAAATTTGTTCACTTCTTATAAATCTAGGTTAAATATAATTAACTGCATGAGAGTTTATTTATTACTTATTTTCACCTAATAATTTGAATAATCTTGTCTTCCATTACCAGTAAATTATTATTTTAAAAATGTATTTTCAAGCTATTATAAGTTAAATTTAACTGAGACAATTAAACAAAGAAATAGACCTAAGCTGAATGAAGACAAGACAGGAATCCTCATCAGGTTGGGGGATTTGGGGAAACATTTTCAAGTATTTACTTATTTTTATTGTTTTTTTTTTCTGTGTTCTTCCTGATTTATATGCCATAACTTCTTTCTTTCATTCTCTATTCCTTAGTGACCACAACGGTGATTCAAAAGCAAAGTATGATATAGAATCCTCACTTAGTGAGGGGTTAGAGAGGACCGAATTTAGTCTAAATCTATTGCTTCCTCATATCTCCTTCATTTCTGCATGCAGATTCTAAAAAGGCTGCTTTGTCCTTTAAATCCCAGTAAATAGGGGATTTTCTTATGTAGGTTAATAGATCCATTCATTGTATAGATTTGAAAATATTAGATATGTTTTCAATATTGATTTTATCAATATAAGTTCATATCACTTAATAGTGATTTGGTGGCTTATAATTGAAACTAAATGAATCACTGAGGAAAAACAAAATTCTCTCAATACATCAGAAATCTTGAATTTTCATGTAAGTATATTTTTGAATTTTTACCATACTTCATCATTGATCTTGATCTCAGGAAGCAAAACATGCTGACTGAGTATTACATTTAAGATTTGAAAGAACACAGATAGTTAATAGTAGTTAATATTTACAATTCTAATATCCACTCTTGTTCTGGTTAGTGTCTTTCCTTCTACTTCAAATATTATTGAAATAAAAACCAAGTGCCTCTTAATAAGAAATCATTTTATATGAAAAGTAGCACAAATAAGGAAAGCTTGGAGAGATGACCGAATGGTTAAATGTGTTCCCTGTTCTTCTAGAGGGGAAGCATTTGGTTTCCAGCACTCACACAACATGGTTCAGACTTGCCTGTAGCTCCAACTTCAAGCCATCTTATTCCCTCTTCTGAATATATCAAAACAGTTGAAAACTATGCCTTGGGGATAATTGTAAGAAAAGCAACAGGAATGGGAACTAGGAAGATGAGGAGATGCATAATTGAGGCAAAGGTCAGATGGTAAGAGCAGCGGAAGATTGGAAAGACATCAATCAGAATGTGTAGATATTTTGTGCTTTGTCCTATAAAACACAGCAGAAAACTTGGAACAGTGAGGCAGGACTGAATTAATATTTTTGTTGCTGTTACTATAAATCAAAAGAGAGTAGAATTAGATAATTACCAAAATAGTGTCCATATGTTGCCATATTATTACAATCATATAAAACAAATTTAATTAAGAAGTTCAAATGTGATTAAATAAAGAACAACAGATATGGACATTTCCTAAATTATAAGCCACATAAAGTCCATTAAATAATACAGTGATATTCTTTAAAAATATAATAATTCTTATATTTTAAAATATTACTTTTTAATTTTAAGGTAACATAAGAACAGATTAAAGAAGAGAAAACAAAAAAATCTTCAATATGTTTCTGTGTTCATACTTCTGTTAGGTCATATTAAGATGTCAAAGTAAACCATGACCAGTAGCATATTATATTTTTAATATTCTTCCTTAAAACTTTATGGTTCACTAAACTTTACTTAAAATTTTATAAGTATAATTTAGAACTGGTTCCCAAAATATCACCGTACTTCAACTTTAAATGTGTGTTCCTTTTATTCAATAATGAAAATATGAGCACCTTTTAAGAATACAGGCCATGTTTAAGTAGTTGGTATGTACATCTCTATTTTCTAATTGCTTCATAAAACAGTTTATTTTTCAGTATGCACATAAATGAATATTTATATTTATAATCAATGAAATCCACATGTATTCACAGTGTTACTACAAACTCCCAAAGAAAATAAACCCCTTGCTGTGAAATAAACATAAAAATATATTAACTGGAATTTATTATAATTCTATTTTTTCAAAGCAATATTTTCTTGTTATAATTACCTTTGCTGCTTCAATAGAGAAACGTTGAGTCTCAAACTTTATGAGAAAAATAAAATAAAGCATTAATCCTTGTAAACTGAAAATTATACTAGAGCCCATTTTATCCTTATAAAAATATATTACAATCTAATTTTCTCTACTACAAAGTTATGACTGGGATGAAACATTGAAGATGAATACTATTAACTAGAACCATGTATGAAAGACTTGACAATAAGTTATTGAGTATAATTATTTGGAAATATGATCAATATTAAAACTAATCTGCCAAACGAAGGTGGAAAAGTTGAGTTACAGCCATTATTAATTTGTCTCCAGTTATCTCTGGAGCTGAAAGCAACATGAAAATGGAAGATGTTAGTAAGAAAAAAGTTTGTTCTGATTTCCTAATGCTTTCTAATATGAATATCAAAAGAGGTTAGAACAGGGAATTGGAGCTCCCACTTACTCTCCCTATTTTGGACACACACACACACACACACACATGAATTGATTATATATGATATAACATGAAATGCTATATGGTCTTATTAATCGAAAACCTGGAGCCAGATATTGAGGTGAAAGCTGAAAGATCAGAGAAGCAGAGCAAGCCAGCCACTAGTTCTTACCTCTACGAAATCCTCAGTCTAAAGAGAGAGAGTTCCTTTTTCCTCATGCCTTATATACCTTTCTGTGTCCTGCCACATTACTTCCTGGGATTGAAGGTGTGTGTCACCACTGCCTGGGTCTGTTTTTCTCATGTAGCCCACTATGGCCTTGAACTCACAGAGATCCAAATGGATCTCTGCCTCTCGAGTGATTGGATTAAAGGTGTGTGCCACCGTTGCCTGACCTCTATGTCTAATTTAGTGGCTGATTCTGCCCTCTGATCCTCAGGTAAGCTTTATTGGGATACACAATATATCACCACAATATACATATATATAATTTTTTAGTGTGTCATTAGCATGAACAAAATGAAAAGTAAAGTGTACATGAAATGCTCAAGGCTGAAATCAGCTAATGTTTGTCAGCAGTATATCTAACTCACTCAAGATTTGGAACATTTCCCAGAATCAGCAATCTTCAAACTTGGGTTTTAGATGCTTGTCTGACTTTGAAGAGTAGAGTGTTTCAGTTTCTGTTTTTTTGTAGAGATTAGGGCAAGTGGAAAGAGATAGAAGCTTAAAAGTTTGGACTCTTCTTTGGTGGAAGGTTAGATAAATTTGCCTGGCAGAAAAAAGAAAAAGAAAAAGAAAAAGAAAACCTAGTGTAGTAAACTATCAAACAATAATGTATGTTGTGGGTTTTTGATCCGTTCAGTCAATGGTATTGGGGTAACTAGACCTATGGGGTGTGGTCTTCTCTGAATAGATGATCGAATAAGAATGAAGGAGAGGGGTTATATGCTCTTCTGTGGAAGGTCAGAGCAGGAGCAAGCAGTAGAGAAGAGTAGCTTGCAACTGGTTCCCATTGCCTTTGGGCAGAACGGCAGGACAATGACAGCTGGATTAGCAACAGCATCTTCTTTGTTCTGTGTTGTGAGTGCACCTTGTTGATTTCATTTTTCTAATAAATCTTACCTGGTACATTGCATTAGTGTCCTACTTCACCTGGCATCCAATGTGGCCTGAGCCCAAATTGCAGGCACAAACCCTGCCAGGCACACTGCCTTGCATAATCCACCAGCTCTCTCCCTGCCCTCACCCTTGCCCTTCATTCAGGTGAGCCCAACTTTTGTGGCTAACCCCATGGCCACCTGAAATGGACCAGTGGCCAGCCCAGCACCCGGTTGGGGCCTGGGAACTTACATAAACATCAGCTGTACCTGCTGGTCAATCAAGATTATTACATCTAACAATTCTCTGATAGGAGATTCAGAACATATGAAAAGCAACTACTAATAGATTCAAAACCTTAGAAGAACTTATTAGAATTGATAAAAAAGAAAGTTCAGACACAGACAGAAGTTAGAGGGTAGCCAACCTCACCATTTCCTTATAGAATTAGAGATGAAGAGCAGAGGGTTGCTAACCTATCTGCCATGATTCATACTGTTACTGTTTATGAAAGGCCAGCAAATGACAGTTATCCAGGAGGATATGTATAATGTAAATGGGAAAGTTTACATATGAAAGATTTAAAAAGTATTAAGGAAGCACTGGGCAGTGGTGGCACATGCCTGTAATCCTAGCACTCGGGAGGCAGAGGCAGGTGGATCTCTGTGAGTTCGAGGCCAGCCTGGTCTACAGATCTAGTCTAGGACAGGCTCCAAAGCTACAGAGAAACCCTGTCTCGAACACCCCCCCCCCAAAAAAAAGTATTAAGGAAGCAATAGTTTCATATGATATGCATTCAGCATATGTGAGGCAGATGTTGAATGTGTGGTCCTCTACGGAAAAAATAAAAATTACTCCCAATGACTGGAATCAATTAGTCTCAGCAGTATTAGAATATGGTCCTCAGTTAGAATGGAAAAGGTGGTTGAGAGAAGAAGCTAAGGCCCTTGAGCAGCAAGGTAAGACTAGAGATTTCAAGATTTCCCATCTGATGAAACTTGCCAAGACAGTATAGGACAGTCCTTCAAATTTTCCTGCTTTGAAAAACGTCTGTCAGATATTCTAGGCCTATTAGCCAAAGTTGGATGCCCCAATGTTGCAGAGGAACCTTGGGTGACTGTATAGGCAGCCAGTTCCTTCTGTCATTTCCGTGCAGTTTTGGAAGTCTCTTGCTTCTACTTCCTGCTTACTCAGGTAATATTTCTTTCCTTCTCAGGTTTGTGATGAGGTTGAAGATTAGATAGTTACAGTTTCAATCCTCTTAAATTTTAGTTAAGGGCATATTAGGTACAAGATTTAGACTCCCCAGGACAAGACAACTATTGGAGTAATCTCTGTAATTTGCTAGTTACCTATGGTCTGGACATCTAGAGTGTGTTTCTTGCTTGATGTCATTTTTGTTGGTTGCAGTTCCATTTCTGTTTATGTTATTAATTTTTTCTTTCCTCGGGACAATACCTGATAATTGTTATTATTGTATATAGTATATACTAGGATCAGGGCCTTCTTAATTAAACAAAAAAAAGGGAAGCATTGTGGAAATTCAATCCATTCAGCCAGTGATACTGGGGTGACTAGTCCTGTGAGTATGTGACCAATGAGAATAGGGGAGAGGGGTTGCGTGCTCTCTCACAAGTGGTCAGAGCAGAAGCAAGAGGCAGAGAAGAAGAGCTTGCAGTTGTTTTCCATTGCTCTTGGGCAGAACAGTAGGACAGTGACAACTGGCTTAACAGCGGTGTCTTCTTCGTTCTGTGTCCTGCGTTTATCTTATTGATTTCATTTCCCTAATAAATCTTACCTGCCCATTGTATCAGTGCCCCACTTTAAATGTCCTATGTCACAGCCATGGGCTTAAATACATACTTCAGTGAACGTTATTTTGCCAAAAGAGATAAGAATATCACATGCCCAAGGCACCCTGAGGATTTACCATATATCCAATTCTAGTTAATTTCCAAAAAGCAAATCCAGTCTTTCACAGTCCATAACTTCATTCATAGTGTTTCAAGAGTACTTTCTCATTTCCATCTTTTTAGTATAGAGCTAAGACAGTGAAAGAAGTAGATAGTCATTTTCAAGGCTAGAGAATGGTAATTGATGTGACTTGATACCTATGTGTTGCACTACCTTGTGGTCCATAGAGTAGTACAGGTCTTATTCATATGGAGTCCACCTGGTGGATAAAAAGAAAAGAGTAGAATATAGATCAGAGACATACACTTAGCTCTGGATGCAGTCACCCACATTAGGTAATTCATACAACAGATTAGGTCCCAGATTCTCATCCGTTGTGGAAAATAAATAGGTAATAAGAGAAATTTGTAGTAAGATTTCCATAGTCTCAAAGATAGAAAGTAAGAACATATGAAAGTCTGATCAAGCAATGATGCCTGTATGTTCCTGTTTTTATAGTGCTTGAAAACAATGGGAGAAAAGAAACATACAGAAGTCAACATTCCCCACCCCCATAAGCACTCTTCCTGCTTTGACATTAAGTGTACTGCAGCCATAGGATCTCAAAGAAGAACAGTAAACTTAACAAATTAGTCATGTTTTGCTACAGTTATATACTAAACCCTGAGAAAAACGTCCCCCTTGCTTTGTGAAGGATCATTAGGATGAACTGGCAATATGTGAATAAGAGAAAAGATTATAATATATATATATATATATATATATATATATATATATATATAATTATAATCCATTATAATAGGGGAGAGAAGGACAACGCTGACTATGATCAGGTAGATGTCATCATCCTATAATCCAACATTATTGAAAAATGTCATATGCACTTTCAATACAGGAATTGAGATTTGAGAATGTTGTGGGAGGAGTAGGTGATTTTTAAGGAAATTCTGTGATTTTAGAGAATCCACACTGGACAACATATCTTGGGGAATGTCCATTGGTATATATATGATCATAGGTTCTCTAAGGCAAACTAGAGAACAAAGATATGTGACATAAGTATACCTAAAAAGTTCAGTTTCCCTTCTAGTAACATGAACTTTGTTAATGGAAGCTTGGGCAACACACAAGAGACGGCCTCTTCCTCTTTTCAGATTTCAGATATCAAGCAGACCAGGATACTCCATGTCTCTCCTGGTACTAGATTAGAGAGACATAGGCATGGCAGGAAGGACTTTTGTCTGGGGTTTCTTATTAATTTGGGTCTCTTGAATTCCTGAAAATAAGGACCTTTAAGGAGGCTTTATACTATTTTCTAAAGTTACTGAAAGAGATAGTTTTCTGGAGGGATGGTTTAATCTTCAGATAGTTAACAAGAATGTCTGGGTTATCTCATAAGCTATGTCTCTGTGCTTTTACTAAACTCCTCAACTAGATAGTAATCTTAAGCATTTTATTTTTATCCATTTAGAATGTCATATCTATGTCCAGGTTCAGAGATGTAAAACAAATCTAATATTTTATCAAACATTGCGTAGCAAGCAAACTAGAAAGAGTTCAAGAAAGAGAAGCAAAAAATAAATTTTAAAGTAACATTTTCCCCTAGCAGTAACATAGCTTTACTTTGATGAGCCTCAGAAAACTTCTTGCTATCACAGTGTGTCAAGTGGACAGGATTCCTTTTCTTTTGTCTAATCTGTAGCTATATTTTCCTATTATATTTTAAAATTTATGAACAGTAATTGTGATAATTTTACCTGTTTTCACATTTTTTAAAAAAGAAATTTCATATTCCAGGGCAGTTAAGATACATTTCCTCTTCTTACTTATTAGTGTGTCAAGAGAGATAATGAAGGTGGGGATGCAATTTATTATAAAATAGGGAAGATCTGGGATGACCATAAGACATGCTAATTTCTAATTACTAGCATTATTGTAATAACAGTATTTAAATAAATCTCTTAAATTCTTTACTATGAGTCTGTCTACATCACAGGGTAAGTTTCCTTCCTTGACTCTAAAACAGTTTATGGGGGGTACTAGAGGGGTGAGATTGGTATTGGATTATACTCACGAATGAAATAATTCTCTAAATCTGATGGGCTGCTAGACATCGTGGAAGTAGCTATTAAATATCATGAAAAACTGCTCTGTTAGATATGATGGAAGTAGCTACTAGATATCATGGAAGGAAATAAGTGGAGGTTTAAGGGACATGTTAAATGTCATTCTGGTACAGAATTTATTATTTATTTTTATGCAAAAATATATTTGTTGAAAAAAAACTATTCTCAGATCATGACAAACTGCAAATACTCCACATTCATCATTATAGTAAATTAGTCTTGTTACCTATATTGAATAAAACCATCATTGTTGGGAGGTCTTCAAGTTTGATGATGCATAGTAATGAGCTGGTCTTTAGGTCAGAGGCTTGTATCTGAGTTCATGCACAAGGACAATATCCATTTTCTGTAAAACCAGTTAGAGTAAGATTTGTTGAATTCTGTGGGGCATACATGGGCTGCAAAGAGGGTGCTAAGAGACAAATAGAGCTTAAGCTTTAAGCTGTTTACAAACAGACAGTGGATACAAATGGTACCAGAGGAAGTTGGTTTAAGCTGTTTGTGCAGAGAATAGATACAAAGGATGGCTGAGAGGAAGTTAGGTTGGGTTGTTTGTATGGAGATTAAAGACAAATAGTGAAAAAAAGTTAGCTCAAATTATTTATGCTAAGATCAGATACTAAAAACAGGAGATGGTGTCAGGGCATAAACAACTTGTAAATAGGTGACCTTTAAAATGATTGGTTGGTTCCTTCACCCCCTCCTAGGGTTCTGAGGTTTTCTAGTATAAAAGAGGCTTACTTAACTCCCCGCTGCATCTGATTGTCTCCGGGTAAGAGGGAGGCTGGGGAATGGGGCGAGCAAGCAAGCAGCAAGCACTTATCTTTCCTGGGTTCCAGGCCACCTCTTCACAGGTGACCTAAGTTCCCAGTGGGGCAGGTCCCCATAGAATTCTAGAAAGAAATAATCATATGTTTATTAAGAAGAAGGGGATAAGGGTAAGCAGCATAATATAGCAGTGAACAAAACCCATCAGAGGAAGGAACAGCCATAAAAATTTTTTTTGTGTGTGTTTTTTCCTCTCTTTCTGGTTCTTGAAAGCTTTATTTGGTAATAAAATCCTTTATTATAAGAAAAGTTGAGGATGCAATTGGGTACAGCATCAGGGAGGAAAAACAGTTTTTAAAATTGTCATGAATATCTTTAGAGGCCAAGTTGAATTATTAAGTACGTTTAGAGTTCCTACAAGGAAAATCCTAATAGCTTAGCAGATATTAGCAAACAATGTTTTTATCAATGGGCCAGCATCCCTATTAATATATATAGAGGAAGGGAATTTTGTAGTTGTGATTGTGGTTAAATATGTGAACCATGGTCTATTTAGGAGAAAGACATTTCTTTCAATTGTAGTTTGTGAGATTATATTTTTATAAAACACTGGTTGCTGTGGGGTTTTATTGTGTTTTGTGTTTTGTTAGTTGTTGTTGTTGTTTTGTTTTGAGTTTGGTTTGGTTTGGTTTGATTTGATTTTGAGCAGACATTTCTCCAAATCCACTCCTGAACTGGCACTAGTTATATGAACCCAGACCCTTGAGTGGAGAAAAATATGTGATATTAAAAAAAGGACAAAACAAAACAAAAATATAAACTGAAAATGATGTCCTAAGTGGTAATTTCATTAAACTTTTGTAACATGAAAGGAAAAGAAGAAAGAAGAAAGAATTTAGGGTTATTCATGACATTGAAAGGCAGAGGAAATCTAAATCAAGGTAAGACCTTATGTATAGAACAAGTCATTCTGTTCTGAAAGAAGTAGGTAAATTTCCAGTTTATAATGACAATCTGTGATGCAGAACCATGCATAAATCAAGGTAAGACCTTATGTATAGAACAAGTCATTCTGTTCTGAAAGAAGTAGGTAACGTTCCAGTTTATAATGACAATCTGTGATGCAGAACCATGCATATAATATTTTGAAAAACCAAAGGCTCAGAACAATCAATGCTTAAGAGCACCCAAATCAATCATCACTTATAATTTTGGTTGACATGCCCTTTGAAAAGGAACTTCACATATTTGATTGGTCTAGAACACCTTGTCTAAGGCAAATTGCTGTATACTTTCGACACAGTAATTTCTGTCAAATGAATGTTAAGTCATAAATGCAGGTAAACAGTAAGTGGCTATTTAATGAGCTAATGGGACCAAGATGATTAGTCTCTGGACCTGTGACCTTTTGACCCCTCACAGTTGCCAATGTTCTAACCAACACTGAAATTTTAGCACAGGTGACATTTTATTTCCTTTGAGGACCTTTAGTCCTTCCTATTGGACAAATACCACATATTATGCAAGAGGAGACAAAACATTATCATATATTGCTGGACAGGCTTATTCCTAGGATGTGATAAAGATGAGGCTGACTAGGCATAAAGGCAGGCTTTTGGAGAGGGAAATAGTTTAAAAAAGTCATTGAGCAAGAAATCCCTGGATCATATCAAAACTATTAGCCATCATGATCCAAGTCTGTTTTTATTATTCCATTCTTTATCTGGAAAACATTTATATGTGCTGTTATTATAGAACTGTATGTCTATAGTAATAAATAAATAAATAAATAGATAAATAAACAAATAAATAAATACATAGGTGAGTTTGGCTTAATGGAGTAAACACAAATGACGGAAACAAACATTTTATGAAACAAAACAAGATATTAAGTTACCAGTTATTTTAAATGAAAACATAAAGAGCCATATCTGAAAGACACAGATAACATGTATAGGATAGGTTAATTATATAATAGTTATACATAAAAAAAAAAAAACTGTTAGGACTCCTAGAGACCTGTTGGCTTTGGTTTTGCTGAAAGTGGTAGTAGCAGGCAAGAATTATTTATATATATATATATATATATATATATATATAGTTGCATATACATATGGATATATAGATATACATTGCGAAACAAATTGATACATAAATAGGGAGGGAGTGAAAGAGGGCATGAACTTGAATGTCTCCGAAGGTAGGGAGGATATAGGAGGACATAAGAGAAGGGAAACCATGATCAGAATGTATCTTATAAAACACTTTATTTTCAATTAAAAATGAAATTATTCCACTGAACCTGTGTGCTGGCACAATGAACTGCTTCCTGAAAAAAATTAATGATATAATTATATGAATGCTAATCATGAACATATACATCACAGAATGTACTTCTTAGTAAAAATAAGGGATATGTTTTATATATCAAAGTCAGAGTTCCCCTTAATATTTAGAGGAACCCAGAAAAGGTAGAAGTTAAAATCTGATCTGTTAGATAGACAGTTCAATGGAGAGAGTCAGTAGTGTTAGTAGTATTCTTTCTTGAATTCTCTGGAAGTAATTCCCAGGCAGTTGTGCAAAGGAGAAGGTGCATCCAGACAAAGGGGGTAAGCTCTGGAGAGAAACTTGACATGAAGGGGCTGAAGGGGAGTGAAAGACAAGAGAAAAATTGTTAAGCTAAGATGTAACTGTAGGAATTCCCAGTGGCCCCCACCTTGTAGAAGAGGTGGAACTTAACACTGAGAGTCAGCAGTTCTGGTCTTGAGGTTGGGACAAAGGTCAATCTTTGTTATGAATTAGTTATTAATTCAGAATAAATTGAATTGACACTAGTTTTGTTGTCGGTGATGTTTGATAATGCCTCCTAAAGTAGACGGAAAACAAAGGGATGCTCACACAATGAAATTAGCCACAAAGCAACTTCAAGAGATATGGGACTCAGCATCCTTGAAAAACTGAAAAACTGGCTGTTTGTTTACTCTATGATCAGAAAGCCTGGTGGTAGGAAAGTCCCTTCCTCTCAGAATGTAGGGCAGACATGCAGGACAGGGGAAAGATGAATAAGAAAATGTTTGCCAGGTGAGGATTTGGTCTCAGAATGAAGAGTAGTTGAATTTTTCCTTACAGAGGAACTGAAAATGAACCTGAATTTGTGGGGTTTCTAGGCTCCAAAGTGAAGAGGGCCTAGGTGAGCTGAGAAAACAAAAAAAGAACTTCACAGCACTTGCCATTGCATGGCTTGAAGTTATTTGGGCTCTAATGAGTTTCCCAACCAAGGGTACAGTTTTCAGGCCTTTGGTAGTAATCCTATTTGTTCATGGACAAATAGTATGACAAAAGCAATTAGTTATTCTTAACTATTTCTCTCAAGATAAAGAACTTTGAGAAGCCGGGCAGTGGTGGTGCACGCCTTTCATCCCAGCACTCGAGAGGCAGAGGCAGGCAGATCTGTGTGAGTTCAAGGCCAGCCTGGGCTACAGAGTGAGTTCCAGTAAAGGCGCAAAGCAACACAGAGACACCCTGTATCAAAAAACCAAAAAAATAATTAAATAAAATAAAAATAAGGACATTGGGTCTGTAAATAAAACAATGAAGTGCTCGGTCTTTAGGTAGATGATACTGTTTGTTATCCATTCCTGTTCATGATGCATAAACCTGGTCTGGAAAATGGGAAGAGGGAAACAAACATCTTCCTGTCCTTTGTATTTCTTTTGAAAGTGTTTTTAGGCTACAAGAGTAGATCAAGTATGAGATCTTGCCATGCCAAAAATATAGTCAGGCCACTAGAGAAGACCAAGGATGAAATCTTGGTTTGCTGGCATATGCAGATGTAGACATACCCTAGTAGAACCTCTGCTATAGCATTAGGATTTATGTTTAAGATCATCAGGATGGGCAGGAGTCCTGGTGTGAACCAAGAGACTCACTGAAGACATCACTGTGGTTGTAAAGAAAGAGTTCCTGGCCAGAAGGCAAATGCTGAGTGCTGGAAGAAGCTGAAATGCCCTGAGGCTCCAGAAGGTGGAAATCCATGGTGAGAAATGTAAAATGTGATGTTGGACAGAAAAGTCTGGCTGGGAGTGACAAAATCCTTGGTGAAAAGAAGAGCAAAGGGCTTAGTGGAAAGAACAAAGACTTCTGGAAACAGATGTGGAGGTACAGTTCAGGGAAGGGAAGTCTGCACAGGTGTGGCCATCTAAGTGGTACCTTGGGACTGCTGGGTCTTCAGCATTGGTGGAGCTGGTAGGCTCTACACAGATATAGTAAGAGAGTAGGAGAGAGAGTAAGAGTATGGGCAGAGAGAGAGAGAGAGAGAGAGAGAGAGAGAGAGAGAGAGAGAGAGAGAGAGAGAGAGAGAACATCTTAGGCGAGAGGTTGGTGAGTACCACAACCAGCAGTGGAGTAGAAGGACTGACATCAAATTTTCAGCTCCATGAGACAAAGACAAAAACAAGGCTTCTTCTCCTAAAGTTTTCATCATGGAGACATGGGCCTAGTTAATGTATGATATATGCCTTTTGTACAGGCAGGGGAATCGAGGCATATGACTTACACTTAGGGCAGCGGAGTCAGGCTTCATTAATGTGTTACCCATGGTCAATGATGGTAGTCTAGCCTTCTTGAACCCCTAAGAGGTTTTCTTAAGTTGTTTCCCTGCTTGCTGCTCTCTCTACTGAGGCCCTGGGCTCTAATATTATCCTTTCCATGAACTTTTGTTGTTGTTGCAATATCCTTTCATTTCTTCCTACAGGAAAATACATAGTAAATGTCAAAAGTCTTGTATACAGAATCTTGAAGAGATTTATATAGGTTTCACTAGTATTTTTAAGTCTTGGGAAGATTTGAAGTAGCACAGTTGTCAAGTAGAGTATTATGGACTGATTACAGGACAAGAATGGAACTTTTCACATGGTCAAGGTATTTGATGCTGTACCTCTTTTAGAACATCTAAATAAGAACAAAGTATTTACTCAGAGTTTCTGTACTTAATGTATCAGCTACTATCACTGGACATTGCAGAGACTTGAAAACAGTGATGGATATAGAAAAGACTGCAAAGAAGGGGAAGATGTCAAGTGTGCCTTGATTGCTGGTAGATGCTAATGGATGACTGGGTTGAGATAACTAGACCAAGATCATCTAGATGACTGTTTTGACTTTTTCTGGCTAAGGGGAAAGTAGAAGTATACAGGAGGAAAGTGACAGACAATCACAGCCTGACTCCTCAGGACTCACACATTGCCCTTGGGCTGACTGACAGTGGGTTTGGGGCATAGTTCTTACACTGAGCATACTATGTTGGAAACATAAACACATTTGTGCCTTTTGTCACTGTCAGAATTTACAGAGCAACAATATATTCACAAATAGATATTTCAGTGACAGCAATTTTTCAGATACTACTGCCTTCTTCAGTTATTGTGACAAAGGTAGAATAAGTTTTGTTATTATTCTAATTGTAATTACTAATATTTACCCTTAGATCACACATTACACACCACAAAGTAAATATGTATACACACATCATTATCATCATCACCATCAATATCAATCTATCTGCTATATACCTATCATTTCTTTAAGTTACAGAATCTTTTTACAGGTATATATTACTTGGAAATTTCAAAGGATTGAGAAGCCAGAGCCAGGATACTGATAGGAATGTGAAAGAACCCATATGTCCCAGCTTAAGAAAATGGCTTTAGGTCTCCAAAGATGCACTGCGGTGTCTGCTCCTGCTGCTGTTGCTGGAGTACAGGTGGGAGAAGAGCTGTAGAGTGGAGATTAGGTGTGTAACTGGAAGTGTAGGAGTGGGTCAAGAAAGATGAAAGGGAGACAGTTGAAGGGACATGCAGGTGGGTGCAAAGACAGCAGTTGGAGTTGCTACACCAGCAGCAAGCAGGGATAGTGTGCAACTGATGACCCTGGGAAACTTAAGATTTCTTTGACTGGTATTTATTGATAGTCATACACTTGGTGGTCAGATGAGAGGTCAGTGGAGCTGCTGCCATCCAGTGCTAAGTATCCATCTCTTTAGTGAGTCCAAATGAGAGAAATACATTCCCACACTGGTCTGTTGAATTATATAATTTTTGAGCCTCATTTGTCTTATATGATATAAATATTCCCAAGTAAACCTATTGACTAGATTCAGCAAAATAACACTACAAGGTGGTTCCATTTCTACTCCCAGGAATAACTGGTTTATGAGTATTTTCTGTGTAGATGGTGCTGGTTAGATCATGGAGAGTCTATGTGTGTATGCAAATCCATCCTCTACCCAGAAAAGACAGTGAAAAGCTGCTTCTGGGTCTTTGGAGAATGCTCAATAAAGTCTTTACTTGGCAAAATGAGGGCCTATTTAAATCCTCATGAGCCAGATAAAAACAAGGCATGGACATTCATGCTCTTAATTCTAACAATGATAGCCCAAGACAGGTGGGCTCCTGGGGCTCCCTACAAGTCATTATATCTGAAATAATGAGGCTCAGGGACACAGATATTCAGAAAACAAAAGTTGGAGAAGTGATTGAGGAAGATATTCTGAAGCTAAATTCTATTCTTCATGTACTACCTCACAGGTATATATATATATATATATATATATATATATATATATATATATATATATATATATGCATATAACACACACATGCTCACATACCTATAACACACACACACACACACACACACACGCACACACACACACACACACACACACACACACACACACACACACACACGAAATCCTCATGTAAGATGAAATCTTTCTCAGGACACGATTTTCCATTCTGAAGTGAAAAGTCATTTTTTACACAATATAAGTAGCTTAGGTCAGAACACAGCCAGATCTGAATAATATTATTAGCTTTTATGTCTGTCATTGTTTATTCGTATGTTTAGATTCTAAATCCTGCTATTCAATGTTAATCTTCTTCTACACAAAAAAAGAATTCCATACCAAATCAAGAATGAGTGTTCCCATTGACTCCAAACTTCCATCCTTCAGGAGGGATCACTCACTGATCTAATTTGGTTGTTATTCAGTTGCACTTAAAATCCATAATGGAAATATATGGGGGTTTTTTCAGCATGGTGTGTTTGTGTTTTTATTATGTCCTTTTGATAGCTTAAATTTCTGAAATAAACTATATTGATCTATTCTTCTCTGATTACTGACTCTGAACAGTCTTTCTACTCCATCTTCCACAAAGGTCTCAGAACCCTGAAGATAGGGATGTGGTGTAGATGTCTCACTTGCAACTGAGCTCTACAGAGTCACTCATTCTCTGAAATTTTTGACCTGCTGTGTGTTTCTGAATTAGCCACATACACTGCAACATGAGAGTTCTCTGATGAGGTAATAGAGCTACATAAATCTACACATGACTTTAGACATATGACTTTAGAATATAGTTTAATACTATATACATTTTGCAAAATAATGTGCCTTGAGTGACTTTAAACTTACAAACTAAGTACTGGAGGCCAGGTTGTCATATCAGCCATGTGCTTCCTTCTGTAACATGTGCTTTATGAAAAAGTCATTGCTTACCCTCTTTATATTTGTGCCATTAGTTCATCTGTGGGCACATCTTGTCAAAATGACCATTATTTCAGTTCATGGGCTTCACAAATGGTTAGAAATACTGGTATATATTTTTTTCTACTTAAGACTTGCCGGCAACTTCCAATGGCATGAAAGTAAAAAGACTTAAACTCATGAATGAGTGTATTGAATGTTGGCTAGAATTCTAAGGCACTAGATATATGTCCTTGCTTTCTCTACATTTTTTTTCTTTTTAGCATTTTGCTGGAAATGAAACAAGAAGGTTCTTTGTCTATAGGCATACAGAAGAGATTTTGTAGATCAGGAAATCATATATGAATTCTGTATTTACTAATTCATAATGGATGAACAACATATTTAAGTTTAGCTATTTTAAATACTATGCAAAATGGAAACAGTATTTCCCTTCTGCTTTGTGACATAACAATAACAGGACCAGAAAAATCAAACCTCTAACTACTTTGAAATAAAATTCCAGCCAAACAGGAAAATCATGGTGGAAGAAGCTCCTTTAAGGCTTGGAAGCTGAATCATGCAGGAAATTATTCAAATCCAAATAAAATAGGTAACAGAAGAATGTCAGAACTCTCTTGTGCCCCTTTTATTCAGTCTGAGCCATCAGCTCATGGAAGGGAAGCTTCCAATTTATGATAGGTCCTCTCTTCTCAATTAATCCTCCCTGGAAACACCATCACAAATACTTCCATATGTGTGTCTCCTTGGAAATTCTAAGTCTAGTTAAATTGATAATGAAGATGAATTGTGACATTAATGTTGATTGGAAAGTAAAATGTACAGTTAGAATGAATCATTTGATCACCTGTCTAATTCTGTCCATAATGTAATTTAAAGAAAATACATGTAACTAAATTGTTACTTAAATGTAGTGCAAATTCAAAGAAACAGAGAAGGCAGATTTGAGTTTCTTTACTTATTATATAGTTTCATTATTCTGTTTTACTTACACTTTTGATTAATTTAAAATAATATTTTTATTGCTGTTTAGAGTAATCTATAACTTCCTTATCAAATAAAGGAAAGAATATTTATACAGATATATTTCCACTCAGGACAATGATCGAACAAACTGAGAATATCATGAATGTGAATTTACTAACAAGTTGATAAAAAATAGATTTTTATTCTCTATTCAAAAACATGTTCTGACCATAAAATGTACCTTAGTATTTAAAATTAGGATACAAATGTCTAACATATTCTGTAATTATGAAAGATAAAATTAAGTCAAGTAATGTTTTATTTTACTATAAAAGAATTAGATTTTCTTTTTTATTTTATAATTTAATTTAATTTCACATATCAGCCACGGATTCCCCTGTCCTCCCTCCTCCCGCACCCCCCACCCTCTCCCCAACCCATCCCCCATTCCCATCTCCTCCAGGGCAAGGACTCCTCTGGGGATTCAGCTCAACCTGGTAGATTTGGTCAAGACAGGTCCAGTTCCCTCCTCCCAGGCTGAGCCAAGCATCCCTGTATAGGCCCCAGGTTCCAAACAGCCAGCTCATGCACTAAGGACAGGTCCCGGTCCCACTGCCTGGGTGCCTCCCAAACAGTCCAAGCTCATTTATCCAGAGGGCCTGATCCAGTTGGGGGCTCCTCAGCTATTGGTTCATAGTTCATGTGTTTCCACTAGTTTGGCTATTTGTCCCTGTGCTTTTATCAATCATGGTCTCAACATTTCTCAATCATACAATCCCTCCTCTTTCTCGCTAATTGGACTCCTGGAGCTCCACCTGGGGCCTGGCCATGGATCTCTGCATCTGCTTCTATCGGTCATTGGATGAGAGTTCTACCATGACAGTTAGGGTGTTTGGCCATCCTATCACCAGAGTAGGTCAGTTCGGGCTTTCTCTGGACCATTGCCAGTAGTCTATTGTGGAGGTATCTTTGTGGATTTCTGGGGACCTCTCTAGCACTTTGCTTCTTCCTATTCCTATGGGGTCTTCATTTATCAACAATTAGAGTTTCAAGGATGAATGATATAATGTTGAAAGTCAAAAAAAAGATCAATATTATATGTGCTTCCACGAGCCAAACTTAAGACAAATGAAGCAGCTGAGGAACAATGCTGGGACAAGGTTGCTGGCGTAGAGTAAATCTGAAACACCACACACTTGCGAAAACCTAAACACAGAAAAATGTTTACAATTATTTCTAGAAAGGTCCTAAATTTAATTTACAGAATTTGAGATTTTTTTGGATAATTGATTATGCAGTGAATAAATGAAAAAAATCTCTACATAATAACAGGAATCTTAAACACAATATTTTGAATCAGATAGCACCTAGTAGCACCTACTTTCTCTCAAGTCAAACAAATGCAAGAGTGTCAACTTGAAATATTTCAAGTTCTCTTTAAGAATTTTCCAATACGATGAGTAAAAATATGGGAAACTTTTTCAAGTTCAAATGATTTAAATTATTTTTGTGAAATTTTCACTATATCCTTAAATCTAGAGTTAAGAGCAGACCATCATCTAAAAGCTGAACAATGTCAGCAAAACATTTTCCTAGGAGAGTAATTAAAGTTTACAATTGAAGTCTGGATGAATAGTCATTAGACTCTTGTGAATTTAAGATATACTAAATTATAAGATCCAAAGGGTCTCTTCTTTCATGGGAATTAACTGATAAACAATTTTCTCATTTTGATAGGGAAAAGCCATTTCCAACAATAGCACAAGGGAAAAGAAACAAACAACAAATGAAAAATAGTCTATCTGTAGCTCAAGAATTCAAGAGTTAGCAGATTAACAGTCTAAAACTGACTCAACCCATTTCAGGCATTTACCATCCTATATCAGATATCATACATTTTAAATAAAAAAAAATCTTGTTTACATCCAAACTGCTAGACTGCCAGCCCTTGAACAGACAAGTTAATATAAAGGAAGTATATAGGAATAACTGCCAGGAACACCACACTATCATTGCCCTGAAAACAAGATGACCCCACTGAGTCCACAAATTACCAAGTCTCTGAAAAAGATGAAAGGATACTGCTCTTTATGATTCTTTTGTAGATAAATTATTAAGTAATTACAAGAATTTCTTCATGGTACCTACAGCTTTATGAATGAAACTGATGGTAAATCTGGAAAATTTGGAGGCCAGGAACATTTCAGGGTGGACAGGTTAATAACGGTAGCAGATAACATGTATCCTTTCATTGCTGAGAATTGCCATCTACTAGTAAAATGACACAAGCCCTGTCTTCTTTCCATTTCCCCTTTTACCTCCTAATTTATCTCTTACAGTATCAATAATCAGTCACAATGTCTGGACAAGTACTAAGGAGGCCTTTATGTGCTGCTATGCAAGTACGTGTGCCTTGCAGTTACATTTATCATTCTGTTATATGGGGATTTGGAAGGGGGGAAGGAAAAGGAGGAAGTGATATAATCTCAAAAAAAGAAAATGTTATAAATTAAAAAAAATTCTAAACAAAGTAATCCAAAAGAAATTATTCTCGATGTTTCTATTCAAATTAATTATTTACATGAAACATATTATGTGATAGCTATCTTTGCAATATGTACATATACATTTTTGGAAATTTTCTGAATTTTTCTTATGCTATGATAAAATGTGTATCTTATTTTTAGGGTCCATTTATACATGTAATTTTCAAACATATATTATATTCTTAAAAGTTCAATGTATTGCCAGGTGGTGATGGCACAAGCTTTTAATCCATGCACTTGGGAGGCAGTGACAAGCAGATCTCTGTGAATTCGAGGCCAGCCTGGTCTACAGAGTGAATTCCAGGAAAGGCTTCAAACCCTGTCTCAAAAAACTATTCAATGTATTGAGTTATCTTCTTTAAGGATTTACTATTTATTTATAGAAGATTAAGTGTGAAAATAAGAACTGATATTTGATACTGTGTTTTATTTCAAATTTAAACATAATAGAATTTTCTTGTTGAAGGTTAAACCAAACTTACAAATATGTATAGGTGAGTTTGAAGAAAGATGAAGTATGTAGAATGCTTAATTAAAAATAAAGTGTCTTGTAAGTGGCCGTATATCCCCTAACATATATTCCCTGTCTATATTCAAAACTTACAAATCCTATAGAGTTATGTTGTATAATATCATTATTCTCTATTTTCAGTGGTCACTGGAGAAAACTGATTCTGATTATATTTCTCAACATTTCCTTGCACACTAGTCATGTGAGCACTTACACTTAGACTCAGTTGTAAAGCCAAGCTCTAAAAAATTTGATAGTGTTTATTACTGACAAGTGCCTGTATATGGTACAGTAGGTCTTCAAGTAGAAAATTCATGTTCTCAAGGACAAACCAGTTTGTCCTGTCTATGAGTTCTGTGATGTTTTAGCTTCCAAATCACCCGTGACATCCGCAGAGGAGAGAAAGCATAAGAAATATGTCTTTCTTGCTCTGAGTTGCCACAGATTCTATTTTAAACCTGTGCAACACGGCAGCTTGTGCTTTGCTCTTTTCCAAGACAGTCTTGTCCCTGTGTTCCTAGCATTTTAACCTCAGGGAACTTCACATCCCTTCATACATACTGGAGTCAGTTTGTGATTTGAAGCAGGTTTTAGTATTTTTATATTTAATGCACTATAGAATATTATAAACAAGGCATCTGAGTAAATTTCCTTTTGAAAACTATGGTAAATCTTCTGAAACCAGTAACAACATTATAATCCAGAAATGATAAAAATTACCTTGGGAAAGGTGAAACAGATTTTATTACTATGAAAATTTATATTTCCAATGAAATAGAAATAATTCTATTTGTATGTCAATATCTCCAATGGACTACATTATCCATTTATTTAACTGAAGCAGTCTATTGCTGAATCTAATATTTTTCATTTAGAATTGCATTCTTCTGCACAGGAAGCAAGAAATTATATAAAACTTTATTTTCCTCATGTAGCCATTGTATCTATTATTTTTTTTTACCAGTATGATGCTAAATTTTCTGTATACAGACCAATCTTTTTAGTCCCATGAAAATTCTTTCACAAACATAGATTTAGTATTTCATGCACTTCAGGCATCTCTCCAGCTATGTAGTTTCCGTGATGAACAAAAACAGATTTTATCCAAGATATATTTGTAAAGTGTTTTATAGACAAACTGCCCCCTAGAAGTAGTACTTTAGAGTATTGAAGTCCTCTGAATGAGCTCTGTATGTATGAGTCACCATCTCACAGGGAAAATTACTTTTCCTACTCTGTCATTGGCCTCTTGGTACAGTTTTATTGACTTTTGGAACCTACTGTGGTGGTTGCCTTGCATGTGTGATTGATAGTGCTGTTTAGGCTGATTTCACTATTTGTTTTTGGCTCTGTGCCTGCCACATTTCTTTCCATGGCATCAATAACATGGAATAGGCTTTCTATCAGGGTTGGCAATGAATTGGAGACTGTAGTGGGATGCTACATTAAGAAGTAGATAGTATCTAACTTCTGGAATTTTCCATCGATGGACCAGGAACCAGTGTGTTTGGTCCAATTCTTGTTGTACATTTTTCTAGAGTGCAAAATTTGTGTCTTTTACAAGAAAGCATCAAAAGTGGGGTATGCATGCAATAGGATTCATGGACAAAGAAACCATGATTTTGAAGAAGAGTGGGGAAAGTATACGGGTATATGGGAGAGTGTTGAGGGAGAAAAATTAAAAGAGAAATGTAATTTAAAATGAGTTTAAATGGAATTACCTTTCATGTGTGGACAATGTCACTCCTAGAAGATGTAGATTATTAAATGAAAAGTGCAATATAAGATATGTGATATCTCCTTAAGGTTATTGTTCTAGAAGGCCACAGAATTCTCTAGAATGACAGAAGCTATGCCTTTGTCTTTGGTCCCATACCATAACTACATGGAAATACAGTTTTGCTGGAGACACCACTCATTTTGGCTGTAAGACATAGAGAAATCAATTTCATAATAACTGGGAAACTTTCTCCTTTCATAGTAGTGGAAGATGCTATGAAGCTTGGCAAGGGAGAACTGACATCAATTGTCTTTTTTTTTTTTGTCTGTTTTGAGTATAATGCAAGTCAAAATAAAGAAAATAACAATCAATAGATGGATGGATTGATAAGCATACAGACAGATGGACAGGAAAGTGTTATCAAATTATGTGTTCAAAACATCCAACAAAAAAATGACTGGAGAAGCCTGTTTATGAGAGTACCTGGAGAGAGTCTAAGACAAAACATAGTGTCCTTTCAGGTGAGGGTTCCAAGACAAAGCAAGCAAACAATTCTCTTATCCAGGACTGAAAGCAGCAAATTTCAGTACTGATATGACCAGCAATACGTGCTTACTAGTGAAATTGTGGCATGGCTGTTATGGGGTAACTAAATGCTTTGTCAGTGGATTTGGGGCTTACTTCAAAGAAGGGTATTTCAGGAAAAAAATAACTTCAAAAATAGTTTCTACTTTTCACATTGTATTTCTTTAATTAAAAAAATATTTATTTTTTACATACATTGGGTCTTTGCCTGCATATACATCTGTATGAGGATGACAGATACCCTGGAACTAGAGTTACAGATAGTTGTGAACTGCCATGTGGGTGCTGGGAATTGAACTGGTGTCCTTTGGAAGAGAGGTCAGTGCTCTTTTTTTTTTCCTTTATTAAGAAAAATTTTATTCATTTTATATACCAACCACAGAACTCCCTTCTCTTGCTCCACCCCCCCAGCCTTCCTCCCCAATCCACCTCCCCTTTCCATTCTAACCAAGCTCATGGGAACTCAGAAAGTCTAGACTGACAGCTGTGGAGCCTGCATAGGATGAGACTAGGCCCTCTGCATGTGGGAGACAGTTGTGTAGCTTGGTCTGTTTAAGGGGCCCCTGGCAGTAGGATCTGGATCTATCCCTGGTGCATGAGTTGCCTTTTTGAAGCCTATTACTGGAACATCCCACAGCATATTACCTATGATGGGACACCTTGATGCAGGGAGAGGGGCTTGGACCTGCCTCAGGTGAATGTACCAGGCTCTGCTGACTCCCTATGAGAGAACTTAGCTTTTCACATTGTATTTTAATTACATTTCTCACATCCGTTTTATCCCTCAAATCGTCCCATGTATCCTTCTCCACTCTCCTTCAAGTTCATGACCTCTTTGTTCATTAATTATTACTGCATACACACTCCACTTTTGATGCTTTCTTTCTTTTTCTTTTTTTAATGATCACACCATGTGACTCTGGCGGGCCTGGGGCTTGGAATGTAGAACAGACTATCTGTGACCTCTCAGAGATCTGACTGCCTCTCCTGCCCTAGTGATGGGATTAAATAGGGCTGATACTGTGCTCAGAAAGTTGCACTTTGAAAGTACATTACTGAAAAAAAAACAAAAAGGTTTCCAATGCACCCTTAATCTCAGTTAACCAACCTATAACTGCCTTCTCTTTCCAATTCACTCACTGTCATCCCTACTTAATCTTTTGTCCCTCATTATCCCCCCCTTCTTTCATTTCATAAGTGTTCCACTGTTCTAGCACTGTTCTTTTTCACTTGTGTTGTGAGACAGTAGACTTCCTTATAGCTTTTCATATTACCTTTTGGGGAGGCGGGTAAACTCTTTCATCCCCCATATTCCCATGTACCTTCTTGCTAAGCCTATTGGCCTTGAGCATCCAAAAAGTCAATATTTTCATTTCGTTTATAATCTGCTATATACCCTCTCCCCTTATAGGCTTCTCTAAACACCTACCAATTATGTGCCAAGTTAAATACATAAAAGGAAAGATTTGGAGATAGGATGCACATATGGGAGCAACCACATAATGTGCATGTACCTGGGCCTGAATCACCTTATGATGTAATTTTTTCCCATTTACTTGTAGTTTTCATTTCAGTTTTCTTTATAGCTGGATAATATACCATTGTGTTACGTGTCATACTTGTTCATTTTTCTGGCAATGTATATGCAGACTGACGTTTTGGTTTTTCAAGACAGGGTTTCTCTGTGTAGCTTTGTGCCTTTCCTGGAACTCACTTGGTAGCCCAGGCTGGCCTCCAACTCACAGAGATCTGCCTGCCTCTGCCTCCCGAGAGCTAGGATTAAAGGCGTGTGCCACCACCACCCGGCTGGAAGAGGCAGTCTTAATTGAGAAAGTGCTACAACCAGATTGACCTGTGTGCAAATGTGTTTCACATTTTATTCATTGTTAATTGATGTGACTGAGTCTGTCCTTTGGGGGCTGTTAGATGATATATGAAAGCTGATCAAGTCAGTAAACAGAATTCCTATAAGTCCATTAATTCCTGCCTCCAGGATCCTGCCATGGGTTTCTTTGGTGAATTCCAGAAAGAATGGACTGTAATAGGAAAATACAAGCAAAATAACCCTTTTATCCTTGACTTTGTTAGGGTTTCTATTACTATGAAGCAACACCATGGTCATAGCAACTCTAACAAAGGAAAACACTTAATCGGTGCTTGCTTGCAGGTTCAGACGTCTAGTCCATTATTGTCATGGTAGGAAGCACAGTGCACCGGCAGACATGGTGCTGGAGAAGGGGCTGAGGGTTCTATATCTGCATTGGCAGGCAACAGGAAGAGAGAGACACAAGGCCTGATGTGAGCATCTGGCAACATCAAAGCCCACCCCCAGTAACACACTTCCTCCAACAAGACCACCCCTACTATAGCGAGGCCACACCTCCAGTAATGGCACTCTCTATGAGTCTATGGGAGTCAGTTTCATTCAAACTACCACACTCTGCATGTAGCATATGGTCATGGTGTTTTATGAGAGCAATACAAACAACAGCTAAGACAGCAAAGCAGCAGTAAAATGATGATCAAATGTCTCTGTAGTAGTGGGAAGCCATTGGACATAGGGTAGAACCTGTTAGTGTTATTGATTAGTACACCTGTTCTCAGATTGCCTTCTAAACATTTGTGTTTACACCCATAGACCTGGGTTTCTCCCAGCATTGGTTAGAAAAGCTTCTACTTTTAGTGAACAGCAGCCAATGCAGAAATACATGAATGATCGAAATGATAAGATTAACAGACTTGGTGTTCTGCCGTAAATGGGACATGTGTATAAACACCCCACCAACAAAGTTCAGGGAACATCACCAAATAGGGATTACAAAGAGTGTAAGGTGAAGGAATAAAGAAGAATGCTATGAAATGCTGTCTTCTTGATGTGACATGACAAGCACAGTCATGATCTCACAACAGTTTACCTGTGTAAACATATGCAAGACCCTTCACCACCCAAGCATGACATAGATGTGGTGGATTATCCACAAGCCACATACTGCACTAAGAATCTTTCGGGAATGGGTACCTGAGGGAGAGGAAAAATCATTCTTTATTGAGGATGTGACCTTTGATTGGTTTCTCCTGTCCCAGTGAATATGTCTACACATGCAATGATGCAATCACAAATATCTCTAATGGCACTTAATGGGTTAACAGCACAAAAAATAAAAAAAAAAACATGATGTTGGAAGGAGTCATTTTGGAAGAGATATGGCTTGTATTGGAATGGGAAAGATGGGAATTAAGGGTAGATATGATTATATTCCATAATATATATTTATTTATGAAAAATAAATAGAAAACATTTTTAGAAAGTATAAAGATTTTATCCTAAGGCATATTTAAAAAGGATCTCTGCAAAGATATTATTGCCCAATCACTGTATATTTTTATGGATCACTATAAACTCATGTTCTAGCTAATGACAGGATTTTTCCAGGAAAGACTATTTCTGTTTTCTGTGATAGCATACTCCCAGTTGATTAAACTGGGCAATTCTGAATACTACAATAAGCCAACATCAACACAATTTATCATGTCCTCTTTTAAATGAAAGAATATATAATACTTTAACCACTTAGTCCAATTTCTTCAGAGTTCCTCTTCTACTTAAAGTAAATATGTTCACACCTTGTTCATTCTTAAAATCATTTTGCCTCATGTTTATTCACTTGGTCAAATAAGAATGAAAACAATTGATTGAAAGCAGCATTGTAATTGAGCACAACAGAATACAAACATAGAAATAACAATGCTTCTGTAATTTCAACTACATTTTAAAAAGAAGTTTGAAAGATTTGAGCACACACACACACACACACACACACACACACACACACACACATATATATATATATGCAATTATATCATTATGTGTATTACCAAATGGAAACTTTAGTTCCTTTCTTACCAGATCATTTACTCCTCAAAGAATTATTGAGAGATTCTGAAATTGAACCACTTGGAAAAAAAAATCCATTTTAAAATGAATATATTAACTTTAATCATTAAAAGAATATGATTAGCTGTTTAAACATTTCCAACTGTTATTGTTGAAACTTTTTCTATTGTTTAGCTTACACAAAATGTTTCATTTTGTCTATTATCAGTTTTAATATAACATTATCATGGACATCTATTAGTAAGATATGACTATTCTCAACATGTTCTGCTCACACAATCAAAAAATATAATAACACTGCCCACCAATGATACCCTTTCCTATAGTATTCCTTGTCTTGTCAAAAATTACTCTAAATCTAGCAATACAACATAAGGTGTTTAGAGAGAACAATAAGTGATAAGAGAATGTACAGAATTGTGAATATTTAGAAAATTTACTACAGCATTGAAAACAGAAGTTATGGAAAAAAAAACTCAAAAAATGTGTTTTTTTCTAAGAACACTCAGAATATCTAGTTTTATTCATCAGCTACTGTTATTTGGTCAGCTTGCTAGCTGAGGATATCAACTTCACACAAACTTAGAAATGTCTAGGAAGAGGGAACTTGAATTGAAAAAAAGAATTCAGATTAGATTGGTCTGTGGCTACAACTTTTTCTTAATTGCTAATTTATGTAGTTGGGCCTAGCTAACTCTACACAACAACATCCTTAAGTACATGGGCATGGATTACATAAGAAACACAGCAAAATGTGAGACAGAAGCACTGGAGGCAGTGCTCCTCTATGATTCTGAACGGAGTTCTTGTCCAGCTTGAGTTCCTGCTCCGATTTTCCTCAGTGATAGAATGCAGAATGTAGAATGAAATAATCTCTTTCCTTCCCAAGTTGGTTTTGGTCATGGTGTTTATCACAGCAACAACAAGCAGACTAGTATGAACAACTCAAATGAATTTCAACAACGTATTTGAATATAACTAATTTCGAGTGCATCTAAAATTTTAGTCATTCAACATATTCAGTGCAAGAAATTTAACCTTAGTTTTAGTAATACAATATATCTCTAATTTATGATTTGGAGAAAAATTAAAAGCAAAGGAAAAGTAAAAAAAAAAAGCTAAATAAAAGAAAATTGTAGCTAGAGTTTTCCTGCCTGGCCCACAGTCAGGACAAATCTCTCTCATCTGCCAGTCCCACAGCCACTCAGACCCGACCAAGTAAACACAGAGACTTATATTGCTTACAAACTATATGGCCGTGGCAGGCTTCTTGCTAACTGTTCTTACAGCTTAAATTAATCCATTTCCATTAATCTATACCTTGCCACATGGCTCGTGGCTTACCGGCATCTTCACATGCTGTTTCTCATCATGGCGGCTGGCATTGTCTCTCTGACTCAGCCTTCCACTTCCCAGCTTTATTCTCCTCCTTGTCCCGCCTATTCTTCCTGCCTAGCCAATGGCCAATCAGTGTTTTATTTATTGACTAATCAGCAACACATTTGCCATACAGAACATCCCGTAGCAGAAAATATTTTCCTATATTCATTGTGGCAATGTATACTTGGCTCCTGAGAAAAATAAAACACTTACAATGTGTGTAAGCATTAAGGTTTAATCAGACATCATGGCATTTTCCTGTAAACTAAGCACTACGGATGTAAAGGTAAGCTGATCAATCTGGGCTACATAATGTATTTGAGTCAAATCTGGACTATATGAGACACTGTAATAAATGGAAAAAAAAGGAATCAGGACATTTTAATATAATTTCATAAATTTAATTTCCAACACATGATTTAAAAGAAAATTGAAAAAATACCCAGTAACCCTTGGAAGGAAGAATTTGATTAAGGGCACCACTCCTCTGAAGTGAGATCCCCTATAAATACCCTTTTAACCCAGTTGCTTTATATTTATGCTATTTAGATGGTAAGTAACTTAATACAATCTTAATTAGCATTTTCAATAGTTTTCTAAGTCTTTTTTGTCTCTGAACTATCTTCTGCACATGCTAACCATGTTATTTTTTTCTATTGACAGCTTTCTACATATTTCATGTGAAAAGAGTAAGAATTATATTTTTAATATAAGGGAAATATATCTAATAAAAGTTGTTTCAATTCTTTATAAAGTAACCTATATCATGCCACTCAAATTCATGACACTATATTACGGGCTTCCAAAGGTTTATGGGTATTTTCAGGTTTTACTTTGAAATAGATATGAGAAAAAGAAAAACGAAGAAACTCTAAAAAAAGTGAAAAAATAGATCAAAGTGTTGTAACCAATGTTAACATTTGTTGAATCAAACAAGTAACCAAACTAGCAATCAGTCAAATACGCCAATTTAGTTCTAAAATTATCAAGGAGAAACTAGTCAGTAAATTCTACCAAATACCTCGATAGTGAATGAATGTAAGAACGTATTATGGAAAGAACTAATCACTGAATTTGCAAGGGAAAAGATCATTGCCTTACAACAGTGTGACAGGGTAGTAATTGAGACAATATTTTTAAAAGGATGGTTTCTGGTCCATCTGCATTGGCATCACCTGGGTACTTGGGAAAATTCAAATCCTCAGACCTCTCAGCAATTACGCTGGATCAAAACTGAGGGCTGTAGACTCCATTGTCTTTAATAAGTCCCACAGGTGAATCTGAGACACACTCTACAGAACCCAGTTTTCCTTGAGATTTGGTTGGGCTTTCACCTTAAATAAAACATGGATGTTACATATATTAAATCCTGTTGATATTCAAGTGCATAAAATGGCCATTTATTTCAAATAAAAGGGCAATGGGAAATGTAAAATATTCCAGTCTTTTCTCCAGGGGAGTCATTAAGTCTCTCTCTCTCCCTCCCTTCCTGATGACTGCTTAGCTATCGTTGCTTCACTATTAACGGAAACATACTTCTTTCACTAGTCTGGAATCTATTAAGTTTCTTGAGAAAAGTGTTGTATGGTAAATATGTCATCAATTGTTAAAAAATAATGCTTCTTTGGCATAGAACTAAAATTTTAACTTGCGTAAAATTTTATACTCTGTTATAATTTGAATACGAAATATGTCCTAGAGATTCATGCCTGGAATTCTTGACAATCAACTGGTAGAATGACTTTGGGTGATAATAAAAATTCAGGTAATTGAGTAAGTCATTAACTGGGGGTGTGCTCTTCAAGGATATGCCCTACTGCCTATAGTTGGAAGTTTTCATGTGTCCTGGCAGGCCGGCCAGTGGTCAGGACAAATCTCTCCCACTCCTGTCCCCTAAGTAAACACACAGAGGTTTATATTAATTATAACTGCTCGGCCATTAGCTCAGGCTTATTACTGACTAGCTCTTATAAATTAACCTATAATTCTTATTTATGTTTAGCCACATGGCTTGGTACCTTTTCTCAGTTTTGTCCTGTCATCTTGCTTCCTCTTTGTCTGGCTGGTGACTCCTGACTCAGCCCTCCTCTTCCCAGGTTTCTCCTCTCTGCTTGCCCTGCCTATACTTCCTGCCTGGCCAATCAGCATTTTGTTTATCAACCAATCAAATCAGCACATATTCATAGCATATGGAATGACATCCCACAGCAGTTGCCAGTTGCTTCCTTCTTGCTTCTGGCTTGTTTTCTTTTTGATGACAGCCTGCTTACTACCTGTCTTCAGAGGAGTAGTGTCTGACATAAGATAACCCTGAGATGATGTTGTGCACTACCAAACTGCCAGAATCAGAAGAGTCAAGGAAGATCTCGACTCTAGCAAAATGGCTTAAAGAATGAATCAAAATGCTTCCTCTTTCCTTTCTGGTTGTTTTTGTCAGGTAGTCTGTCCTCATGATGAGAAGTTAAACAAATACAAAACATTGGGAACAAGAGTGGAGTCATTTTGTAGGAGAAACGAGGAGGAATTCAGAAAAGAATGTTAGAGAAGCCCTAGAAAGCACAAGGGAAATGTTAAACTATGATCCCTTTCGGAGCTCTGAAAAAGGGCTTATGGGTAAAGACTATGCTCATAGGTCTCAGTCTGAAGCTAAAGCTTGGTTGGTCATTGGACTAGAGACCATTTGTGGTATATTTATCTACATTTTGGCAGTGTCCTGAGACTTGGAGTGATTCTATATTTAAATGGAATGCACTAATTAATTTGGTAGAACAACTTTCTAAACAGCATAGCATTCAGGTTGCGGCACTTTTAACACTGAAACTACTTAAAAAGTTGTGGTGTGGACAGAAAGGAGCACATTTAAAATTGGAGACAAGGAGGCTGTGGATGCTATATAGCTGACAGCTGTGGGAAAAATATCTAGAAATGTTCATAGTGATGTCAGGAAGTATACTTTGAGGGCATCTCAGAGATGGTCCAGAAGCCATCACCACAGGCTCTAAGGCATAAAAGTGTAAACTACTTTAAAAGACACCATGTTAAAAAGTACTCCAGGAATATATGCATTTTGAACGCTACCAAGAAAAGTGTTTCCCCAGATTCATATACCTCAGTACTCAGAGGCAATTAGAGCCAGTCTATGAGGGCTTAGGTACCAGTGGACTGGAATCAAACCGGGCATCATACACTTGAAGCTGCCATTGTAGCAAGCATATTTCCACAGGTTTCTACCCTAGATAAAGAGGTACATTGACATAGTTCCCTCTAGGAAGGAGCTCCTACATAGGTTATCCATTTTCAAGGGGTCAATCCTGGAAACTTGTACATATAAGCAAAGTAAAATGGACTCAATAGTTTATATTAGCACCTTTGCACATGTGGATGCAAACATATATATCACAATAATAATTAAAGACAGGATCATGAATGCCAGCAGGAGTTATGGTGGTAGTTTCAAGGGAGAGAGTGAGAAGTGGAAATGAGGTAGACGGAGTGCTCATGTAATGTCAAAAATTATAGTAAGTCAATGAGTGTTAGGGAGGTCATGCATGGAAGAGTTCACCAATGCTTGAAAGGAAAGCCTTAAGGACATGTAGGACATGCCTGAAAGTTCAGCTGCCCTGCAGATGATCCATGAGAAGTTCATTTAGAAGAAGTTAATTGTGGAAGCTGTTTGGGTTCTGCGTGTGTGTGTGTGTGTGTGTGTGTGTGTGTGTGTGTGTGTGTGTACATTAATTCATTAATGTATGTATATACATGTATATATATGTGTGTATATACATATACACACATTATGTGTATGTATATTAATTGTATATTATTATGTACATCTTTGTACATAGTATGATTTTATTTCTTTGATTATCTTTTTACTTATTACTGATAAATATTCTAGTTAGAAGGAGTACACATGTACAAAAACTTCAGAATATCAGAAAGAAAACCACCATTATCAATTTTCAAACATCATAATTTTCAATGAAAAGTACCATGTGGACTCTGGATGCTACTCCTAAAGTTAATGGTTAAGCTCAGCAGCAGGCTATATATGATTCTGAAGACAAGATGACACTTGAGAAATGGAGATTCTCAGGCCTCAGAAGGACAACCACAGCTGAAGCAACAGATGCAAGCATCTGCTACAAGAGAGTGTAGCAGTCCCACCAACCAACACTAAGGACAGTACTCCAATCTCCCAAAGCTAGTTAAAAATATGCTATAGAGTTGGCTGGTGGTGCTGTACACCTTTAATCCCAGCACTCAAGAGGCACAGGCAGGCAGATCTCTGAGTTCAAGGTCAGCCTGATCTACAGAGTGAGTTCCAGGACAGGCTCTGAAGCTACACAAAGAAACCCTGTCTCAACTCCCCCCCCCCAAAAAAAAATTGCTATAGATATAAAACAAGGATGTAGTGAAGGAAATAAAAAGCTAAAGATGAGTGGTGCAGCTGCCACAACATTATCTGGTATTTCTTCAGTCACTGCAAGTGAGAACACAGTGACCAATTACCAGTTCCAAGAGGGTACAGACAACCTATGTGGTGATTCTTCTGTTTCTTGCAGTTGTCACAGTAGCCTTGGACACTATGATCAGTAGTTTTATACTTTCATATTTTTATTACATCAAGACATTTTAGTTAAACATGCACAAGACTTTTACTTTTGAAATATATTCTTTAGAAGAGAGAATTTAGAGTCTAGTTCTTGGGGACTTGCATACAGATAAATAAAGGTTGAATGAAACATGTACACCATTATTGTTAGACTACTTTAGTGTTCAGGGGATATTAATTTAAGACTGAGCAAGACATTGAATATATTAATTTTTAAGATATATTTAAATAGTACAAATGTTTTTAAACAGCATATTTTAATGGATGTTGTAATAAAGTAGATTTCTTTGGGTTTCAGTAGAAGAAAGACAACTTCTAGGACATTGGTCCCAGAAATAGAAAGTTTCCAAGAGAAATTGTTGAAGTACATAGTCATAAACACTGCATATTTAGTGCAGGGTGCGTCTACAAATGGTAAATCTAAAAATGTATTTAGGATGCAGGGAGGAATTATGCCAGTTTAGGAAAGCAGCAGTACTATGTTCTCCTCTAGGTTCCATGACCTCATCAGCCACAGTTAGTTGTACAATGTCAGACATGATCTCCTTCCTACTCAGCAGGTCTGCAGCCCAGTGACATGCGTGGTGGTTACAGGGATTATTTGATTTCATTAGTTGCTGATACTTTTACCCCCGATTCTGTTAAAATATTTGGCTTAGTATGCCCCTTTTTATTTCTGTTAAAATTTAACAACGTTTAGCTCATGAATTACATTAGGTTTTATTAGATAATTTCATAATTATATAAAATATATCTCTGAATCTCAGATTATTAGAATGCCAAGAATCGGTTAACTACATGAATTTCTTCTCCAAAGTGTGCTTTTATGATTATGAATACATCCATGTTTTAGATGCAACACAATTTATAGTGCTTAAACATATATAACATCTAAATAACACCATTCCAAAAGTCTATTATTCACAGTTACTTATTGGTACAATTTTGCAGCTAGCATCCCAATCAACAGAAATATTATGTATTAAGTGTTTTCAAAGTATAACCTTTAAAGATATTAACATGATCTCAAAAGCCATAACCTAGTATTTGTCACCTTTGTGCTTCACAAATTATTTTCCTATCCATGTTAGTTTCTACAAATCTGTTGTGTTCAAGCTCATACTCTGAATAATGTGCCCATGCATGATATAGAGAAAATTGTTCTCTGGCTTCTAAAATTTGTTATGGTTGCTTCCAGAGAAAGACTGAGAGCCTGGAGATAATGCCCCTCTCAGTCAAGTTCAGAGTGGATGTGAAATGCTACAGGATCCCATCATCTTTAGCATTCTCTCTTACTAATTAACCAAGTTTGATGTGTAAGTCACAGGGCTCTCAAGAAGTCTTCATGAGGTGAAATAAAATCCCATTACTTCATGGTGCTTTGCCTTAGTGTTGTTGGTTTTTTGTCTTCTTCTGGCTCGGTTTTGACAACTTGACACTAACATGGACATACTTAGGAAGAGGGAGATCTCAGTTAAGAAATTACATCAACTAGTTTGTCCTATGGATATACTTGTGGCACATTCTCTTGATTGCCTTAATGATGTGAAATACCCAGAACTCTGTCAGCAGAGTTGTATAAGAAATGTAGCCCGAGGAAGCAAACTAGAAAGCAATGTTTCTTTGCATGGTCTCTGCTTAAGTACCTACATCCAGGTTCCCGCCTTGTATCCCTGCCTTGATTTATCACTCTTTTTTACCTTAACAATGGACTGTGATACGAATATGTAAACCAAATAAATCCTTTCCTCCATGAATTGGTACTGATCCATGTCTCATCCCAGCAACAGAAACCAAACAAAAACATAGCTATTGGTTTATATTTCTTTTCAGTTCCATTTTTCAGTATTCAAGATTTTACTTAGAAAAACTTCATAATAAAACATGTTTATTTAATTTCTTGTCTTAACATGTGCTTCTGGCAACTCAATCTAAGATAGTGAAGAAAAACACCTGTATCCTTAGGAGATGGATGGCAAGAGAGTTCAGAAACACAGCACATCTAATTGATTTTTGTCTACTGTAATATGCTTTATTTCCTTCAATTTAAGCATGATGAAAACAATCCAAATGACTGCACCAATTTCTTCTAATTTAATTTGTAACTGATGAATCATTTTTCATTTGAAAAACATCAACTTCATTACTGGAAGACATGATCTAATTCATTTGGAATACAGTCGTTGAGGGTGGGAAAGATTTAATAGATACTAATACATGGTTTTTCATCTAGAGATACTTTAATCCGTACAGGAATGTGTTAGGATAACATTGAAAAAAATGAAAATAATCAACATGCGAAGTAATGTTCATCACACCATGGCTATTCTCTTTTTTCACCAAGATCTCTGGCAAACCTGAAGTAGGCAACCCATATATTCTAACAAGTGTCATCTATGCATGGATATGATTTTTCAGAGCTGCCTTCTAAGGAAGTAGAATTTCAGATCATTTGCATACATGGAGAGTGTGTCCACTAACAGGCAGTCCTTGTTGTTCAGTCTTCCGTTGACCCTGAACAATTCTAAGAAGCCCCATTATTTGAGAATCCCTGTAGCGAATCACTTTATCACAATTACACTTAGGTTTTGACCTTTGGATTTGCACTATAAATGCTTTCTTTGCACATCCCTACATCATCTGCCCCTTTTGACCTCAAAACACTTATAATTTTAACTATTTCTTAGATAGCCCAAATGGTCAAATATGTATAGATACACTGATGATAGCTCAGATAAATTTCTGTGTACTTCCCTTCACATTTTGAATTGTTAAATTAAGAAAGCTACCGTAGGGCTAGAGAAATGGCTCAGTGGTTAGGAGCATTAGCTGATCTTCCAGAGGGAGGTGATTCGATTTCCAAGATTCACATAACAACTCACTACCCAATTTCAAGTGATCTGTCACCATTTTCTTGCCTCATGGACACCTTGCACACATGTGCGGCACAGACATACATATAGGCAAAACACCAGTGCACATAAAATAAAAATAAATGAATGATTTTAAAAAGTCCTTTTTTTAATTAAAAAAAAATAAGGTTTGCGTACCATTAAGTATTTGCTGCAAGTTTTTGATGGTATTGGAAGTTTCAGATATCGTGATGATATAATAATGTGTTATTCATACATAGTGATTGATTATAAATCAATAACTACAACATGATCACAAAGCTGAACAAACATATTGGCATAGACATATTGATGACTATATCCCTAATACAGTCTGAGGTTGGATTTGATTCAGAAAGTATTTTATTTTTACTATACCATTGAAGAATTTAGACATAGTTTTCAGATGTCTACAATGTGTCACTATTTAAGACATAAGAAAAATAACATTCAGTGCTATGAAAGTGTCAGACTCCATGCAATCATTTCTTAAGAGGCCCCATCTTCTTTTTAAAAAAATCCTCTGAACATGAACAGTCATGAAAATTAGACTCTGAAGTGACAGCCTCGGGTGATTTAGGAAATAAGCATAACATTTATAGGCACCACTTCAGTGAGTGTTTAAAATGATAAAAATTGTCTTTGCTATCACCAGCCGTGTCGCGGGAATTGCTGCCACCTCTTCTGCTGTACAAAACTCAGGGGAATGACATTATCCTTGTCAAGCATTTTGCTTTTTATGTGCAAAATTTCCTTAACAGTTTTGGAAAATATGTTTTGCAGTTCTTCTATACTCTCAAATCACTTGTAAATATGCACATTTTATAATCCTGTCAACAAATTTAAAGAAGGAAATACATCCAGCCATACTTTTCCTCAAGAAATAATTTTCCTAATAATTTTGATTCTTTATTTTCCAGTTACATTACCCTTCTACAAAAATTATCAACTGATGTTTCTGAGTTTACATTAAAACCTTACATTTATTAAGCAATAAAATAATCACATATTCCTTAAATTAAGTTATTTTTTAAAGTAATTGGAAATGCATTAAATTTATTTGCATTTAATGAATTTTGGTAACTAAAGCAATATTCATAATGTATACCAAAACTTTATGTGTTATGAATAGCAAAGGCAAAAAGACAAGATAGAAAAGAGTTCAGTGAATAAGAATTCATTTCTATGACAGACTTACAAATGTTAAAACAAATACTCATCACAGATTATTACAATGGTAAACTATGTCTTTACAATAGTATGATTTGTTTGTCATCTATCATTAAATTGTGCATACATATATTTAATATTTTATATAGTTTTATTTTAATATAGTTAAAGTAAGTAAAATACTGAAAGTTTTCTTTTGTATTTTATCACCCATGTATTGTTTTTTTCAACATGTTAGAATTTGTGTTCTAAGGCCCCAATCCTTAATTGTTTTGATAGAAAACAAGTACACTTCTGACATGATACTACGTATTTTATTCCACTAATTCTGTAAACATTTGCTTATGGCATAAGTTCAGGTAAGCTTAAGTATTTTGAAAGTAGTTTATAAGAGTTACTTAAATGCAAAAGACAAAGTACATTCTTATATCTTTTTGTACTTACATTGATATCTATAACTCCACTAAAACTTTGGGATCCTTAATGTAGCTTTGAAGTATAGCCCTCATTTCAGCAGGGGCAATAACAGTTCTCCAAAACTCATAAACATGCTTTCATTTCAACAGAATCATCTCTTAAAGGCCTCTACAATTTAATGAAAGAATTCATAAATATTTTATTGGTGTAAGGTATTTTACCAAGATGTTCAATATTGCTTAATATAATAGTTATCAAAAACATAAAAAAATATTATAGGGAATAGAGCTTGTAAACCAAAAGTAGAACATAAAAATAAGGTAAAGGTGTAATGGCTGTATTCATCATGGTCAATAAAACTTTATTGAGGGCTTTCTATTTATTTAACTGTAGGCTAGATACAGAAAATGAAAAGAATATTATGGCACATTCATAGAATGCAGTGTCTTTACATGTTTATAAAATGCTTTGTGGGGAAAGCAATAACAAAACTTAAAAGCTGTTGAAAGAAAATAGAAGGAATTGTCTTTCTTTTTTCTAGTCTCTTCTATATTCTTTTCTACCTGCGTTTCTGCCCTCAATCCATTATTTTATTTTAATTTTTCATTTATTTTACATCCTAACTGCAGTTTCTCTTTCTAATCTCCTCCCATTTCTTCTCCACCTCGCCCCTCAATCCACTCCTCCTCTTTTTCTGTTCTAAATATGGCAGGCCTCTCAACACATTACTTTAAATAGCCAATTGAAGAATAACTTACTTATAAATGTAGTTATTTTATTGTTAAAGTGTATTTTTATTTTTATAAGAATAGTGACAAAAACTCAGTTTATTTAGATAATTGCAGTTGTTGTATTTTTTGTTTAGATAATTTTGTTGTTAGATTTTTTTTTTACTCTTTTGCTCTTATGGCTCTTTGATCTTTGGGGGACCCATCACCCAGCTCCAAAATAAATATACACACAAGGAGACTTATTCTTACTTATGAATGCCCTGTCTTTACATGGCTTGTTTCTAGTCAGCTTTTCCTAAATTATCCTGTCTACCTTTTGCCTCTGGGCTTTTATCTTTGTTTCTGTATACCTTTCTTTACTTCTTACTCAATGGCTGGCTGTGTAACTTGGTGGCTGACTCCTGGAGTCCTCTCTCCTTTCCTTGCTCCTCCCTCCTCTTCCCTCCTAGATCCTCTTCTCCAAGATTTCTCCTCCTATTTATTCTCTCTGTCTGGCAGCCCCACCTATCTTTTATCCTACCTTGCTATTGGCTATTCAGTTCTTTATTAGATGTTTTTGATACAAAAAGTAACGTAGCTTCACAGAGTTAAACAAATCCAACAAAAAAGAATGCAGCAAATCTTTGCATCTTTAAACAAATATTCCATAGCATAATCAAATATAAAACATCTGTAACTAATGTTTTACAATATTTCCTCTTTTTGTCTAAGTAGGAATGAAAAGTTTTAACTTCAACATAGTAAAATTTTATACACCAAAAACAGTTTTCAAGTAAGAATGACATTTATAATATTCAATCCATTCCTATTTAGCAAATTCAGAGAAAACACTCCACCACCCATTTCACTTTAGTGATTCCAAAATTTTTTACCTAGTTCATTTTTTATCATAACTAAGGAAATCTAAAACTCTAATTATTGTTTAGTCTTTAACTCCATCAAAGACCCCAGAAGGATGTAATATTACCTAAGTAAACAGGAAGTATGTTGCAAGTAACTTTCAAAACGCTAGAAATGACAGATATTTCACTGCCTGGACAACCACCCAAAAATCCTCTGCAATGTTGGGCATATGTTTTTGGGCCTATAAGCCTAGACTATCTGGCAGACTTTCCAGTGATGCAGGAAATTTGAAGGACTGTCTCATCTTGTTTTTACAAATTTCATCAGTTATATTCTTCTGTGTCCTGCAGAATATTTGTCAGACTCTTCTGTGAAGCAGGAACACTGAAGGACTGTCCCACCTTGTTTTGGATAAGTTCCGCAGTCACTTTTCTATGGGTCTTGCATGTCCAGTCTGCACAATGCACTGTAAACAGTCAAAGTAAAACAGTTTCCAGACCAAATGGTTAGTTGTGCAAAATGAATATAAACAAGGAGTTTCTTTGATGCCCATCTTCCTTATATGAAGTAAGTTGGTGCTGAAAGGAGCAGATGGATCTCATTGCCATGAAATTCCCTAAGTTAAGAAAACATTTTAAATTCCATATTCTATAGTCTTTGAAGTGTTTGAAGACCATTTATCTATCTAAAATATATCTCTGTATGATCTTTAAAACATGCCTAACATAGCTACAAATTTGATTTTAATAGTGAATAACTACTAACCTATGATTCTGGATTATTCTAAATAGTTTATAATAATAGCTTTCAAAAACTAGAACTTTACCTTATATTTTTAAATGAATTTCTTAGATACAATACCTTAAACAAGAGTAGAAACATATATACAGTATAACAAAAAAAACCTTTAAATTTACACCAATATAATATATTCCCCTAAGTGATAACAGACATCCACAATCCTTCAAATGACCAACAGACACGAATACCATTTATTGGGAATGTGAGCATCATTTTCTCTAGACTGCTTCCTGTTGTCTGTGGGAAAAGCATCTTTCGGGTTCCCTGAGAAACATAGAGATAATGGCCAAGTCCTGTGAAGACCAGCTGTAACCCTTGTTGACAGACATCACTTGTCAAGTTTCAGGAGGTCACCCTTGATCAAACATGATCCATATTAACCTGGAATGAATTCACAACCTCTTATTAACTATGGAAATAAAAGCAAAACTCTTTCTCCAAATCAATGCATCTTTTAAGTTCCATTTTACAAAATCATTTTAAAATTCCATTTTAAAAATAAAGTATTTTTAATTTATCTAGGCTAGTTTATTTCATCAGTCCCGATTTCATTAACATGTCTCTTAGCAGCTGTTGTTTTCTTATCAGCATTTAAAAAATTCAAGATCAACACAGAAATGTACATGATCCAGACTCCCTGTGTATTTCCGATCTCTACATTGCTTATTCTTTTTTATTATTTTACTTCTCTCTTTAAAGACTTTATAATTTTTAAAACTATTTCTTTCTATGACTATCTATGCCTACTTGCTTTTCTTTCTTAAGCCTGTGTCATTGTTAAACACACTGGAAGCTGTTTAGAAGGGTTTATTTTTTCCAATCTGGACATCTTTTACTGTGCATCCTTTAGCCTTTTTTGACCCTGTGAGCAAACTTTAAACTGAAAAGCTACAACTGTGTCCTCTGTGCAGTTTTGTTGGATGGCTCTACCATCCTCTCCAGTCATGAAATGCAAGCCAAAAGCTCATGGCCCATGGCCAGGTCAGAGGTGCATGACTAGGAACTATATTAAACCTACTTAGTTGTAGGAAGCAAGCACCTGCATTGCCACGAGTGTTTTCTACTTAGCTTGCCTTTTCTATTTTATCATTGCTGGCTGAACAGCCTCACCTCTTAAGAGAGCTGTTTCCTTTTTTTTTTTTTTTTTTGAAACCTATGTCTGACCCTACATGGAAATTCTGGACTACAGTAGTATGCCAAAATGTTGATGTACTTTTATTGTTTTGCTCTTATGGCTCTTTGATCTTTGGGGGGCCACCCAGCCCCCAAACACACACACACACACACACACACACACACACACACACACACACACACACACACACACAGACTTATTCTTACTTATGAATGCCGGGATTAGCTTGGCTTATTTATAGCCATCTTATCTTAAATTATCCCATCTACCTTTTACCTCTGGGCTTTTATCTTTCTTTATTTCTCTACACATTTCTTTACTTCTTACTCTGTGGCTGGGTGTAGGTGGGTGGCTGTTCCCTGGTGTCCTCTCTCTTTCTCTTCTTGCTCCTCCTTCTTCTCTCCCCCTAGATCCTCTTCTCCCAGATTTCTCCTCCTTTTTATTCTCTTTGACTGCTAGCCCTGCCTATCCTTTCTCCTGCCTTGATGTTGGCTGTTCAGTTCTTTATTAGAACAATCAGGTGTTTTAGACAGGCAAGGAAACACAGCTTCACAGAGTTAAACAAATGCAAAGAAAGAATGTAACACATCTTTGCACCATTAAGCTAATGTTCCACAGTATAAATAAATGTAACACATCTTCAACTTCTATTCAACAACAATATTTAAAAGTTATCTGTTGGCAGGTTTGGCTGGTTCATACTTAACACTGGGTGTTCTCCAGCTACTGATGTGATAAAATTCAAATTGTCGTAAAAGTTTAGATTAAGATTTAAGTTTAAATTATGATTTAAGAAGACCTAATGCTACAAGATTATCCAAAGAAAGAAATCGTAAGTACCAGAATGTACAAAATCTCTCTCCATTATGTCAAGAGATTAACAGATTCTCTAAACAAAAATGCATACTATTGTTTTCTTTATCATTTCTAAAATAATGGAAGCCACATGTTTGTTAAATAGCACAGTCAATAGAAAATAAGAAGTAAAAAAGGAAAATAACATATTCTTTAACATCAGAGTTGATCAGGTGTCACACTTTACTTTCACTCCACTGGATGAGCCCTCACATTCTAATTGTCTGTGGCAATACCTGGATATAGTGAGCCAAAAAGGAAAAAAAGACATGAAGTTGGTGGGGAAATCAGAGATATTATTCTGTGAGGTTGGGAGAGAGCTGAGGAAGGGAGTAGGGATAAATATGATCAAATTATATCTTGTTTATTTACAAACTTATAAAAATTATGAAAAGAAATGAAGTAAACTTCACAACTGTTTTATTAATAAGCAGTATGATATATATATATATATATATATATATATATATATATATATAAAATATGTGTGTCTGTGTCTGTGTGTGTGTGTGTGTGTGTGTGTGTGTGTGTGTGTGTGTGTGTGTGTGTATGTGTATGAAATAATAGGTCAGATGTAACTAACTTCAACTTAGATTTTTGGGAGGGTGGGACAAAATTATTCTATATTCCATTTAATTTACCTAGCTTTTTCAACTTTCAGCAGCTATGATAAATTATACAATCTATCATTATAGATTTGTTGAGGTTTTTTTTTTCTTGAATCCCAAACTGCATAAAATAAAGAAAAGAAGAAAGAAATGAAAAATCGAAGTTTTTATATAGGATGCAATTGAAAACCCAAAGCAGAATTATAGAGAAGAGCTTAGATATTACCAGATCAAACACTTCCAACCACGTATGATTCTAAGGTCTGTAACAATGACATTGTCAGGTTTCCTGAGTTGGCTGGTACTGACTGAACATAGATTTCAAACAAGAGCCTCTTCTCCAAATGATCTTCGATTACATTCATTCAATGTTAAGATTTGATTAATTTCTGCCAAAATTTCACTTTTATGTTGAAGATTCTGATAGTTTTGCTTCTTCTAACCAATAGCATTTAGCTTTCTCCCAACATGAAAAATTAAAGGTACTTTTCTAATATACATATATGTGTTTGTTATACATATCTTAATATATAAATATAGAAAGATTTAAATGTTTGAATGAACTTTGAAAGGAACAATTATTTACCTTTTGATGACATATATTAGTCTAGAATTTTAAAAATCACTCTACTATACTGTGTCTATTGAGCAGTAAATATCCTTCAAAATTTCATTTGAGTCGTAGGGGTGATGGTATGCAAATTGTATGAATTAAATGAAAGCATGAATTGAAATGTAGTTCAAATATTCAGACATTCCTTAGAAAATATGACAGCAGAAAAATTTTATTATTTTTAGTGCATCTTGTTAGATATTCCTAATTTTTGGGGACTCGAAGTTCATAGATATTTGCATGAACTGAACAAGGAAAACAGAAACATAATAGATGTGACAAAGTGGCCAGGGAAAGTCCAGGAGCCTAAACCCTACAAAAACAACTAGAGACAACTAAGAATGCTGAGTGTGGGAGAAACAGTCTTACTTAAGGAAGAATGCATGAACTGGCTATCTAATATGAAATGATCCGCCATGAAAACAGATACATGTAACAATATGCAGACTGAACAGGTTATATTTTGGAACATACATGCATGTACATATGCATATATGTGCATATAATAACAATTAATGTAAAAAGAAGCCATAGTTTTGAAAGAGAACAAGGAAGGGTATATTGGGGGTTTTGGAAGGTAAAAATGCTGTAATTACATTATAATCTCAATAGTAAAAGAGAAAATAATGACAGCATTTCAGGTATATATTCTGTAAAAGAACTCAATTAAGACTATCTGGTAAGCATCTCTCAAGCAAAAACATGTAAAAGTACTTTTGAAAACATGTGCTAGTGGATGAAAAGGAAGTTATTAGTGATCTTGCAATAAAAGTATATTTAAATATATAACAAAAATTTTAAAATAATACATTAACCTGTTAGAAATCAAATACCATTCCTAAAGGAATATAGGTTTGTTGATTGAACTATTTATTCATTATTTCATTCTGCATGTATGTTGACCATGATGATCTGAAATACACTTTTTACTTCATTTTATAAGCACAGTGTGCTGTGTTACCATGGTGCTAAAAACAGCTTTCCCTCATGGACACAAGGCTTTTGAGGAATGCCTATTTTGTATCTTTCCTTTATTCTCATTTGTGGGAAGAATCTCCTTTCCTATTTATTATTTTTTTTCTTCTTGCTCCCACTCATTCATTAATTTGGAAAATAGATGAAAATTGTACAGCTCTGTCTCATACAGGGCATCATTCAAGTTCTACTTGTACATACCTAATACTGATTGGTTAAAAGACAATACTTTATTTATACAAAGTCCCAGAGACCCAAGCAAGGCAGAATATAAATGGGTAAAAGTTTTCTGAAAACTTAAGTTTTTTATATCTATACAACTTTACTTTTTATAAATAGAATTCTTGATTCCTATTGGCCTGATCATCTTTGTTTCTTTATTGCTTTCCAATTTTGATGGGTGGTAAAGAGAACAAGCAATATATTAAGATTTATTTTAAAATAAAATAGAAATCATGACACATTTGCAAATTTATTTTTGAAATTCTTGTTCTTTCTACTTGACTATTCTATATAAATTTGCAATAATATTTATAAAAAACTATTGTTATATAGGAAGAATTATTTATAGCTGAAATATAGATGGGATATATTATGGGTGGCAGATATTGGGTGGAGGGAGAGAACACAGGGAGAGATGGTTAAAACTGTGAGGTATTTGGGGTGGTGGTGTGGAAAACTAGTGCTATAGAAATTTCCTGATGTATCAAGGTGATCCTAATGAGACCTCCTAATAATGAGAGATACTAATCTCAACTGCCTATCTCTTGTCTCCAGGCAAGGCTGCCAGTGGCAGAACTGGATTGCATTCAGTTGAGTCATGGGCCAGAGGGGTCCCATGGAAATCCCTAAAAAAACAGACTACTGTTGAGACACAGGGTTGCTCTCTGCAAACTGACAGTCAGGGACAACATTCATAGAACTCACTGAACATGAAGTTAGCTGGTGCCACATGAGGTCTTCATCCTTATGTACTAGTTAGTCCTCCTGGTGTGAGAAAATACTCTACAGAATACCAAAAGAGTAATGTGATGCCAACACCACCATAAAACCTTTCGACTACAATCTGTCCTATCTGCAAAATATGCTAGGGCAATATTGGCACAAAAGTAATGGGAGTAGCCATCCAACGTGTAATCGGCCCAATCCACTGGCCAAAAGGTATTATACCCATCACTGCTTGGGTAACCAAAAATCATAAACTAGATAGCCCAGACACCTAGGGTAAAAGTAAGCACAAATGGTCTAATATATGTGTGTATGCACACTCCTAATGGTATACACACATACACATACACACACACACACGCATACGCACACGCACACGCACACGCACACGCACACACATTATAACTCCTAACTGTATTCAGGTATACTCAGAGATCAGTTCCTTATCCAGTCATCATCAGACAGGCTTCCTCTGGCAGCAGCTGGGAACAGATGCAGATTCCCACAGCTGGACATTATACAAAGAGAGAATCTAGAAGCAGGAAAATCTCCATCACATCTCTCCTCTCAGAGCTCAGGGAGTCCTGCAGAAGTAGATATTGGAAAATTATAAGATCCAAAGCAGATGGAAGATACCAGGAGAACATAGTTTTCTGAATCAACTAAATACAGTGCGTATGAGCTCACAGATCTGAAACAGCAAGCACAGAGCCTACATGGATCTACACCAGGTCCTCTGTGTGTATGATATAGCTGCAAGTGTGCTAATGGCACACTTTTGCTTTTCTTCTTCTCTTATCATATCTATGCTCTCACTATTCAAATCTTACCTGAACCAATTTCCCCAATACTCACAGAGAAAATCTCTGTTTCACTCTCTTCATCTGGGATCCAACACAACAAAGAGGGAAAAAAACACTTCCCAGTGAGCACCAGTCTCTGCTCTCATTTATGTAGCTATATCTGATTTAAAACAGAATTTTGTGATGAAGATGAGTTGATTTTTCATTCTAAGATTTCTATAACTTTCAATAAAAACACAAACATAAGATAAGCTGTCTTATTTTCTGTCAGCATGAAGTTCAGAAAAGAATTACTGAGTTACTTGCCTTGACAAACTTGAATAAAGCTCTCTGAGTTTACGTAAGTTCTCAGCATAGGACTTAATAAGTGTGCAGTGTTTGACAGCATATGTACAAGTTTGTGTTTTAAGATGTATACGTATATTAATGTAGTCACATATTTCAAGCACAATATGTTTAAATAGAAGATTGAGTGTTATAATTTTATAGGGTTTTGCTAATAAAATAATATGATGTGATATTAACACAAGGTAATTATATATGAATGATAGATGTAAAACTAGGTAAAATACTTAAAAGATTGAACTCTTTGCTTCCATTATTTTTAGAAAAAAGAATAAAGGAAAGAAAGGAATAAAAATAAGAATGAAGGAAGGAAGAAATGCAGGGAAAAAGGAAAGAAGAATCTAATGAATGAAAGAAGCTAGGGAGCTTTTTGTGACAATAAAAAATTTATCAATATGCTAGCAATATCGTATTTCTTCTAGTACTATAATATATTATTTTTGAAGACTGTTTTACTCTGAACAGAATATAACACAACTCTGAGTGTTCAGGAGACAGCCATCGGCATGTGCCCTTCAGTTTGACAACTGAATTTCAGTTTTATGCAGCTCAGTACATCTTTATTACTATACCAACTGCTCTTATTGCTCAGCACACATGGAGCCTTATCCCAGAATCTATGTGAAATTGAGTGCTTGAGTAGAAATATTCTATCAAATGAAGACTGGAGTTGGCCTGCGATTTCTGTGATTTGTCCTCTCTCAGCATCCCTCTTGACACTCAGCAGCCATAGTAATTACAAAACACACTTGATAAGGTGATTAGATTAATTAAAGTCATAAGAATTCATTTTATAGCCCAGAGACCGTGCTAAACTTTAGGTTCTAGAAGTGATTGAGTCATGCCATTTGTTACTAAAGATATTTGCTGTCTGCTAGCTGTTTTTCTAGTTTACTCATTCATGGGGCTAATAACTTTTTTCCAATTCACATTCAAACATGTGTTTGCCCTTATTTTTTTAAGTGTGGTTTTGCACGATTGTTGTTGTGCTATTAAACATCATAGTGTTTTCTCTATTTTCAAAATTATTTTTTAGCTATAGTATAATTACATCATCCCGCTTCCCTATTTCCCTCCAAATCTTCCCCTACATCCTCCTTGCTCTCTTTATATTTCATAGTTTCCCCTTTTCATAAATTGTTGCTGCATACATGTGTATTCATTCTTTTTTTTGATCCAGAAGCATACTAAGACTGTAATCTGGGTAGTTGTTAGATATCATGTGCTTGGATGCATTACCTTGTTTCAATCTCAATCTTGTAGTAAACCAGAGACCACATTGTCATGAAGTGAAAATTATTTTGTGATCACTGTTCTCCACACCGCTTTTGATTGCAACTGAGTATTGTTATACTCTAGGAGGGGTGGTCATGACCTTAATAATAGCTAATATAAGCAACAGGACTATGTTGACAATATAAAGATAAATGTTTTTCAGAAATAGAACCTTGGAAAAGGGGTTACTTTTTAAAATCCTGTAGTAGTTGTGATCTAGGGAAAATTTTGGTATATTTGATGCATGATTATTTGCTTGTGAGCAACCAAAAATAATCTTGAAAGAAAAATAAGTTACCATTTTTTTTCATAAGCAGAGTATATATAAAAGACATTAAGTAATTTGGGTATTTATTTAATTTTGGGAAAACTATCTTCTCCATACAGGAATAATATTAGATTACATTCACAAAGTCCAAGTAAATTAAATCTGGAAGTAAGGCAGAAAAAAGCATTGATTAATCACAGTTCTTGTGGTACCCAGAATCACACCAAAAACTTGCCATTCAAATGCTCAGGCAGTTTTATAAATATCTGTATTCAGAATATATGTTGACTAGACTTTGGCAAAATACTGCTAATCCGTGTTTCAAGCTTTGAATTATAAACTCTCAAATTGGTTATCCAGTACAAAGTGTTATTGCTGAAATCAGATACACATAAGGAACAAAAATAGATTCAGCAGATTGTTTATACACTATATGTGAATATATGTATTTATAAGTTATATATGTTATATAAAGTATAACAATAATAATCTAAAGGAAAATAAACTCTCAAATGAAGAGGGAGTGTTGAGAGGAGTTTGAAGAAAAGTACTTGTGAGAGGTTGGAGGAGGGAAAGATACGTGGGAAGTGATGTAATTATACTCCAATTTAGAAGTATTTTTTAAAAGAAGAAAATGAAAATAACTGCAAAAAGGAAAAACAATGGTAGCTTCATATAGAATATTTGTCCAAATAGACTATCTGATAATTCTTAGAGCAGAATTACAAATCATATCTTAGTTGACAACTATTCCAAAAGTAAGAGAAAAACACATACAAACCACTTATATGGAAATAGTATATTCAAGACCTTGACAAATGAATTTCAGGTGTAGTATTCTATTGGCATGCATTAAAAGGTAACTTTATTGTTCATAGAAACAACCATAGAGCTGTTAGAACATCTCCATACTATCCTTATGGTGTGTCCTGAGTTCTATATTTTCCACTCAAGGAAAAGTCAACACCTTAGTTTACAGAAGAGGTTAAATTGAGATCAAATTTTCCTTTTGAAATCATTGGCATTCTGATAGTATTTGGAAAATCTTACTAGAACAAGTTAAAGGTAGTCTATCCAGTAGGTATATACATATGCTAATTATAAAGAGTAGATAAACGAAGTTTTTGTCTTTCCAGGACTATTTGTATTTTTATAATTGATGGGCAATAGATAATGTTCTGTTTTACCAGTAGACAATTGTACCTTAATGGTAATGCAAAAGTAAATTGACAGAGGACACCTGTGTATACATTTTTCTGATCATTTAGAAGAAAAGATAAAGAAGATCTGGGGATGTCTGCTAATAGCAACAGATATTCTACATAACTCTGGACTCCATGAGACATACTGTCTCATGGGACAAAGGCATAAAATAATAAAGCAGAACAGCACCGTCCTCTTCATGCCTTCTCACATGAAGTCATAAGCACCCATACAGACATGTGCATAAATAACACACACACACACACACACACACACACACACACACACACACACACACACACACATTAAAAAATTTACTTTCAAGCTTAGATGGAGAGTGCACTATAATGTAGAACCTAAATTATATTCATAGAGTGGCTTTGGGTTTTTACAATATAATTTATTGTGATGTTTTTAGGGTGTATGCTATTGATCATAAATATTAGTAATGACTTTTGCACTGACTGGAATAGATGATATTTTAGTCAATGTTAAGAGGAAAAGAATCATTTGAAACTGGAGGAGGGTGAAAATCCCCAAGGACACAGTGCAGTGAATCACCAGTAAATGGATTGCCTCAGGCCATTAATGGTAGTCCCATGTGGATACAAGTAGATATTAACTGAAATTGACCCTTAATATATTCTAGTTGTCACTCATCTTGAAAAAGAAGCAACAGCTCATGATAAGATAATGTTTATAATGGGATTGGCAATTAAGTTCTTCCACCTGGGATATGTTTCTTCTTGCCAATGTACACATTCAATGTTATAAAAATGCATGCATGAGCTTAAAGACAGCATTAAATACATATATCCTTATCCTTTACCACCTTTAGAGCATAGGAATCCCCTGTGGCTCAAAAGAAGTAAAGGGAATATTTTAATGAAGTATCCTTTTGAAAATAGAAAAAAATATATAGGAGTACACTGGCTTGAAAACATTTCTCAGATCAAAATGTAAATTAGGGATGATAAGATCTCTTACACACACATCTTGACAAGTTAGTAGTCTTAAGCAACACTAAAATTTGTGCATTTTATGCCTTTTCTACTTAATAGTACGTATTCCTAAAGGCCCTGGTGATGAATATTAATGTAATTCCATGTAGCGAACTATACACACTTGTAGCCACTTCATGGTCAACTGGACAGATGGAGTTAAAAATTATGACAGATATTTCATTTCTGGTATAAGAATAAGCAAAATATTTAACAGATTTTCTATTATTTTTGTTATTCTAGGAAAACACTGCGCCTGGTTAGTCAGCAGACGGGCTGATCAAGGTAAGGGAGGCAAAGTTCAAATACATCAAATGATATGCCAATCAATTAACTATGTATTGTGGAGACTAGAAGAGATACCTATGAGTATATTTCCATTCATGGATAAAATGTCATCTGTTTTTGCTATTTAAAAATATGCTTGTAACTAAAATATAAATATATCAATTTTCCCTGTCCTTTTCCTGACTGCAGCCCCCTAACAGTTACCCTTGTTCAAACTTCTCTAACCACCTTAAAACCTCTGAAACCTCTCCAAAACCACCATTCTTAAGTTATCTTTATTATTTTACATACATTAAAGAAACATTATCATGACAATTTCATGTAGTCAGAGATAAATGAGAGAATTCTGTGTCACCTTTCTCATTTATATGGCATTCATTAATTCTTTAGTTTAGAGGTGGCCTTCTTGGTTTCTTAGTATCATGTAAATTGAAACATGATTTCTAAACTTTCCAAACTTCCTCCCAATGTAATGTGAACAAAAGAGGTGAATTCAAACTCCCTATTGACTCAGTTCTTTTCACATCATCAATTTTCTCATGATTGTCAGGTTATGTGTACAATCCTGATATATTTCATTTGAACTGGATATAGTATTTGATGATAGATCATAGTACGCCTATAGGACATGTACAATAGACTACCCAGCTATCCAGTGATCATTGATTGATGCTCAGGGCAATATTCAATGGAAGAAATAGATGGGTCAATATGACAGTAATCTCCTTGTAAATATGCTTTGAAAAATGAACCCATAGTATTTAACAGTGGTGAGTTATTTTCTAAGGGGTGATTTTAACAGAAGATCTGCGGGTTAACATTTTTATATATCCATAGCCTACAGTTACATGGACTGTGCATGGGTTACTTAGGAAATACAATGTAAATTACCCAGGTTCCAAAATGGAATGGTTTATTAAACTGAGGTTATTCAATCACACATACTTTAACATTTAGGAAATTGTGAACTGGGGGATTACAAAAATATTAACAACCATATATACTTTTACTAATCACTTTCTTTGACCTTTTACTTTGTTTCCAAATGCATTTCTGGTGGCTTTCTTTAGTACACTCCCCACCAGGAATGATAGCTTCCTAACATATTTTGAGCTTTCTTTCCATTTTCAATTACCCATCACCTGGGTTTCTCCAGTAAAATATAAGATGTTTAGAAAAATGATTGCATTATTTTCCTCATCTGTTGGGAGCTATGCAGACTAGTATCAGATCAATGGGTTTCTTCAGGGCAAGGCACCTGTGGAAATGGACTCTCACCTGGCAAGGACCAGTAGTCACTAGATAGTGTAGGAATTTGCAAAATTCGTGTATCTTGCAGTTTCTTATTATATTGGTGATTCTTTGGTTTAGTTTTACTTTGTCAGTCATGAATGCAATAGCTGTAATTTTCCCTTTAAATTCTGCTCTTTCTCAAATATTTCCCCCTAAGATTCATCAAGGGCTAATGCTTCTCAAATCTCTTATCTGAAGTTAATAACTACAACTCCCAATACTGGGAACTTTTCTGAATCAACAGAGACAGTTAGGTACATATGAGAAAACAACACTTGGGACATTAACCATACTTCGCAGTTCTGGAAAGGAGAATAAGGCATGCACACACAGAAGAGCGAAAAAGCCTCAGGAATACACATACAGTATCAACTGTGGAGAGTATGTTCCCTGGACACCAAGCACAGAATCATTGGTAGGATCAGTTTGCTATAAGAAAAATATACAATGCCAAATGTAGGATGAACAGATCCATCTTTATCATACATAGAAGTATATATTGGTGGAAGAATACGGTATAGTGAGATGAGAAGAGTGCTTTATCAAGGTCTGCCTTTTACAGAGATACTGAGACATGACACCATCTTGTAGAAAAGGGAATTGTATAAAAGCATATCTTACAGACATCAAAGAATTGTCTGGGTTTGAATATTGTCCTTAAAGCATTGTGCCCATGTCTATTATTTTTTAACTTTGTAACTGCAGGTAGCTGCCAGCTGACATAAGTGCTGTGAGACCAGGATGTGTCTGACTTGATATTTCAGTTATGCCTGAAAAATGCTGAACTCTATGTGTAGAGTAAGGTTATGCAGGGGATGGGGAGGTACGTGTAATTTGGAAAATATAAAGGAGAACAATGGGGGTTTTCATAATGATCACAATGTGTTCCTTAAATTATGATGTATTTATTAAAGTCAAAAATATAAGCCAATATTAAAGCTGTTCATGTAATCCTGGGCATGGGGAAACACTATTTAAGTATAAATAAAGATGGCCTGAACTATTCAGGGCCACTTGACTGCAATCCATTTTCTGCTCAGAAGTTATCCTTGCACTGATGCCCCTTCCCTGTCTCAGGACCTGAACCCAAGCTGAAGCTTGATCTCGTCACTTGCCAATAAAAAAAAATCCTTTTCAACAGCAACTACTGTATAATGGGTATGTAGAATTACTGAGTGAATGAGGGTGCTCAGTATAACAGTGTTGCCATACAACTCCAGAGATGCTATGGAACATACAAATGTCAGTTACAGTGATTCTGCATGAAGCAGAGGACAAAGACATCTATTTTCCAGGCACTGAAATAATTCATCTCTGGATCTTAACACCAGAAAGGTTTAATGAGAAAGAACGAGCAGCTGCAAATCTACAACTGAATATTTCTTTAGTTGAATAATAATATAGACTATAAGATAATAAATTCATATTGATGACAAGTGAAGATGCACTTGCCTTTCTTCTTAAAGTAAAGAGCATCTATTTTCATTTCAAGCTTCTGATTCAGGTGCTTTTGGTGACTCAAGATAATGTGTGTAATTTTGTTTCTTCTCTTACACTTAAAATGTAGGAGTTACTTAATAATAAATTACTTGACATCTTCAATAATAAGAAAATTTGAGTTGAGGTGGGTTTTTTGACCTGAAAATAGCAAATTTTATGGAAGCATTTATTTTTATATATAGAACTCATACAAAATTAAACATAACACATTCCTTTGTTAACATGTATTTTACTTAAAGACCTTAATTTTAACTGATGAATGATGTGTTATCAATAATTTACAAAATTTTTCCAACATTAATGAATTATACACTTGCATTAATATCTTATTTATAAAATGAAAGACCATGAAACAATATAAATCAGTTATAAACATTTAATTTTTTTCTTGTCAATACAAGATAGAATATATAACTATGAATATTGAACAATAGAGTATACATTTTCCTTTTATTCAGCTTTGAATAACTAGGTTTGTTGCATTTCATTTTAAACAATTTTAATATTAAGGGAGTAATATTATAATATATTTCTATAAACAATATATAAATATGTCCATATGGAGCAAATCATATGAGACAGAAAAGTATAGAAATCACATTAACGTAAATGTGATAATGTCATGGGAATAAAAAATACGAAGACATTTTAAAAATACATGAAATAAGCCAAGACAGTAACAATTGATATGATATCTCTTCTTTCATTTTTGAAAGATATAATGGCATAAAGAGATGTTTATATTCTAAGTTTCTAAAGCTCTGAATATATCAAAATGCACAAAGATGAAGAATTAAAGTTACACATTAAATCAAGTTCACTGATCCACTGAATTTATGATGAAAATATAATTTTAACTTATTAAAGTAAAGTAAGTACAGACCTTAGGGTCCTTTGAATTAGAGGGCATTATAGAAAAGAGAGTCAAGATAAATAGTGGGAAAAGAAGTCAAGTTACTTTATTCAGTTTGAAGAGGATAACCCAGATTTGTGCAAACTGGGATTCTTAATGCTGGGAAAGGCAAGAAAGCAGATTCTCTCAGGTTCTTTCAAATCAATGTTTATAGGTGACATGATGGCTTTACGAGACCAATTTTGGTCTTTAGACATATATAAATTATTTAATATTTTGTGCTGTTTAATCTCTACATCTGTGGCAATTTTTATCCTATGCATAGACAATTCTATTTTGAATAGCTTACTTTTTATTTCCACACACAAAATAGGCCTTTTCTCTGCAATGCTCTTTTCTTTGTGTGACCACCATGCTTAGGTAGTATATCATTTGTTCTTTCCCTCATTCACATGCCTAAGTATTAATGCTACCACATTCCCTGTAATATTCCCAATCTAAGTATTTTTAAATCATATCAACATTTTTGTGTCTTCTATATTATACTTTAAAATGTCATTCCAATAAATTCACTGGAACATAATACCTTAGTTATCCAAGAGTTCTAAACATGTCTCCAGACACCGCTGTTGCACTATTTACTTGATTTCATTCTTGTCTTACTTCTAAGAGGGAAGTATTTTATTATTATTATTTTTTAAACACAAATTTTTGCATCCCAAGCTTCTGTGACAAGTACAATTCTAGAATGACCCTGAGATTTCTAACCCTTCTTTTGCACACTACACCTTTACTTCTTCTGTATGAACTCCACTTGTGAATTAGATGGAATATTCTCCCATGATTATGCCATTTGCATGATATGTACATTTTGCAGAAGTAACTAGCAACTCAGATAAATTGAATTTCAGTTAGGAAAAGAAGCTATACTTCATAAACCCCTTTAAAATATTCAGACATATTTGAAGGTCTGGAGCACCTTAAAACATGTGGGGACAGATAAGTCGCAGGGGGCAGACAGGTAAATTCTCTAACACCTGACAACAGTCCTATGTGAAAATTTACAAAAATTAAATCCTTTGTTCCACACCAAATATAATTTTCATTTATAAACAACTCTGAACCTCAAATGAGATCAAAATTTCCATGCAAACTTTATCATATTAAATCCTTGAACATGGAAATCATGGAAAATATGCTATGCTTTCTGGTACAGAACATATGAGAGAATAAAGGCTTGCTGTTTTACTTTGCTAAATTGATAACAATTGGTTATACAGTATCAGTAAAGTTATTCTTTCCCTTGTCTATGTTTTCTTGACTAACTATTGAACACACCAAAGGATTCAGTGAATGGAATCAGGAATCACCTCCTCAACATCCTTCAGGTCTTCAGTGGCAACACTAATCACTGAAATCCCAGTAGGAATGTGATATTGTTTTGCTATCAAACTTTGTATGTAGAGACTGTTCTAGAGGTACTCATTGGCCTTTGCAGAAAATGTAGTCAGGGCTGTTGTGTGTCCCTGCCTGCCAGAGGTTGGGATTAATCTCTCCCACTTGTGTCCCCCAAGTAAACACACAGAGGCTTATATCAATTATAACTGTATGGCCTAATGGCTCAGGCTTGTCACTAGTTAGATCTTACATCATAAAATTAACTCATTTCTATAAATCTATACTTTGACACATGGCTTGTGGCTTATGGATACTTTACATCTTGCTTCTTCTCGCGGCAGCTAGCAGTGTCTCTGCCAGTCTTCTTCCTGTCTCTCTCTTTGAATTTCCCACCTGCCTCTAAGCTGCCTTGCCATAGACCAAACGGCTTTATTTATCAACCAATCAGAGCAACACAAAATCGAAGCATACAGAAAGACATTCCCCCATCAAATCAAAGACATTCTTTCCATTGGTGATAGTGTCAAACCTATTTTTTTTTTGAAACTGTAGAGAACACTTGGTTCTGTTCTGGTATTCAAGTTATATTCCTCTTCACTTGGCTAGTTATACAGATTAAGTCAAAACTAACTGGACTACCTCTCCACTTCCCTCCTAAGAACACCAAGATCAAATAGCTAGTGTCATAGGTCTTAGTGAGCCAGACCAAATTCCTCAGTGCTTTGACTTTGCTGTTCATTACAATAACTGCAGCTCCCTTGTCCTTTATAAGTAAGTACTGCCATTTGACCTCTGCCACACTGGCACCCAATTAACTCCACTGCTTTTAGAGATCTGGTTCAGTGGATGTAGCTCCCACTGAATTTACAACCTGCCTAGAATAACCATTTGGACCTTAAGGAATGTTTGGGCTTCCCTCAACAATTCATTCCTATGGACCGCAACAGGACTTAAATGAAAAAATCCCCTTTAACATGTCAATCTGCTTATGATTTAGAGAACTTCATTAGTATCTTAAGAAAGTAAGATAATTCAACACATTTGAAGTAGTCCAAATTCTGTTCTATATTTTATCCAGCCAATAAGATAAATTCTTAGTGACTTCCTAAACCTTCAATATTATTATTATACTACTATTTTCAGAATTTCTGTTTATTAGATTCAAACAAATAAATTTGGTGAAATCAATATTTATGTTCCTCCCAAATTTTCACCCAGATGTTCCTTAGGACTATGTCTATTTGAATTAGGAAAACCATCTAGTTATTTTATACTGTAGCATAATTTCTCAGAGTTCATGTACTATTCCTCCATTATAAACCCATATTTGAATCTAGTTAGAAGTCTGATTCCACAGAAAGATACTAAGTGTAGGTCCTGACAGAAATATTTTCTTACAAGACAGTGACATACGCCTTCTCTAACATTGCTATCTCCTCAGATGAGGGCTCAGGAGAACTGATAAATTCTGTATTTCATGAGACAGCATTTTCAGTATTCCTTCTTTCACAATCAATACCATCATTGTAATAGCAGAAACTCTTCAAGGTCAGAAATGCAATTTTCCTTTTACTACATGACAGAGCTCTGAGGTTGAGATGCTTTTCAGATATCTCAACTTCAAGTGTTGTGTCTATGGACAGACACAAAGATGCTCAGGTCAAATGTACTTGAATTTGGAACACTGGAACTACCCTTTATTTCTGTACATTTTCTGTATTATAAAGAGAAAAGAAATATTAGCTTCATTTTTAAAAGATTCTGAGAAATACAGTGGACACATGTGCGAATTTGTTAAAAATATGTAAGAGGGAACATTCATGTGTTTCTATTTTCATGGCCAAGCAGTGTTCTTTGTCACTGAGAAATAGGAATTGATGCTTTAAACAAAATAAGGCTTGTAAATCAATTCCAGGAACGTAGGAACTAATTCAAGAAATCAGTTTAATGTTCTTCTTTTCTAAATCCCTCGCCATCAGAATCTGTTAACAGTCAAGTTTTTAGAGAAACTAAGTGTAAGAAAGATAGGCATAATCATATGAGTATACAGATCAAAATGGATATATAGATAGATGCTAACACACAGATATTTATGGAGGGAAGTATATTTTTTCTCTAATATATGTGTGTGTATAGATGCAAAATTGATATTGATATATAGATAGGGATACATGTGAATATAAATGTAGTTATGAATATATATATATATATATCCATACCTACACACATATAGATATAGATTTATAGATAGATGTATAGTCTACCTAAGTTAACAAGTAAAATTAATTTCTGACATTTAGCAAACATCTTCCACTACATTTATTGAAGACATTCACACAGGAAATGAGCTTTATTTTATCTTTCATGATTCATATCTCCCTTTACCTGAAATCGTTTCTCCTCATCACCTAATATTATTTCTTGGTATCCTTCCTAAATAATATATTACAACACAGTTACAGCTCTTTACTTATATTATCTATCTATCTATCATCTATCTACCTACCTGTCTATTTTTCTATCATTCTGTGTGTATGTGTGTGTGTGTGTGTATGTGTGTGTGTGTGTGTATGTGTGTGTATGAAAGTGTGTATGCCTAGAATCTGCATAAGAGGAAGAACACTGTTATTTTTTCTTTTTGAGTTTTCCTCACCCCACTTAATTTTATACTCTCAAAGTCCATTTCCTGTAAATATCATGATTTCATTTTTCTTTACAGCTTAATTATATTCCATTTTGAATATATACTGAATTTTCTTTATCCATTCATCTGCTGATGAGCATAAAGGTTGATTCTATTCCTTTGCTATTTTAAAAAGGTCAGGTTATAAAAGCATAGATATGAAAACACCCCTCGGTAGATGCCCAGGAGTAAAATAGCTAAGTCATATGGTTTTTCTATTTCTACCTTTTGACGAGTCTCAAAATTGATTTCTATAATGGCTTAACTAATTTGTACTCCCACTAGCAGTGAATCAGAGACCCCTCTTCACACCCTTTCCAGTATTTGTTGTCAGATTTCATTTCCTTTTTCTAAAAAAGTTTTATTGGTTCTTTTCGAATTTCACACAATACATTCTTATCCGACTTATCTCCTCCCCGCTCTCCTTTAGCAACCACCCTCAGCCCTTGCAACCTCTCTCACAAATCAAAATGAAATTTGGAAGAAAAATTAAAATCCAAAACAAAGAAACAAACAAAACAAAACAAAACAAAGATAAAAGAAGAATAATCAATCATTCATCTTTAATATGCAAGTGTTCATTGCCAGAAGTAATTGGTCTGGCTCCAGTCCTCTGGTTTCTGTTATACCAGCAATAATGGGCTCTCACTGGGGTTCCCCTTGGATATCCTGTTGCCCTGTGTCATGGAGATCCTGATATTTTGGATTTATAGGTATGTCCTCTTCACATGCTCCAACAGTTCATGGATTCGGTGGATGTTGGGGAAGGCCAAATCAATAGCCCTGGTTCTGGGCCTGGGTAATACCTGGAGTGGTCAGCCTGCCAGCTTTCTCTCATGGTCAACTGCTCATGGAAGTCCTCCACCACTTCCTTGGCTAGCTCACCCAATGCAGCCTGCAGCAAAGTGAGGGGCCGCTTCTGCTCTCAGGTCCTAAGATCCAGGTCACCCACACTAACATGGCCTGGGCCAGCTCTACTGTTTTGTCCAGGCAAGGTGCAGGGCCTTCTCTCCTGCTTGCCAAGGGGTAGGGTCAGCTCTTCTGCTCTCAAGCCCTCATGGATGGCTATCCTGTCGCCTCCACTGCAGGGTCAGCTCTAGTGTGTTATGCAGGGCCAACTCTCCTGTGTACTGCAGCTGGTGAGGGGTATGGCTAGTTCTCTTACTCTCTTGGCACCAGGGCCAACTCCCTTGCCTACCACAGGTCACAGGGGGAAAAGGGGGAAGGGCATCTTTCCCTCCTCACTGCCACTGCATGACAGATGGTGTGTGTGTGTGTGTGTGTGTGTGTGTGTGTGTGTGTGTGTGTGTGTCTCGGGGGACCTTCTGTTGCTCTTACGTCCTCAGGGTTGTCTCACTTGCATCCCTACATCAAGGTGAACTCCAGAGTGCTGCCCAAATTGGGGTGGGGGGCGTTCTCTCCTGTGCCGCAGCTGGTGAGGTTCAGGGCCAGATCTCTCACCTGCCTCAGGAGGTAATGGGTGAGGGGGGCAGGACATCTTTATCTCAGCTATGCCTCCACGTGGCAAAAGAAGGCTGGGTCAGTTCTGCTCTCACACCCTCAGGGTTGACTCACCTGCATTTCCAACTACAGGATCAGCTCTAGTGTGATGACCAGGTGAGGGGCGCAACTGCCCGGTGTGGCTGGGGCCCTCTTTTCCTAGTGTGGGGTGAGCTCTTCCCCGAGAGGGCAGAGCCAGCTCTCCTGCTACATTATCCAGCGAGGAAAGGGACCAGCTATCCTAGGACCAGTGAAGGACAGGACCAGTCAGAACGGTATTGCTCTAACAAGCCCTTGTGCTAATACAGGGCATGGGCATCATCAGAGACTCCAGCTGCAGCAGATACGACCCAGACATGGACCTGGGCAGCAACTTAGACCCGGATGTTACCACGGCTCAGTGGTAGCACAGACCACTCAGATCCATAAGGCCCTGTGTAATGGTATTTGCTCTGCCCATGACCTCCAGAGGAGAGGAGGGAGGTGTCTCGGTGGTTAAGAGCACTGACTGGTATTCCAGGGTTCAACTCCCAGGTAGTCCGGAGTCTGGGATAAACAAACAAACAAACAAACAAACAAACAAATGATAAATAAATAAATAAATAAATAAATAAATAAATAAATAAATAAATGGAAGAAGGGGCCACATGACCCCCCTCTCCTCTCTTTAAGCGGTCGCGTACAACAATAGCCAGAAGAACTGCCTCCTTTGGCCATATAGCCTGAAGCTTATGGGAGCAAATACCACTACTACAGCCTCGGTGGCAGCATGTCGATTCGACACAAAAGTGGTCTCAGATGGCTGAGACCCTGGGTATCTGTAGAGCTCCCGGTCCTAACAAGCTCCAATTGCTGCAGGGTCATGCATGGACTGGACTGTAGGCAGTGGCCTGTGTGCAGATGTCCCCAAGGCAGATACCCACATGGCCCTCTGTGTAGTGAAAGGACAAAGCAGAAGCCACAACAGGCTGCTCAGTCTTCTCTCAGAGATCAGGCCTGAATTTCAGTTTCCTGAGACTTGAGCAAGCTGTTTCTGGAAGGGCCTTGAGCAAAAGACATAGTCCTTGCAGTAGCTCCCTTTCTGCACTTAGTCTGACTGCTCAAGGTTCAGCCAGTTGTTTAATGTCTGGGACCCCTCACCAATTTAGAGCTATAACTTAAATTAACCCAATTGCTATTAATCTACATTCTGCTGTGTAGCTCTTTACCGGTCCTCCATTCTGTATGTCCAGTTCCCTCAATGTCTGGCTGGTAAACTTCCCTGTGCCTCAAAAACTCTTCCAGTTAGGCTCTCTCCCAGGAAGTCTCAGCTATTCTCTCCTGCCTAGCTCTTGTTCATTCAACTCTTTATTAAACCAATCAGAAGATGCCTTTCACACAGTGTGATCAACTATCCTCCAACATTTACCCCTTTTTGTCTAAATAAAAAGAAATAAATTTAACTCTAACACAGTAAAACTACATACAATAAGAAAAATTATCAGGTAAAAATTATATTCAAAATGTCCAGTCCATTTGTATTTAGCAAATTCTCAATAAGTACTCTATTATCTACCCTATCTTGGTGAGTCCAAAATTTTAAACCTAAACCACTTACCATCATATCTTATATTGCCAGCCTTAAGATATCCTTTTAGATCTTAAAACACTTTCTTAGATAAATAACTTAACTTCTTATGTCTCTCAAACTTTATAAACTCTACAACTCTTTTGTAAGTTTCTTTTCTGAAATTTGAAGTAAAGAAAACTGTATTACTATCTTGTCTTCAACTCCCTTCAAAGACCCAAAAAGATATATTACCTGAGTGAATAGAAATGCAGAGCAAACAACTTCCAAAACAATAAAAAGGAGATAGGCAGTTGGCTGCCTGGACAGTCACACAAGTTTCCTCTGCTACATTGGGGCATCCATCTTCAGCCTACAGGTCTAGAATATCTGACAAACTTTTCTGTGAAGCATGAATTTTGAAGGACTGTCCTACCTTGTCTTGAAAAAGTTTGGCAGTCACCTTCTTTTGTGTCCTGCTTGTCCAATTTGGACAGCATATTGCCAGCAATCAAGGCAAGGGAAGTTTCTTGCCCAGTGTTTAACTTGCCACAATGAAAGCAAACCCCATCTGGAAGTTATGTGATGTTCATCATCTTTTTTTTTTGAAGTAGCTTGGCTTTTGAAGAGGTATCTCACTTTCATGAAAATCCTTATGTTATTTTGACATCTTAAATGTTGTAGATCTCTGAAGTGTTTAAGTACCACCTATCTAAAATAGATTACTTGAAAACATACTTAACTATCCTATCATTCATAAATCACCACTTTTTTCTTTCAGAAAGAAATCACTGAATCTAAGTTTTTTTTTAGTTTCCTCCATTACCACAACCAATAACAACTTGCAACCAACCCCCCTAAATAATGACAAACATCTATATCCCACAGAATGATTAAAAACCACTCACCCCACTTCAGGAGTGTGAGCATCATGTTCTTAAAATTACTTCTTGTTGTCTGGGGGCAATGGCATCTTAAGGGGTTAACAGACCCTGAGAAAACTGAGATAATGGTCAAGTCCTGTGAGAGCTAGCTCTTGTGCAGTCTCAATGTGATGAGAAAGTACAGAACTTATCTGAAGTCCTGGCTGGGATTGTCTGTGAGGCTAGTCCAACTCAGCTGGCAGCTTTGAAGTTGTTCTGGGCAGTTTGCAGTCTGAAGCTGATCTCCGGGTTGTGTTTGTCAGCTTAGTGACCTTACCATAATCCAGGTGGATTAATCACTGCAGGTCCCCATCATCTTCTTGGAGCCCTCAAAGGACACTGCCAGGAATGGTCATGGTTCAGTGAAGGAAACATAAACATTTCAAATGTCATATACAGCATATCTCTAGAAGGTTAGAGGGCCACAATCTATTAAGTACATCCGAGGTATACAACCTTAGATTCTTTATACCTGCTTCAGACTCAAACCTGAAAATGTGTACAGGAAGCTAGATGAAGTTTACTTCTAGAATTAGTACTCTGTATGACTACTAATATCTCCACAGAAATTATATCTATATATTATAGGTTTTAAGATAATATTTATATCTTAAGAAAAATTTTATAGAATCAAAATAAAACCAAAGGATTATGAGATTAGTGGCAATAACATAGTCCCATAATTTTGGTTTTCTTCTGTCACATACCAGGTGGGACTTTTGACATGAGTTAGAGATTTTAGAATTTTCCTTAACAAGCATGCTTGGGTTTAGAGAAAGAGAGAGCCATGCTCCAGCTCCAAACCAACTTTGATTGAATTGGGACCACAAAAAGACCATTTCCTTTTTATGTTTGAAGAGAGCAGCAAAAACAAGCACTTGGGAAAATTTATGGAGTTCTGCCCTATTGGAGGTGTGCTATGCCTTCAACTTTTTTTGAGGCTGGGGGACATTTTCTCTTGATGATCAATCGTTCTTCTACCAATGTCTCATTTGTCCAGTGGTCTTTATATTCCTTAGTTAGATGATTTTATTCTTGAAAGAAAAAAAAATAAAATCCTGCCCAACCCTTACTTTGGGGAGTTCTTTTTTGGCACGTTTTATCTTTGTTAAGGCAAAATGTTTTTTGGCAACAGAAAAAGTATTGTCTCTTAATTAAATTTTTTTTTGGATTTTTGAAATTAAATGTACCTTGGTATGTGTGGGTAAATATACCTATTTCCCACTTTTTCTTTATGTGTATACACACACACACACACACACACACACATATACATACACACACACACACACACAAAGTTAAGGTGTGTTTACTTTTAGGTAACAAGGGACATTCATTTTGTATTTTAGCTTGTCTTTTTAGTAACTCTTTGAATTTACTTAAAACATATTAAAACTCTTAACTGGGTTTTTTTTTTTTTTTTTTTTTTTTTTTGGTTTTTCGAGACAGGGTTTCTCTGTGTAGCTTTGTGCCTTTCCTGGATTAACTGGGGTTTTAATACCAAACAATTAAAAAATCTTTTTTATTTGAGAAGAAAATTTAAATCTGATATTCAAGATGGCCTGGGATACATGGAAATCTATAGTTTAACATTCTAGTATGGAATTAAGAATCCCCATTTTTTCTTTCAATGCAGTAAAGCAGTTATGCCTTGGGTAAATTATCATATATATATATATATATATATATATATATATATATATATATATATATATATAAAAACCTGATCAAATGAAAAGCATTTGCTAGTCTTATAACTTAGTTTGGATTGAATGACCAAGCTGTTTTATGAACTATTATCTCTCCTTAATCAAGACATCTCTCCTATTTGAATCTAATCGTTATCAATCTTGATGATATCCATAGATTTTTTTCCCCCTGTGGACACAAAATAAAAACCTTTTCCCTAATATAACGCATATCCTGGTATCCATTCTGAAGTCAACACATAACACATCCTTAAAATATGCAGGTTGGTTTAAATCAGCAGTTTTTTCTGTTATCCAATGTCTTTTCATAGTTGTCTTTGTTCAGTAGCATTTAAAAAATTTAAAGTTAATAAAGTACCATGTAGAATCCAGATATCCTGTATCATATTTGCCATTTTTACATGGCTTATCTTTTTATATTACTTTACTGTTTCTTTAAAGATTTTATTTCTTTTTTTTAACTAATTTTTCTAAGACTATCTGTACCCATTTTCTTTTTCTTTCTTTTTTCTTTTCCCAGCATCTAAGCACATTCTCAAACACATTGGACTTTTTCAGAGGTTTTCTAAGTCTGGACATTTCTGCACATTTGGTACCTTCTCTGACACATGAGCCAAACCCTAAATGGCCTGGCTAACTAACCCTTGGCTCTGCTTAGCACATGGCACTGGCAGCTGGCTCCGCCCCCTAGGATCTGTCCAGCAGGCTCTCCAACTGGTTCTGGGATGTGGCCCTTGTCTGCTCTTCAGTAACAGCTTAGCCTCATGTCCTCAGGTATTGGCAGAAAGCCAAGTTTACCTGCTCCAGCTCTGGGAAGTTGGTATGCCTGAACTGCAGCAGGCATTTCTACTAAGTGCCTAGTAGCTAGTAGCTGGCTGCCCAAGTGCTAGACTGCACAGCGGGGGCTCTTAAAGGAGCCATGCCTCTGTACACTGTGAGCACCAGGTCTGCTTGGAAGAGGTGATTACTAAGAAGCCATATCCAGCTCAATGTTTAGAACTGTTTTTATTCAGCTTTCTCAGACCTTATGTGGATATATGTGGCCCCACATAGTGTGCCAAATATAGCCAGACTTTCTTTGTACCCCCAGTTCCCAAATAATGACATGGAGACTTACTATTAATCATGAATGCTTCGTCTTATCTTAGACTTATTACCAACTTGATCTTATACCTTAAATTAACCCATTTCTAACCATCTACAATCCACCATGTGTCTCTTTACTTCTCCATTCTGTAAGTCCAACTCCCTCCATGTATGACTGAAGAACCTTCACATGCTTTAGAGTCTTTCCCAGTTCCTCTCAGTCCCTAGACATCCTACCTATTCTCTCCTGCCTCGCTATTGACCACTCAGCTCTTTATTAAACCAATCAGAAGGCATCTTTCACATAGTGTGATCAAATGTGATTGCACAGGTTACCCAGATTGGCATGGCCCCCACAGCACCTTGGCCCTAGGATACCATCAGCGCCCTAGTGGCAGCCCAGACCAATGGCCACTCACTGTCCCCAGTGGTTATAGAAGCTACAGAAATCAACACATCTCCTAGGATGCTCCACAGTCCCAGACCAAGACCTGGCCCTTGGCCATAGCCCTAGTTCAGACATCACCCTGGACTCAGGTGGCCAGCAGTGACCAACACGATAGCCTGTTCCTCACCACCCTCACCTCACCTCTCCGGATCCGCCTCTCTCCCCAGTCCAGGAACCATTCATTCTGCTTCACCCTCTTATCCACCTCCCCACCCTGCACTCTCTAACCACAAGGATGCCTGACTACCCAGCACCAGGGCTTTTGCTAGGGTAACAGTTTGTGCTCGGTTAAATCATGTCTGCCCAAGCCTCAAGGCATTGTGCAGAGCTGTTGCCTTTCCTCTCTCCCGTGCGTGGGACTAGAAACCTCAGGCAGCACTTGGTATGATGGTGCCCCACCTCTTAGCACCAGAGGCAATGGCCTGGTTCCTTGTTGATTCTACCTGCCCCAGACCAAGAAGTCTAGGGGAATCTGTCTGTGTCCTCTGAGGATCTCGTCAGTTTTTTGATGGTAGCATTCTGACTGTGTGAGGTAATATCTCAGAGTAGTTTTCATTCACACTTCACTAATAACTAGGAATGTTCAACACCTTAAAACAGTCATTGGTCATTTGTTTCTTCTTTTGAAAACTTTTCATTTCAATAATCCGTTTTTGATTGTTGGTTTTATTTCCTTGCTACTTAATTTCTGAGTTGTTTGCAAATTCTCAATATTAACCCCTTGTCTAAACTGTAGAAATTTCTTCCAGTCTGCAATATATACACACACACACATATATATTTATTCTTCTGACATATATATATATCAAAAGAAACTGCCATATATATTTCATATATAATTTGTATATATTTATATATAAATTTATACACGTATATATGTATATGTATTATATAAATACATAATTTCTTGTAGTCTCATCTGTTGATATTTGAGGCTAGTTCCTATGCTGTTGATGCTTGGTATGGAAAATTTATGCCTACCCCAAGTTCTTACAGAGTACTTTTTATGTTTTCCTTTAGAAATTTAAGCATTTCCTGCATTAAATTAAGGTCATTGATCAATTTATAATTGATTTTTTGTGAAAAAGGAAAGATGGGACTTAATTTTATTCTTCTGCAGGTGAATATCTAGTTATGCCAGTGTCCTTTGTTGAGTAGCTTTTACCATTTCAAGTGTTTCTCTCTTTTTTTGTTGTTTGTTTTGAGATAAGTTTTCTCTGTGTAGTTTTGGTGCCTGTCCTGGAATTCGATCTGTAGACCAGGCTGGCCTCAAACTCACAGAGATCCACCTGCCTCTGCCTCTGCCTCCAGAGTGCTGGGATTAAAGGTGTGCACCACCACTGCCAGCTCCCAGTTTCACAATATTAATTCTGTCAGTCTGGGAGCGTGGGGGTCCTTCGTATCCTCTAGTGCCTTTCCTTTTTCTTTGTCTTTTATTTTTGTTGTAGAGGATTTTGTTTCTGTTTTTTGTGTTTATTCCTTGGTAATTAAATTTTAATGTGTTATGAATGAGATAGTTTTCTAGTCTCTTTCTCTGAGAATGTATATGTGTGTATATATAAAGAAATTGTAGGACACAAAAAATCAATATATAAAAAATAAGTTTCATATATTGATTTTTTTGTGTCCTACAATTTTATTGTTTATTAGATTTAATAGTTTTCTAGTTATTTCCATTTCTTGGGTATTGTCAACAATGGTACTTGTGGGTATGGGAATGTATGAATCTCTTCAAAATGGAAATTCTTTTTTATTATAGTCCCCACAGTGGAATGTCTAGATCATGAAATAGATATTTTACCTCATTTGAGAAAACTATGTTCTGTGTTCCATAATGACTAGACTAACATACTGTTTTACAATTGCTCAAGGGCTCCTCATTCTTAACATTCTGAATAGCATGATATACTTTTATATCGCTTTTGTAATGGCCATTTTAAATAAAGGTAATTTTTCATTATTGCTTGGCTAGCATTTCCCTAATGATTAATGATGTTGAATTTTTTCACATTATTGGTCATCTGTGTCTCACAGTTTCATATTGATCATTATTTTGACTGTAATATTTATGACTATTTGATATTAAGATGTTTGAATTTTATACAATATGCTCATTAATTGCTAGACAGTTTGCACATTTTTTTGCATTATATAGAATGTGTTTGTTTAATTTTTTGTTTTTCTTTAGATGCTTTTTAAGCTTGAAATATTTCCTCTTGATTTTTGTTGCCTTTTCTTCTCATTCTTTTTTTTTTGGTTTAACTATTAAATAAATAAATGAATAAATAAATAATAAATAAATAAGTAAAACACCCATTCTAGTGTACATCACATGTTTATTCCATATTTTCTTCTTATAGTTGCAAAGCAACAGTTTTCATATTTAGGGAATTGTCCATTTTAAAACTGTTTTTGTACCTGGTAAGAAACAGTGGATCTATTCTTAGTGGATTTTGTAACTTGTAAGAGATAGTGGATCTCCTTCATGGAGATAGTGAATTTTCTTGTACTATTTATTTCAGATCATTGTTTCCTGGGTGCATATTCTATGTAACATTAGAGTTTACCCCAGATGTGTAGGCTACTTCTTGTTTGTACACTGAGTCTAATTATATGTTAAATTTGTCTTGTTCTCATTGGTATAGTCTTGAATTACTTATTTTTGTAAGTCAGTTTGTGGTGCCTACTTCTCTGTTCCCTTTACTTAATGTTGTTTTGCTTTCATGGTTTGGAGATTTTCATGTTTTGTTTTGTTTTGAAGTTCTTATGAATTTCAGCATTTTTTGTGTGCCTTGGTAAAGAACAGCTTGGAGATTTGATACAGTTTGCACTGAATCTATATATTGTATTAGGTAATATTTTAACAGGATAAAATTCATCTAAGCCATTATTACAGAATGCATTCCACTCTCTTTATCCTGTCCATTTTACTTCATTAATACTTTACACTTTTCTATGTACAGATTTTTCACCTCCTTGGCTACATTTATTCCCAAGCATTTACTTTTAATTTATTTTGTGTAGCTCTTAAAAGTGAGATTGCTCCCATTATTTTGTTTTCATATAGTTCAACACTTGTAATTTCTTTCAGAATCCTGTTTTTTTCTATTAGATAATCTAATTTGGAAGTTTGATTTCACATTCTACTAGATAAAAAATTATATTGCCTGAAGTGAAACTTCACCACTTAAAGAAGAGTATTTGCAGTATTGTTCCAGCATAGTAAAATATTTTTTTTAAAGAGCTGTCTTATAGGTCATGGGACAAGCTGAGATTCTACATTTTATTTAATATCATTCCACTAAATTTAGAACATCTTTTACAATAGTGTTAATTATCATTAAGTAAGACAGCTCATAGCACACTTGTAAAAACAACTACTGATGCAAACCAAGGTTGTAAATTATGAAATAACATACAATAAATATTTCATAATTTAATTTGTTTCAAGATCCCACTTTAAACCTGGATAGAAAATACAGTTAATGCTAAACTATCACTCAATATTACAGATAAATATTATGAAAAAAACTCTTCATCTTTCTTAACATATAAGCATTTTATTTCCATAATATAAACTGAATAATTTTAATTACATAGCTAATATTATGTATTCCTTGTCAAAGCTATTGTCAGTGCTCTTGATTGCCCTCCAGAACTTGACGTTAAAACACTGTTGCTAAAGATACCACATATTTATTCATAAGACATGGAGAAGTCAAATTTGTACTCACTCAGAATGCTAGAGTACCACTCTCAAATCCCTCTTAGTTTAGCCATCTCTGTCTTGGGTGTCCTTCCCTTCCCTCCCTGTTTTATGACTTTCAAACAACTCATTTACAAATCACCTTGATAGCACAACTAATTCAAAGCAAAACTTTGGCAAAGTATCCCTAAAGTAGTAAAGATATTCACCACGTATTGTTGCATTATTTATTTAAGGGAACAAAGCATCATCTCAGGTACCGAAAACATATATGAGGATCTCCCTGTATTCCTTGCAATATATTAATCCTATATCCAGTGAAATCATATATAAAAATCTAGTGTTCATTCCTTTTCAGAGTATTACCATAAATTAATGCTAATACATAGGTGTGGGGTGATCATGACTACAAGTATAAGACATTAAGTGTAGAAGATAGACAAGTAAAAGCATGTAATGTTTTTTTTTTAATTGACTCCTCAATTAATTTAATACTTGGCAAAATTATAGTATTATTAATTGAACTATTTTGTACTTTTCCTCATTATTCTGCTTCTAGAATTCTCATTGCACATTTTATACTTGTTACTTTCTAATTCCTGAGTATTTGAATACTCTGCTTTCTCTTCTTCCCTTCCATTTTTGGATTATGTATTCTTTTCTTCTAGGTGAGACACTCTGTGTCTTGTGAAATTTCCAGTCTCAGTATCCAATTCTTCTTGAGTTGAGGCGGATCTACTGAAGTCTATCATATACGTGTTTTATTTCCTTTACAGTGTTACAAATCTTCTGCATTTCCTTTTGGCTTTTTATTCTGTATAATTTCCACCTCTCTGCTTACATTTCCCATCTATTTGTTCATGCATCTTGCTTATTCATTAGAGACCGCAGTATATTAATCATCATTTTTCTAAATGCTCATTCCTGGAATTCCTGAATCTGTCATGACTGTTATCTGTTCTGATGCTATCTCTGTGCCTTTAAATAATGGGTTTCATTTTTTACATATAAAGATGTCTTGTGTTTTTTCTTGATAATATGTTATGAAATATTGGGTATTAGATAAAATAGTCAATTTTAGGAGAATGAAATAAGATGCAGGAGGATGATAATCACTGTGCAGACCTACAGTTTGGCCTTGGTGTTTTAATGATCCTGTGTGTCTAAACTTTGAACTATGAGTTTCACAACTGAATTTTTTCAGTACTGCAGATGGAACTCATGTATTTAAACATGTTAAACAAAAGTTGTACCACTGAACTATGTCTACACTCACACTTTTTTTATATGATTAAGGAAAGGTTGTATTTTACAAACATGCCATTTATGTATACTCATTCATTATTTGTGAAACATTTAGGTTCTTAATATATTGTGACAATTGTTAACAATACTAGTATGAACTTTTTGTTTAGGTATGCTCTCTTTCACTTTCCTTGCTTATTAGCTACAAGTTGCATTTTTGGTCACAGAATTCTTGATTCCAGTTCTTGGAAAACTGCCTACCATAGTGACTGTATATTCCTTATAACAATATAAAAATCTGAGTGTTCCACTTTCTTCACACACTCTACAAATCTGGCCATTTCTCTTTCTAATATAATGATTCCAATTTGGTGAACATAAGGGAATATTTTATTGCAATTAGATTTGCTGTTACATAGTTAGAATAACTACTAATGGTGTTGATTTTCATGGGGCTATTGAGATTTATTCCTCATTAATGACAGATCTATCTACATTTTGAATTTGGATTGTCTAGATCTTCTTTATTTCATAAAACCAAAAAAAACTTACTCTCAGGAAAACATTGTAAACATTTGATCTAGAATTGTGGGGCCTTATTTAATCTCTACATAATGTTTATTTTCTTTTCCCATTGTGACTGAGATGTTAGTAGGTTCGATATCAGTAGGTCACAGAGTCAGAAACATTTTCTACAGAAAAGAAATAAATGACAGACGGAACCATGTGGCTCTGCTCATTATTTCTGAGGTCTCTTGTGTTGTACATTAAAATTTTCTCTGTTTCGAAAACCAATGCATTTTTGTTTGAGGAAATAGAATGTCTGGCTACAATCAGTTTAATGCTACAGACATTAGTAAGCCAGAGGCTTAAGTTATGTTCAGTCTGTGAGGTTGAAGAAATCCCCTTTTAAGTAAAGAACTGATGCTAATTTTTTTTTTTTTTTTGCTTTTTCGAGACAGGGTTTTTCTGTGTAGCTTTGCACCTTTCCTGGAACTCACTTGGTAGTCCAGGCTGGCCTCGAACTCACAGAGATCCGCCTGGCTCTGCCTCCCGAGTGCTGGGATTAAAGGCGTGCGCCACCACCGCCCGGCTGATGCTAATTTTTTATTATAAAATGGATCCATATAATTTGAAAGTAAAGGGTACATGTCTTTCAAATAGACTACCTAAGAGTGTGACTACGTACTAATGCATATGTTTATTCATTTGTTTATAAGAAATATATGATGACTCATTTAGAAGTGTTCTTTACCACTTCATACGCCCACCCTCAAAATCCCTGCCTTTATCATAAAAATAAATCTCTAAACCACTCAGTGTCAGATTTTGTTGTCATTTTCAGACATTTGTACTATTGCTCATTTTAGTATATGATAATCTCAGAAACATTCTTCATAAACTAATACCTGTAGGTTGCCATTCATATAATCTGTGTGTATATATGACTTTTCTTGTGTATCACTTTTCAACACTTTTGGTGGAAACTTTGCTTTCTATTAACAAAATTTAATTCCTCAAAACCTGAAATTCAAAATATGTAGCCAACAGATACATGTTTTATAGACCTAAGGTGTATGGCAGAAAATATTTATTGTATTTTGAAATTAAACATAAATGTACCATTCAGAAACTTTAAATATATAAATATTCATGCACTGAAGATGATGAAAAGATAGTCCAGCAAAAATGCCTCCCATGGTTTCCCTAAGAGATAATGGTGGTGCTCACCATCTCTGTTTCATGTGTCTGTATTAAAGAATATATTTTGCCACCTATGATCTTGTTCATTCCATAGGCAATAGTGATTCAATTAAAAGTAGGTAGTATTTCTCACAAGTTGGTGCAGATCTAGAAAGCTAAATCAAGTAAGAAGCAAATGTTCATTTTATGTAAATATTGACAACATTCTTTTGGTTCTTGAGGCTAGAGTGGTATTTCCTGTGATGCTTAACTTGTGCTTCTATAATGAACCTAGTGAATATTCTACAAATATTTCTTTAAGCCTTACTTCTTTGTGTTTTATTGGTGAAGCTTGGCAAGTGCTATGCTGAAAGGAAGAGAACAAAATGAGCAATGAAAAACATACACTCTAAAGCATTGATTCATGCATCATAATGCACACACTACATATTTTAAGGCCTATATAATTTTGAAACATCTATGAGTGTAAAGGAATAAGCTGGGTAATGCACTGTGATATAAAATTCTTGTTACACATTTATTATTTATTAATTTTTGTCTGTCAATTGTAACTAACTTATTTGTTGTGTTAGTTAGGGTTTCTATTGCTGTGAAGAGACACCATGACCATGGCAACTGTAATAAAGGAAAATACTTAATTGGGTCTTGCTTACAGTTCCGAAGCTTAGTCCATTATCATCATTACAGGAAGCACAGAAGCATGCAGGCAGACATAGTGCTGCAGAGGTAGCTGAGTGGTATACATCTGGCTCATCAGGCAGCAAGAAGAGACTGTGAGTCACTAGGCCTGGTTTGAGATTCTGAGACCGCAAAGCCCGCCCCCAGTGACACACTTCCTCCAACAAGGCCACACCTACTCTAACAAGGCAGCACCTCCTAATAGTGCCATTCCCTGTGAGCCTATATGGGACATTTTCTTTCAAACTACCACACTTGCTTTAATCTTAAGCACTTGCATGCAAATGAAGTTAGCTAAGAATAAAAGGAAACAGAAGAGTTACAATTGACAAATTAAACAGATCTATTAGAACAGAATTTATTTATTTAAAACTCAATAGTATGGAATGTGGTTTCTTTGAAGTATGCTTTATTTGTGTGTGCAGTTGGTCGGAAGTGTTTTCTTTCAAAATATATAAATTTGTGCCAAAATTAGGAGGTGTGTCTATATGTATTCATCCTTAGAACTGCAGACATTTTCATTATTCTATATCCAAACTTTTTAAGATGTCCATTTTAGCTGTTTAATGCTTCAGAAATATACTTTCAGTTACTGTTCTGGCCTTCCTTCTCCTCCCTAGTTCCTGTGTGAGGTGGAAAGTATAAACATACTGGGTTGCTGTTTGTTTTGATAGCTGTATTACTGTTCATTTCTACTACAAAATTCATTTTAGCAATAACTACATATTCTAAGTGTGTTCATAAAATTTTGAATTAATTAAATGTTATGTCATTGGATACTTTTCTCATTGTCTTTTAAGGTATCCACTAATACACAGCTAATAATTACATACTTCTGGTCAGATATAAAAATACTTTTTAGCGTGCTCACAAATTTTTCAGTTAGAGAAGAAGAGATGCACAAGGGTATGTCATCTCTCCATCACCAAGTTCAGATGGCAGAGAATGGAACGTCTAACAACTGGCAATGGATTATTCAAAGACTGGAACTGGATTTATTTAAACACAACTTCTCTCCCCTGTGTAGATAGATAATAGGGCAGGTATATCCAAGACTGGGCTCCTCTGAGACCATGAACCTGATCCATTTGAGTAAGCATGTGTTGCTGATGCTACTACAGTACATTGTAAGCAATCAATGCTGGGTGGGGGTGTGGTTAGCAACACACAGACATTGTATGGAGTACTCTGACTCGTTTCTATAGCAATATGTTGTCACTAAAAATTAATCATTGAAGCTTAGTTTAGATTCAAGCAACTGACAAGGAAATCACACTTTTTAGGTTAAAAAAGAAAAAAATTAGACTATTTTAAAACACACCACAAACTATTGTCACATTCTAACAATTGAAATGATCCTTTTTGAGGACTTTTATGTTTTTTTCCCTAATTTGTCAATCTAGAATACAATATTTTGGGAATACAAGCATTTAATTTCTTCCAAAATTACTAGACTCTACAACTGTATGTAAAATAGTAAATTAATCTCATGAATTAAATTACATGAATATTTGACTTTTACATATTTGCTTTTTGCATTTGAAAACAAAAATGTTACATATTCTTACTTAGAAATGAGCATGAATCCACACATACATACTTTTTTGTCAGTCTACTGAAATTCAGCTTGTGTGATCCACTCACTTAATCAACAACCATTTCTTTTTTTTTTTTAGCATCAGTTGTGAGACAGACACAACTACTTGCACTGAATGGAGCATTGTGACTGAACCATTCATGACTGACTCATTGATTTTATATCCTAATGATGGTGTCTTATATTGAGGTAAATCAAATATCCTTATTGAGTTATAGAATTATTGAATTATAGAGTTCCAGACCACAGGGAATAAATATAGGATCTGATAACAAGGTAGTTATAGCAAGGTCCTTTCATACTTAATTTGTTTTGAAAATTGAATATTGTATTTTATGACAATAATTAAGTGCTTATTGCACAGCATAGCTGAAGTATTGAAATGTCATGTATATTCATTACATTCATTATAAGAAAGAAATCCAAAAGTCATTTGAAACTTTAAATTTTTTTTAAACTATTACAATAACTTAAATCTTAGAAATATATTTCTTTTTTATTTTATATTCTTATATTTTTGTTTTCAATAAATTCCAACCACAGTTTCCCCTTTATCTTGGTTAGTGTTAGATTTGAATTTCACAGTAGTCAATGTGGCTCACTGAGAGTGATTTTTTATTTAAGCCTACATACCTCCAATAAAGTAATGATAAACAGAAATGATCTAGAGGAAACACCAAATGTCTTCTGTTTGTTTGTGTTTCCCTACTGAGATGCATTTACAAATGATCATAGATAGAGTGTTTGCAGTAATGCCAGGGGAATCCTGTCTGTGAACATGAATGATAGAGCTTTGTAATCATGAAGAAAAGATATTAAGGTCCAGGAACATCTGACAAATTGGATCAGATGTAGTGATCCCTGGAAAAATTCTATTATTCTTGAAGCATAACTGAAATTAGACCTTGCTTCATTAAAAAAAAAAAAAAGACCTTTGCTTGTTCTGTTTTCAAATAAAACTTTTGTGCCTAGACTATAAGTTCATAGTGAGGAGAAAGTATAAAAATTTTATAAATTATGTAAAAGACAAGTAAATAAATTGGTATTATTCTTTATGAAAGCGTACAATGACATTTATACAAATGGCAGTGTTTGTGCATAGAAAATTGCATGTTAACGATGTCCTTCAGAAAATAAAATGAGACTTATGTATCATAATCACGGTACATCGCTGACAATTTAGAAGAAGACATAGTCTGTGGAGGTGCTATTCCCATGGGTATGGTGGACTCTAGCCCTGGCTTGGAGAAAGAACATGCTGAAATCCCGATGGTGTGATAGGAAGGGGCTTCTCATCCTGTCAAGGGTCAATCCAGACAAAAGTGCCTTATGAGGAAGGCATAATTAAATCTTACACACATGGCACTCCAGTGCTTGACAGTGAATTGCTTGTGAGTTCCTCCAGTGACAAGATGGGTATAAAGACTCCTTAGGGAAAAGCAAATAGACCCGAGCACAGGGTAAGCCAGTTATTTCAGAGGAGCATATCACGCAGGCTATGCTATCACTGTGTGGTGTGTTTAGTGGGGTGGTGGTTACAAAAAGAAAATTTCCATTATATTTTCCAGAATTGATATGAAATATTTCTAATACTGAAATGTATTCAGACCTTCAGTTTTGAGAGTCAACATTAAACAGATGACCCGAAATATAGTATTGTTTTTTTAAAAGATGTTTTTATTTTTAATCTCTGTGTGTATTTAGCTAGATGTGTGCCATGTATGTGTCTGGTGCCTAAGGAAACTTGAAGAGGGTTTCCCCTCCCCAGAAAGTGTAGTTAAAGATGGTTGTGAGCTGCCATGTTGGTGCTAGAATTTAACTCAGGGTTTTGGAAAGACCAGAAGCACTCTTAAACATTGAGCCACTCCTCCAGTCCCCGAGGGTATATTACTATCTTTAAGAAATAATAGATTGATTATAAAATTATGCCATTTCAGAACCTAATAGATTAAAAACAGTGGTTATTAAACTATAAACTTATATAAGAATCTCAAATAGAATAATAAATAGAAATATTTAATGTATTGTATTATTCTAGTAATTAGAGAATTTGAGATGTAATGTAAAATAACTCATTTTATTGTGTGTTGTTCCATAAATAAGCAGTATACCTAGTTTGATTGTTTGCATGCTGTTTTTGTTGAATATTTGGGGGAAATTTTTTGAGATTTTTTTCCTGATATAATTTTCAAAGTACAATTTGTGTGATTCAGACAGTGACGATTTCAAGCAACAATCAGACATCAAGTTAATGCTACAAGCTGAATGAACAGTCATGGAAAACAAACAAGCATTGGGAAAAGACTCAAAAGGAATAACCATGGACATGCATTAAAAGGCAACAAATCCACAAGAGATGTGGAAATGGTATACATGAATTTTGAGGACTTTTTTTTTCTAAAGAAATTCAAACCTACTTGTTACCTTATGGTCTGTGTTAATTTGGAACAAGTTGGTTACCCAAATGCTAGGTAATGTACCAACATATATGAAAATTGTCAACTGTTTTATAGTAACATTAAGGCACTTGTTAAACTATTTAAAATAAATTATCTCCTTTAACACCACATGTAACTAAATGCCAACCATTCGTATGTTGGAATCGTACTACACACATTTTCCTATAATCTTTAAAATAGTGTTTCAAAGTTGGTAGATTGCTTTGAATGTCAAACTCTCAGATAGCAATATTAGCTATTTCTTCAATTTCTTAATGTTATATGCATAATTTTCATTCAATATGTTCTCAAACTTTTATCTGCTATCAATTTTAATGATATATTCTTTGACTCTATTAATAGAAGTGAAATAAGTACAAATTAAGGGTATTATTTTCATAGTGAAAGTGCATATTTTCATAAAAGTAAAAGATTATTTAATCAACAATGAGGTTTAGAAGCTTCTCTAGAGTTAGGATTCAAATTATACAGATTCATGAAGATTTATTTCCTATAAATTCATTTAGTATGCCATTAGATTAACTGAAATGTCCAGTGGCCTAAAAGCCCTTATGCAGAATAATCTGAATCAATTAGAGCAATGTTGAAACATATCAAGATTTGAGAAACAGGTGCCTGTTTTCAAAATAGGAAGCTGAGGTGAAATTATGGGTCTCTTCATCTGCTTCCATCAGTCGCTGGATGTAGGTTCTATGCATACAATTAGGGAGATACCAATCTGAGTGCAGGAGAAGGCTAGTTCAAGCACCCTCTCCACCATTGCTATGAGTCTTAGTTGGGGACAATCTTGTGAGTTTCTGGGGTTTTCTCTAGCTGCAGATTTCACCCCACCCTTTAATGGTACAATCTGTCAAGATATCTCTTTCATTGCTCTCCCCTTCTCTCCCTCATGTTCCTACATGTTGCCACCTCCCAGGATTTATCCTCGGTATATGAACTGGCTTTTTAGAGCCCGTTCTCTATGGTGCAATGTCTTACTCAGCCTTGATACAGCCCCAACTTGGTAAGCCAGCCTGTGTTGACTACCCAAGGGAGGCCTTACCAGCTATGAGGAGGGGATAGGGGTGAGATAGGGAGAGGGTGGGAGGGGCTAGAAAAGAGAAGGGAGGGGAAACAGGAGTTGGTATGTAAAAGGAAAAAAAAATTTTAAATAAAAAATTATAAGAAAAGATATGGGTTAATTTAACTTATAAGGGGTAGTTAAAAACAAACTTAAGCTAAGACCAAGTTTTCATAATTAATAATAAATCTCTGTGTCATGATTTTGGGCCTGGCAGTATGAAAAACACTGCCACATATATTCATGTCCTTTGGTATAAAACAAGGTAGGCTCCATTTACACATTGTCTCCTCAATAAAGATATGAGCATAAAAAAGGAATTATGTCGGTAGTCTATGGATAACTGAAATATATATATATACATATATATTCTTTAAACAGAAACATACGTTTGAGATTATGAGTAACCTCAAAATTATAGACTGACACTTAACCATGGCAAGAGTTAGCTGCAGATCCTCACTTAAGTGAAGGCAAGGCCACATGGGAATTTTCGTCACAGCGCTTTGGTTTGTCCTGATTTAGACAGGGTAGTGGTTTCAGGAAATACATAAATTAATTTAACATTCTGTGTAAGGGATTGAAGGCACTGCTCAGTGTTTGGTTACTTGCTGCTCTTCAAAGATCATGGTTTCTTGTCCAGGACCCACATGGCAGCTAACAACCATCTATAAGTAATACCAGTTCCAGGGATCTGACACCCTCTTCTGACCTCCCCTGGAATTATGTCAAATAATGCACAGTCATTTAAATTAAAAACCTTTAAAAATTCTTTGTAACATGGCCTTGTAGAAAAATATTGAGTGAATATACCTAACCAACTACAGTCATATAATGAGGCAGAACTTAAAAAATAAACTTGTTAGTAGTACTGCTATGAATTTAGCCACAAATTTTCTAGCATATAATATCTAAATGACTAATAGTAGTATATATATATATATATATATATATATATATATATATATATATATATCTCCAATTTATCCAGATTAATGTTTTTAGAAGAAAATGTTCTTCAAATCACACAGAAGGATGGGCTTGTTCCTGTAAGACTTCTCATCTCTCATAGCTTTTTAATTATCTCTCAGATACAGTAGATAGTGAATTTCTTAATGTTTTGTTCTTTATTTCTTTAAAATTAAGCATTACTTCTTTAGTATTCCCACAAAGTCAGTATCTTCTTATTCTCCCAAGATTATTCAATGGCATTATCAAATATAATCCATGATTATTCAAATTCAAAGAAAAAATGGCATCTAAAATATTTTATCAATCTTGACTGTAGTATATGCAGCAATGTACGTTTCATATTATTTATAACTGCTCAGTCATTAGCTCAGGCTAATTACTGACTAACTCTTACACTTAAACTCAGCCCATTTCTTTTAATCTATATGTTGCAACATGTTCTGTGGCTTTACTTGTATGCTATTGCATGCTGCTCCCTGGACAGTCAGCTTGCATCTCCTGACTCAGCCTTCCTCTTCCCAGAATTCTCCTCCTCTACTTCCCACCTATACTTCCTCCCTGGCTACTGGCCAATCAGCATTTCATTTATCAACCAATCAGGGCAACACATTCAAAACATGCAGAGCACCATCACCTATCATTTCCCCTTTTCTTTCAATTTAAAAGGAAGGTTTTAACTTCAACATAGTAAAATTACATATAATAGAACAGTTATCCAGCAAAAATTACAGTTACAATATCTAATCTATTTGTATTTTGCAAAATTAAAGTATTCTATCTATCCTATATTTGTGAGTCTAAAGTTTCATATCTAATTTACCTGTTATCATAACCAAGGAAAATTGTAACTAGTCTTCAACTATATCAGAGACCTCAGATGGACATAGTGTTACCTAAGGTAACAGGAAGTGCATTGCAAACAACTTTCATAAACGTAGAATGACAGAGCCAAATGCTGGCACATGCTATCCAACTGGTTCTCGAAAGCCGCTGGGTCCCTGTTTTAAGTGCAGGGCTAGTGCGTGCCCTGCTGGGCCATCAATTGAGCCTTGTTCAAAGTGCCACCTAGAGAGACAACTGGTCAGCTGACTGGACCCAGGCCCCGAGTGGCATGGGGACAAAGAAAGACTTCCAGTAGACCTCCTAGGCTTGGCCACAGGCTCGATCACAGGGAACCAGAATGCAACATGGGGGCGATCCGTTTCCTTCCTTCTGGACACCAGGGCACTTGCTCAGTCCTAGGGGAGTTTGGAGGTCCACCTCTCCTCGTTTCACTATTGTTGGGGTAGCTGGAAACAACCTTACCTACTTCACCAGACTTAATTGTACTTTCAGGGTTACTTAATGGGAAAAGATTTTCTGGCTAAGGTAGGAGCTCTCATTTCATTTGCTCCCTCCATGTGCCTCACTCCAGACCTGTCAGCAGTGCTTCTTCTCCTTATGCACAGTGGCACAAACAGGGCCCTACTCTCTACCTTGTCCCCAATTCTAGAGGAATGAGGTCTCACCCTACAAGCTTTTCTCTTCCTAGTTCCCTCTTCTAATTAATGACTCAGCTATTTGTTACAGGATCACCATAGATTCAGAATCTAAGGACCATCAGATATATCCAAGCAGTAACAAAAAGGAACAATAACACTTAAAAGGTATTTACATCCCCAGACCAAAAAGGGTCTAGGCTCTGCAAAAACAGACTTTAATATAACCATCTACTACTGTTAAATGCTCTCAACAATTGATCATCTGTGTCTCCTGGATGCTAAACTAGTAAAGGAAACAGGTACCTTAAAATAATCTGTCTCTGACAAAGCTTATCTCAGGTTAAAAAATTAAAAACATGTTCCAATCTCTCTCTCTCTCTCTCTCTCTCTCTCTCTCTCTCTCTCTCTCTCTCTCTCTCTCTCTCTCTCACTAACCAATACAAGCAGAGTACCAAACACTACAATAGACACTAGCCCACGACTTTAATTTTCTCATGGCTCCTTCTTAATATGTTTAAAAAATTTTCCCAAGCTCCAGAAACCAGCTTAAATACATCTGGACAGGTCAGATCTACTTCAAGATAAGTGCCAAACCCAAACTTTTCTGGTATTGGGACCCCTTCTATTACCATGGGAACACTCTAAAGGAAAATAATAATAATAATAATAATAATAATAATAATAATAATAATAATTCTTTTTCCTAAGCTTTTCTCTGTTTCAACAGAATCCTGTCAGATACAAAAGCAGCCAGAGTGCCAAGCCAAGAAAGATGAACAGCTCCAAGGCAGCAGAAGATAGTCCACCATCCCAGGACCGTCCACCATCCCAGGACACTTGTCTACCTTGGAACCCTCCTACCTCCCCCAAGAGTCAACCAACACCTACCAAGTCAGCTGGAAGCAGTTTTTCATGAGAACAACACCCCTATTTCTGTTAACTCACTTTTTTATAATAAGCAAAACGTATGAAATGTTAGGATTCTGCCTTGTTCCAGCTGCAGGATCTCACATGCTCATTTCAGCAGCTTGATAAGCTTAACTGATATGTCTTATGTCATCAGTGTGCGCTACTGATTATGTGTGCAGGGCATGATCCTGCAATATACGCTTGAGTGGTGTAGCTCTGTAAGCCTACCTGTGCCTTAAAGAGCCATGACTCAGACACCACCTGCTCTCTCTGTTTTGTTCTCTCTTCCCCCACCATTGTTCTCTCTCTGTAAGTTCTCCTTCCCCAGGCCTGGTTCTCTTCCTCTTAATAAAGCTCTGATACTGATACTGGGTTCTGTCATGACTGTGACCTTTCCGTGTGGTAGCCAGCACTGCCACCAGCGCTGATGCCTACAGTTCTTACAGGCATGGTCACGCTTCTTGTTGGTAGAATGTCGACTTTGGATTAGGAAAGATTTTGAATCTTTTCAGTAGAGCTGAATAGGCCATACTAGCAGGACCATGGAAAACAATGCTGAGAGCAGTTTAGTTTAAGAAAGTCCAGACAAAGATGTTTCAAAGAAGAATATTAGTTAGTGGCCTAGAGAGAAATGCTTGCGATATTTTAGTGAAGAATGTGGCAGGTTTCTGCTCATGTCCCAAAGATCTGCCTGGGGATAAATTAAGGAGTTTGGGATTAATAGAGTTGTCAGGAGAAATTAAAGGCAGCCTAGTATTACTATGCCACATGGTTATTAGTGGCCACTGCTATGCACATCTATAATGAAAAGGAGGAAGGTGAACCAGAAAAATACAAACTGTATAACTTGAGAGGGGAAAAAAAAAGCAGCACCAGGAAGTATAATGGAGCTAAATCCAGTGCTCAGGGAGATAAAAACTTGAAAGAAAAGCCTAATGCTAAGTGGAATAAAGGGAGTGGTGCCCTCAGGGTAAGACCCAACAAGGCTAAGCTTTCAATTTATAAAAATGAATTAAAGAAAAGCTTAAGCAGTGAAAGAAACCCTCAGAAACAGAAAGCTGATGAAAATGTTTTTAAACAGGGCGTCTAGTGCCAGCTTCAGCAAGCAGAAAAACTGGGCAGCTTAGGCAATATGATTTTGGCTTTAGAGTCAAGTATACAAGGAAGAAGTTGTAGAATCTCCCTCCATGGCTAAAGAAAAATGCTGAGGCATGACATGCAGGGAGTTCCTGCATGGGAGCCCAGAAAGGCCGTTGAGTAAAGCTGTGAAGGTAAAGACTGAATTTCACTAGAGCCCCCAAGATGTTGGATATTCCAGAGTTGTGGGATACCTGCCAATGGGAGCTACTAACAGTGCATGGAAACAGCCCAAGAGAGAAAAGTATGTTGTAGTTAGTAAAGCTGCAAGGAGTTGGAGATCTGAACATCAGACATGGAGATGCAGAGTTTGGAGTTTGCCCAGCTGGTTTTTGCTTTGGTCCAGTATTTCCTCACTATGCTCCCTTCCTTGTATTTTGGAGTGGTAATGTATACCCTGTGCCATTGCATGTTGGAAATATGTGATCTGCTTTTTGACTTTGATTTTACAGGGCCTACTATTAAGAGATTATCTTGAGTCTCAGAAGAGAAATTGAACTTTGGACTTTTGAACAGTATTGAGACTGAGATAGACTATGGGAACTTTTGGAGCTGGACTAAATGCATTTTGTATTATGATATGGCTACAAGCCTATGGAGGCCAGGGAAGAGAATGTAATATGCCTGAATGTGGTGAACACTGACTAAGACAGTCACATGATCAAGACATGCATATTAACATGAGTTGGCCTTCCATTGTTGAAATGACAAATCTATAAAGGACCACTGTGGGGGCCCACAGAGGTTTCCTAGTGAGATCTGAGCTTGCTTTACACAGCAGGGCTGCATTAGGGGATGGCTTGACCCTGTGCATGGTTACCAGGTGTTTGAAAGGGTCTGCACTTGGCTGTGCTGGGGAGAGGTCTTTTGCCCCACCCCTTGATATTCCTATAAAAAGCCCTTTGGAAGGTGGTGGATATTGATCCAGGTCCTCCCTAAGGTATCCTGTGTTTCTCTTTGTCTTTCCCACACTATCTTCCTATCTAAATATTTCTTATCCCTCTCTCCTCAAGAGTACCCTCGGAAAAAGTGGGAGCCAGTCTCCCACTGACCACCCTCAGATGAAGAGCTATAACCAATTCATGGCTGCTGAGAGAGGGAAATAAATCTTCAGGGATAAGTCTTCTGTTAGGATACCTTTGTGACAACCTCTAGCATGCGCACACACACACACACGTATATGTATACACCCATGTGTACAATAATAATAAAAAAAAAAGATGTCATGAATTTGAGAGGGAGTAGATGGAGGGGGAGAGGAAGACCTGGAGAGGGAGATGGAAGGTTGACGATTATGTAAAAGCAGTACACTCAAATGATATTTTCAAAAGTAAATTTTAAAAGTTAAATTAAATAAAGGACTTTCAAGGAATTAAGTAGTTCAACTAAATTGCATACATTCTTAAGTAGAGGCAAAGAAAGCCTTTGTGAAGTATGATGTAGGTTATAACTGTGATATAAATCTCAGGTAGACTGGTTCAAAAATTACACTTTTATAAAGACCTTGCCCAGCATATCAACTATTCTTTACAGAAAATAAATGCAAGAAGACATGTTAGCAGCAGGTAAGAACAGATTTTATAGTTTACTTTTTCTTCCATTGGTAGGCTTGAAATCCTTTTAAATTACTTAGAAAATGAATAGAGAAGTCATTGGAGTCTGATCTTACCCCAAGCCTTGTTCCTCTGTTAGCTCCATAAAAGGAAGGCTTTCTATATTTTTATATTGATTAGCCCACTCTGAGAAATTGAATTCTGCACAGAAAGCATCCACTTTGGATCCTGTTCTTTGAAGGGAAAGAGAAGAAACCTATTACAAAAGAAATTTTGGAAATATTTTTCTTAGTTTTGATCTGTACAAAGCCCTTGACAGTTGCTGTTCCTAAATTGTTTTCTTTCTCTTCTGAATGATTAAGCTAAGGAAGATGGAATCTGTCTCATGGGTTTCCTTAATTTTACATCCTTTGCTGCCTTTAGAAGTGAGTAGAGTAGGCATGTGGATTTTTATTTCATTTTTCTCTTTGTAAAATTGTTCCTGATTATTCTGAAGAATTCCATACATTTGTATTTTGAAATAAGATCATATCTATCCTCTCATTCTCCGACCCCAATAATTCTTATATTCCTCCCAAATACCTGTGTTCTTATTTTATTGTTAATCTTGATAGCTAATAAGTTCAACTAGTGGTGATGATATGGACATGCCCTCTAGTGAAGCATGGAAAACCCACCAGTGGCAGGTATATCAGGTGTATACTGCCATGCTTATCTCTGATTTTTGTTATTATACAATATTATTATTACTACTATTATTATTTTATAATAATAACCTTATATTAATAAAGCTATATGTCTTAAAGATTACAAAAGCTCAGAATTCACTTTAAAGTTTTAGTTGGCAAGGACAATAATTATCATTAGAAATCCAGAAAGAATGAACTAGGAGGGACGTGTGTGATAGCTCAGAAAATAAAGAATAAAGTTACTTGCCACCAAGCCTGATATCCTGATATCACACACATACACACACACACACACACACACACACACACACACACACACACACACACATCTGAATTGGTGAATGAAGACAATTTAACAATCTAGGGGTCTGTAGTGGTGGTCAGTAGATTAAATCATTTGTTGCATTTGCAGAGAACGCAGGTTCAGTTCCTAGCACTCACTGAGCAATTAACAAATATTTGTGAGTCTGGTTTCAGAGAATTTCACTCCATGTTTTAGTCTCTGAGTGTACTACATAAACATGGCAAACAGACATACATATACCCAAAACAATCATACACATTAAATGAAAATAAATATTTTTTATAACTATACTTTATTTAAAAAGAAAGAAGTGAACAGTAGCAAAAGAGATTATCCTAGAAACTTTGATTGAAATATTGTAATCAGCAGTGAATAAAACCACCCTCACTCCTTTATAGACTCTTATTTGTAAGCATATCATTACCATATACACACTCATTTCCTTGATTAGTGCTTTGGAAATGGAATTCTCACAGTTCAAAACAAAGGGTTTCTGACTAAGGCACAGGGCAAAATCACACATTTTCTTGAGCACTGGGTCATCTAGAACAAAGAACAGATTATAGAAACAGTCCTAAACATTAAAGAACTTGTCAGGGCATTTCTCAATTTTGACTATCACATTAGATTTCCACACTTTTTAGTCAGAATGTTTCTTCTTTTAATGTATAATGTGAGGTCAAGTTTTACTATTATATTTTAAAAATACTTGGAAGAACATTTTAACTTCTTTTCTGTAAGGATCCACATGTAAAATGATTAGTTGATAAAGATATATAGGATATAGATATGATAGGATAAAAGGGTAGATTAAATTAGTGAAAATTTTAAGTAGTTTCCATTGAAAATAATATTGTCAAGATTAGATTTTAATAACCAAAAGCTTGTGGTCAACTGCTCTTATAAAAGAGAACTTGAGATTAAATAAGGAAGAAATATTTGTCAAAATATTTTTATTTACACAGATGAATAAGATGCTGAAATTATAAACTAAATATGATAATATGGATGTTGTTCTAAAATCCATTCATCAAGATCAAAATATCCTGTCTGCAAATTATAAAACAGCATTGGTAGTAATATTAGCTAATCTGTAGAAGTGAATATCATAAGAATTTTAAGTAGTGGAAATTTGAATATAATTACTATCATTCAAAATGTTAGGCTGGTAAGTATAAATAAATTTAACTGTTTTTCCATTTAAAGCTGAAGTGTGGCTATTACTGTTAATTGTGTTCATTTAGACCCAGGCTCCTTGACAATGCCTTGTAAAAGTTAGTCACATTTTTGTTTTCATTTTCTGGAGAGAAATAATATGCTCTTCCACAAAAAAAACATTGGTTTCATGGACTTAGGATGTTGTTCTGTTTGCTGTTAGTTGTGATCATAATAATACATACAGTCCACATTAGTCTGCCTTATTTATTAAATAACACAATATTTTATAGGATGAAGTTAAATTAAGTCATCCATAATGAATTTTCTTGCTCATAGATTTTATTTACTTTTGCTAGAGTTCTTATTGTAGGTTTAGCCAACCACCATCAGTTAAAGGATTGGCTACAAACTTAATGTCAGTGGGCCACAGCAAAAATTTTTGAAAGTTGAAGCCTAGTTGAAGTCCTCAGATCATAAAAAAAAAATATTTACTTGCATGGGCATCAGTACCTACCTATTCACTTCCTGGCCATCCAGGTGAGTGGCTTTGCTTTGTAATATGCTCCCACCCAGGTGTACTGGCTTTTCACAGCCTTTAAAACAGTAGTAACTTGGATAATGGACTAGAATCTCACAAACCATGAATCCAAATAAATATTTTCTTTTTAATACGTGTATTATCTCTGATATCTGTTGACCAAAACAGAAAACAAACAAAAAATCAAAACAAACTAACAAAGACAAACTTTTAGGGAGAAGTGGGGATTCCCACACTATTGTGCCTGAGGCAACATGGGAAAATCCTCTGGAATTTATTTGCTAGGAAATATTTTGGAGAAGTTTGGAGAAGCAAACTGCCTAAAGGTGGGTCCTATGAACAGGGCTTAAGAGTTTATTCTTGTAGAGGGTTAAAAGTGAACATACCCATAGAAATAGTGACAGCAATGCTATACTGATGAAGTATCAGATGGAAACAAAAATTCTGTTGGCAATTGGGCGAAGGTACAGTGTCTTTATGAACTGAAACTGCATGCATTTTGTACAGTTTCTGAAACTTGTAGGTTGTCAGGTTTGAATATGTGATATTGATTTTATCTGTACAAGGAAATTTTCAAAGATTCTAAGCACCTAATTTATAGCCTGTGTATTACTGGCTATTATTAGCTGAATTTACTGTGGGATTCCAATTGGGAACAAAGCCAAAATACTTGAAATATTTGTGTCTTAGCCAGAAAAGAAGGGAACCATGAAATTTTTTTACCAAGGAAAAAGTGCTTATTAACATGATTGAAAAGATGTCAAAGATGATAGAAAGGACACCCCATGGTCATCCAGGGAACTTATTAGGTGATCCTAATCATGGGAATAAAGGTACAGAAATGTAATTTTGTTCCAAAGAATCCTTTTAAAAATTTGTTCCAAAGAACCTTCTTTTAAAAACTGTGTGTCATTCAAAGCCACTACAATAAAATGACAATATAGACTACCAACAACACTGTTATATAAGTAAAGTCACAAAAGTACTTGGCAGTCTGCATACCTGCCACAGTGTGCACTTCCTTAGTAGTAATTTCCACCCCTGCCACAGTGCCATAGAGCTGAATTAAAGAAATACTCAGCGTTTACCCTGTTGTGTTTTATATTATTGTGATCTCATCATTACTTGTGTTTTTTCTTATTTTCTTTGAAAATTAATGTTTGTTCTGTGAATGTTCTACTATTAGAGTTTACAGCTTAGAGCTTTCCTTTTTACTGTCACAGGTTCTTGTAGTTCAATTTGCATTCTATCTATTATGGTGATATTTTCTTTGTGCACCCCAATAAAGATTTTCTGAGGATCACAGCCACTATAGTAAACATAGAAGTCAGGCAGGCAATGATAGCACATGCCTTTAATCCTAGCATTTAGGAGGCAGAGATCTATCCGGATCCCTGTGAGTTCAAGGCCACACTGGGAACAGAGCCAGGCATGGTGGCACACACCTTCAATCTCAGCACTAGCTAACCATAAAGGTCTGGAGGTCTGTACAGGCAGGAAGTGACAGAGTTGGGCAGAAAGAGGAAGTGATGTAGCTGGGCAGAGAGAGGAAGTGAGATGGCAGAACAGAAAGGCATATAGGCGTGGGTATACAGGAAGTAGGGCTCTTTGGAAGCTGAGGAGTTGGTGAGGTGAGATTGGCTGTGGCTTGTCCTATTCCTCTAATCTCTCAGTTTTAACCCCAGTATCTGACTCCTGGTTTTTAATTAATAAGACCATTTAGCAATTCATCTTACAGGCTATGGAGGCTTTGGATTTGTGTAGTGCATGAACACACAGGATTTCAGTGTCTTTGAATACAAAATGAATCTGAGTTTTATTGTGAAATGGATATTGTTTTTTTTTTTGGGGGGGGCAGCAGTAGAAATATTAGGACCTTGTATATTCCCCTAAAAATCTATGCAGTGGAGCTGTGTCCCAAGCTTGGAACTCTTAAATGGTTAGTAAAAACTTCAGAAGATAAGGTTTACTGGTAATATCAATGTCACTGGGGATACGCCTTTGGTGAGGGTTGTAGGACCCTAAACTCATTATCTTTTGTTTTCCTCCCTGGACATGAGGTGAGTGAATCAGTTTTGCTACCTGCTTCTGACATGATGTGTTTTTATCATCATAGCCCTAGGAAGAACTAGGCTGGCTCATCCTGGACAGGAACTTCTATAAACATTAAACAATATAAACTTTTATTTTTATATATTGATTATATTTTTTAAATTGGTATATTCATGGAAAGCTAATATACTTCTCTTAGATAATTGAAGACTAATAGATGTCTTTATAATAATGAAAGAAAAAAATTTAAATAGTGGAACTAGTTTTATTTTATATTGAAAAATCATTTATTTGAAAAATCAACCCATATATCTATCTGGGTCTACCAAATACAGCCAGGAGGACTTCCGTAGTTCCTCCTGTGCACATTCAGCATAACTGCAGTTAACTGTGGTAGAAAACATAAAATGGAAAATTCCACAATTCTCACACATACTAAAGAAATATCCCTCTCCAATGTTTTCACACAGTATATAGTATATAATCATTGGTCCCTTAGGAACTGCTTCAACTGTCAAATGAACTCAGTGTTCCCATAATTGGGGAAAATAATGCATTTATGTAATTTTAATGTACTAGGTGTTTCTATTTTATTATGGGTACATTCACACTGTACCTAATTCATAAAATAGACTTTTTCAGAAGTATTAATAAGAGAAAGTATAGTACAGGTGGAGAGCTCAGTAATTCAAGCATGTCTGTAGTTCTCGGCACTTATGGCATCTCTTGGGATGCATCTGAAGAGAAAGAGGAAAATCTGTCCTCAAGGTGAGGTTTGTTGTTGTTAATTTTTATTAAGATTCAGATTTGAAGTGTCAGTTCTTGGATACCGCAATCTCTTGCCTTGTTCTGTCCTCTTCTTTCTCTGTTTAGCTGCTTTTGAAAACTTAACAGAACTGTTTCTTCTACATATGGCCAAAGTATCCAATTAAATATGAAATGAGAGTGCACATCTCCATTGCATTCATTCGTTCAGACCAGCACCAGCTGGTGTTTTCATGGTCTATGGTTTCTTCAAACCAACAGATTGAGGTCAATTCTGGTTTTCTGTCAGCTACAAGCTATAGAAAATGTCAGTTCAAGATGAATGACAATACCAAAATGTAGCTCAGCCAGCTTATTTAGGCTGATGCATGTGGGTCCTCTTCATTTTGAGGTTTCATATAAGCCCAAATCTATTGTGCATTCAGGATCAGTAAAAGGCACTGTCTTGGAACCTCTAACCAGGACAATAATTTAGCCTCAGAATTTTGATTGGATCATTTTGATTTCTGTTGCTTATATACTGAGAACATACACTCTGATGTTTCCCAACATCACAAGTGAATGTTGGAAAAGCCACATACAATGCTGAACTTCCAAAGCTCATTAGCTCTTCTGGATGGAAGCAATAAATTCTCAAAAAAAAAAGAAAGAAAAAGAAGAAGAAGATGGAAAATAAGGAAGCAAGACCACTGGAGAACCTAGAAACTTGCCTACAGAAATAAGGTTGCCTAAGAAAGTAGAGCCATGAACAAAATCTAATTTCTCCTTGTTCTTTACTCAGTGTTCCTTGCTCCTTAGGATGTGTCCTCTCTCTGTCTCCCTCTGTCTCTGTCTCTGTCTGTCTGTCTCTTTCTGTCTCCCTCTCAGTCTGTGTGTGTGTGTGTGTGTGTGTGTGTGTGTGTGTGTGTGTGAAGGGCATGCTTATCTGTGTGCTTCCTGAGACTTATGAATCTCTCTCCTCTCTCAGAGGAAATGTTTCAATTTGAGAAAATTAATGCACAAAACAAAGATATGCTACAAATAACAATTTAATTATGTATAATAGAACTATTAGAACATACATGCATTCATATATAATATAATATATACATATGCACATGTTAGGGTATATTCATTTATTATTATTCACATAAGTCCAATGAAGCTCTTATAATAAATCATAATTCTTTTGCAGCTTAACTAAAACTTCTTGAAGATAAATTTTCCATCACATGTGACAAGCACAATGGTTTACATTCAAATTATTTTGTTGTAAGTGCATGTATGTGATGTGGTTTGATATCTATAAATTTTATGACAAATATTATTTAAGGCAAGTTTTACTGTGAACTTTTTAGGTGGCCTATTTTCAGGGCATTATGAAGCACTTTCATTTATAGAAGCAATCTTTAAAAAATTTGAAATATTTCTTCCCTTCCACATTCTAATCTATCGATAAAACAATGTAGTTGCTATTTATTTGCACATATTTTCTATAATAATTTTGTCATAATGAATGAAAACTGAAAATTATAACAGTAACAGGAATTGGCACTTTTACTGGTTATCATTTTAATAACATGTCTTAGCAAAATTCACTGTTGGAAACTACTAAAAATGATGGAATGTGTGTACATATGTGTGTTTGTGTGTTTGTGTGTGTGTGTGTGTGTGTGTGTGTGTGTGTATTTGCATTTGTCGAGATGCGTGCCTGTATAAATACTAGTATCTTCCTCTATTTATTCTCCAACTTCTTGCCCAGAAAGACACTCTGACTAGACCAGAAGCTTGCTGTTTTGCTAAACATGTTCAACGAGCTGCCATGATCTTCCTGTCTTTGTCCTCAAAATGTTAGGGTTATAAGCATGTAAACACATGCACAGCAGTTTGGTGGGTTGCTGGAGACTTGAACTCAGGTGTTTCTATTTGAAGAACAAGTGCTTTTGCACACTGATCTGTATACCTAGCCTTGACTTTTGTCATTTTTTAATCAAAGACTTACCATCTTTAGGAACATGGAAAATACCAAGTTCTGAACACTTGTTCAATAGGAAACAATCATGGCAGTGTTGTGCTAAGGAAAACTGTCAAACTCTTGCATCACTAATTTCCAGCTCATATAATGTTGTTATGTCTTTTTCCCCTAATTTATTTTACATTTTATATTAGACATTGGCATAAATTTTCTGTGGTTTCCACTATTCTGTTAACTTTCATAGTTTGAATCTTACAGAAAATTATTTTATTTTCTACATTGTTCAATGCTATGCAAAATGACATTGAATTAACTTATTCTTGAGGAAACACTAGAGATATTCAGATCATGATAACGCTGGTGAATCTAAAAGGAGAATGGGGAGGAATATATGGGAGGGTTTTGTGGACAAAAATAAAGAAGTCATCTGATTATATTATATCTTAAAGTATAGAAAAATAAAATAACTTGTGCAAAAATTTAGGGTTTTCTTTATTTTTGTTTTGAATAATGGTATCCAAAACTTCTCCATAGGATTTTTAACAGAAGATAGAATAACTTATATTCTGCATCACCCATCCTAGAAACCATTGATAAATCTGTTTACTTATACTATGAACCCTTAGGAATGTTCAACACATTTTGTTGACTTCAGTTTACTCTACAACTCATTCATATTTGTTGCTTTCAATGGCAATCATATTTTGTTTTACTCTATGTGAATTGGAAATAAGTAGAAAACTCAGCTAGGCACTTGGCTGAACTCAGCCAAAGCTGTCCAGGCTTGGATGAACTCACCCATTTAGCTGGAATAGCTGGCTAAGTCAGAGGAGGATAGCATTTCACCTCCCAGGGCAGGCTTCACATGGCTTTTCAAGGCTGCCTCAGAATTCCAAGTTTAAGAGATGAAACAACCAAAGCCTGGATTTAGATTCCAAGTTTAAGAGATGAAACAACCAAAGCCTGGATTTAGAGCTGATACAAGAACAATGCCAACTGCCATTGGCCAAAGTGGACTACAAGCCAACTCTACAGAGCTAGAGAAATTGGCTCCAGACATTAAATTACAGTGAGCTACAGTTAATTTGCAATATCATCTTTTATTTGATCTTTAGTCAATAGGCTATAGTTTTGGGCAAAAAAAAGGGGGAAAAGGGCTTTGGGATAGAATATTAAAAATTCTCATGTTTTATCATTTTTAAGTACTCAGAAAATTCAGTAATTATATAACTAATAGTTTATAAAATTCATGATGAGGCTTATTTTTATAACTTTCAAAATGATTTAGATTGTCTTATGAGAACCATTGACTTGTACAGATTTTTCATCAGTAGAGAAGGAAAAGAAAGCATTTCACAGGGCTTAAATATGCTCTGTCATCATTTTCATGTTATGCATAAACATAGCTCAATCCTAGAAGCAGGTTTTTATTTTCAGATAGGAGATATATATATATATATATATATATATATATATATATATATATATATATATATATATATATATATATAACATCGTCTGTAGGGAACATTAAACGTTTACTGCTGTTATTTCCTGGCATACCTATTGGCCATACAGTCAAAGTGACCTATGTTTGCAAGATCAAGTTTTGCTTGCCTCTATTTGCAATCCAGTATTCATGATAAACTCATAGTATTACTTCTATATGCATCAGTTATATTTCCTTTGTTTCTTGTGAAAAAAAATGCCTGACAGAAGCAACTTAAGGGATACAATTTTATTTTGACTAAGAGTGTATGGAATATATTCAATCACAGAGGAAAGACATTGTGGCTCTCTTAGTTCAGGGGAGATGTTATGGCTCTCCCCTTTTCACATCTTAACAAAACGGAAAACTGGGTGTTCCGGTTGGAAATAAGGACAGCTTTAACTTCCAATGGCTCACTTGTTTTGACCCATTGTTGGCAGCCATGATCATCATACCAAACACTTCACAGCCTCTCAAAATAGCATAGACATCTCAGAACAAAATGTTAAAACATGGTAGCCTACAGGATACATCATAAGTTCAAGTCAAAACATTTTTAATAAATTCATGATCATTCCATAATTCAGCTTTACATATACATACACATTTACACACACAAACATGTCACACACACACACACACACACACACACACACACACACACACAGAGAGAGAGAGAGAGAGAGAGAGAGAGAGAGAGAGAGAGAGAGAGAGAGAGAGAGAGATGTTTTGATGGTTAATATGGGAATTCTTGAACTTACACTGCAATGTGTGTGTGTGTGTGTGTGTGTGTGTGTGTGTGTGTGTGTGTGTGCCAGTGTAAGTTCAAGAGTCCTCACATTAACCTTCACAGCACCCAAGTCTCCTCAGAGTCTAAAAGTAAATGAGGAATTTTGAATCTTAGTAAAATAAAAAAAGAAAGCTAAACATAGTAAGTACACAATGTTAATGAGTAAAAATTACTATTCACAAGAAAAAATGAGCAAAACAAGACTGCCAACCCAGAAAAAAAAAATCACCAACACATACAACATCAGACTGTAGCCTCTGGAGTACTTAATGAAATAGTCTGGGCTCCAACAGTCTGAAGGAGCCCTGTTTATATACCTGTTGCCTGTCTTTATGAGGCTGGCTCTCCACATTGTGATGACAGCTTTCCTCAGGGTACTGCCCACATTTTTGGTGAGTTTAACACTGTGGAGTCTCTATTTCAATGTGTATTTCATATCAAAGCTTCATGCACAATTCTCTCATGAGATGAATACATGAAATTCAACCACCTCCGCATTTTTTGACCATTTCGACTTTTAACTTCAAGGGTTCCAAACCTTTTAGATACAAAATATCACAATGTGGATAATGTCAAGAAATTCTGCTACAGCTTCAGATGTATCTAGGTTCTTTTGGCCCATAAATATAGCAGCATCAATGTGTCTGATAACCTAAGAAAACATCAAACTATCTAGTTGTTTTCCTTTTGTGTTGCATTTTTGTTTTGTTTGGGGCATTTTTTTTTTTCTGAGGAGGGTCCAACTATTGATCTCTATTTTTATACATTCCTTTCAAATCCATGTAGGTTTTCATGTAGGTTTGTGTTTGTAGGTTCTCACAACATTGATGGGTAGAATAGATTTTTTCCTCAAAGAAACGTGGCTGCTGTTGTAGTGTGAATAGTGAGATTTCCCTTAAGTGGTGCTCATTTATTTTTTTAACTGTTACCAATATTCCATTTGTTTGTCTGCCTCAGGCTAGTCCATACCTGCTTGACTGAAAGCTTTTACTATGCACATGCTATATCTTCTCACTAAACTACCTGTTTTCACACCTTTTGGTTCTGTATTTTCCTGTAGTCTCACCACAAATCAGTCTAGAAACAGTTAATGATAACTGTGCCACAGTCTGAACGCTATTCTATTGTAAGGTTTCCCCTAGCATACAGCTCATTCTACTGCCTTTGAAATCAAACCCAGCCAAATTTTCAGGACAGGATTAAAATTTAACCAAATATGTTGCCAAAATTGAAGCCAAATGACTTCTACATCAGTAACCAATAGAATCCTTGTTCCAGTATAACATTTCATAAGTACAGTCTTCTCTGTTCACATTTCTGTCAGTATTCTGGACTTCTGCACTCTCACCAAAGTGGCCTACTGGAGTATAACCAACTCCTAAGATTTCTCTGGTGTGTATTCAGTTCCACGTATCTCTATCTTCCTAGTGAAAATCAGTTTCAAAGTCGTATTACACAATAGTCAAGTTAACACAGCATCAAACCTACTTCTAGGTACCAAAAATTTGTGGGACTTATATGATTTGTTACTGTGACAATATATCTGACATGCAGTTTAAACTTGGAATCAATCATTTAGATTTTGATTCAAGAAAGAATTCCATCATGACTGTGGAAGAATTGTTGCTGAAACAGTCCTGTTAGTTGCTTGAGTATTCTACTTTTTTAAATCCTGGGAGATGAGGAAGTAGATATCCTGAGACAAGAACATGCCTGGGTTATAATCTTCAAATATCTTCCCTCAGTTATACACTTCTACCAGTCATACCTTCTTTTCTGTAGCATCCAAAATTTTCAAAACAGTATCCCTTGCATGGGAAGTATTTAAACTCATGAGTTAGTGGGTAATATTTCGACATCAAATCATAACACCATCCACCTATGTTTGAGAAGAATTTTTGGTGTACAGAAGATAAAATTATGGGTCTCTGGATTCCAATGATACTACACCTAGCAATTATATTTACATGTTACATTCTACTCAATATCCAGAAAGTAATTTGTATTTTTGGTTTTAAAGATGTAGCAGATTGTATGTGTTCTTTGTATGTTCACTAGTGCTTAACTGAGTGACTTATTGAACGGTATTATTCTAATACATGTCAAGAATAAAGTTATGCTATCCTACAGAAGGGTCATGCATTGCTTTTTACTCAGTCAAATACTACTTTGACAAAATATATTAGGCTATATATATATATATATATATATGATTTTTCTTTGTTTTTTCCTAGACAGGGTTTCTCTGTGTATCTTTGGAGCCTATCCTGAAACTCAATTTGTAGACCAGGCTGGCCTTGAACTCAGAGAGCCCTGCCTGCCTCTGCTTCCTGAGTGTTGGGATTAAAGGCATGTGCCACCACCGCACAGCTGGCAATTGTATTTGTAAAGGGGAAATGTTTACTGTCTCTCATGTTCTTGGTGTTTCTAAACTTGTTTGAGTGTCTCTATAATTTTGAACATCTGTCATATCACGACAGTAATATATGGAAAAACAAATTGTTTAACACATGAATATACATGTCAGAAAGTAGAAGCTAGAAAACAGAAGAGACTGGGGTATCAGTTTCCTTCAAGGGTAGTAAAAAGTCAAAGCTGCTCCTCCTGTTTGACTCTTCTGAGTGAACTTGGTTATCCCTTGCCTAGAGATACCCCTTAAAGCATAGCCTCACAAAGGTCCAAATCACCACCCAATAGTAGCGCAACAGGCACCATAACGCCAACAAATAGACCATAAGACATTAAATATTCATGTCCTCGCACATAGACAGCTATTCACATTAATGACAAAATCTAAGATCCCAGAGAAGGTGAAGGAGACACACTTAAGTTTCACCTTTAGAAGAAAGTTTATTTTTTAAGGTGCTCTTTGTGATCAGACACGATAGTTATTTTTTCTTTTTCATCTTTAGCAGACCCTTTAAGTTTAAAAGTGACTATAATCGTTAGGCAAACTATAGAAGACTCCCCATGATAGAATCTATTTTGGAGTTGATTTTTGATGAAATCTATCAGAAATTAAGTAAAAAGAGTGGAATTTGCAAGTAATGAATTACAGGAATCCAATTAAAGTTAAGTTCACTTTCCCTCATCAAGTAGGAAAATCAAACAGTCTAAACAGTCAGCTTAACAGCATGAGACTCCATCAAAAGCCAGATATAAGTGAGGAAGCCGTAGCATTGCTTTCTCTACAAGAGCCAGGATGCTGCACAGTGATAATAAGAGTGTTTTGCATTTAAATGGTGCCTTTGGAAACTTCTTGAGTGATTATTATCATTCTTTGGATGTTTCCTAAATGAGGACAAGCATAAGAACACCATCCCTATTTAAAATGAAACACAGTCAGGGATACGGTGCTATCATTGTCATCAATTTTTAATTCTTTGGGGTTTAAGGTATTGGGAAAAGAATAAATGCTGTGTTTGAACAGTATCTTCCAGAAATCACCTGTTGGTCCAAGTATGATGGAGTCAGGAGATGGAACCTAGTGAGAGGTAGTTAGAATGCATGCTCTATACTCATGATTAACAGTGTCTTAGAGAAGTGAGTTCTTCTTTCTTGGGGTGTTTAGTAACTACTGTGATTTTTTTCAGAACTCATTAGTTGTTCTAAATGAGAGGTTATTAAGAAAGCAAACAACCATACTAGTTTGTCCCTTCTTTATGTGATCCATGCTCTTCTGCTTTGTGTCATGACTAGAACTAACACTGGCTTCTTTCAAGTGAAACTCCAAGATTCCACAAACATCAGCCAAAGACAAATACTACCTACTCTCTGTAATTTACTCCAGCTCATGTTATCTGTTATATTAACACAAACCAGACTAAATCAAAGGAATCTGTAATTCCTTAAGAACATATGTTTTAACCTACTTTGGAGTGGGTAAACACAAGACTTCTGTCATTAATTCATATTTTGAAATTACCAAGATGTTAAAGCTGTCCTATATTATGGGTCATACCTCTAATTCGATAATTGAAAGCAATCAAAACAAAATTCTCTTGTAATTTTTTTTTTTGTTTGTTTCTAAGGAATAGTCTTAGATTGCGTAGTGGAGAAATTCTGTATTTTTCAGTGATGATCATATATTCAAACTGGATTTTGTCAGTGATGCTGCAAAATGTTTGCAATTTGTTTTTCTTTGTTTGAATTACCTCTGAAATAAGAAATTCAAGTTTTGGTTTTGTAACATAAGCTGCTTATTTTTGTCCCTTCACTTTCCCCCTTAGTACACTCTGATGTAGGTTCTATTTCTCCTTGTAGTTCTGAAAAGAAAATCACAAGAAAGACTTTTAGGCATGTTAATATTATACAGTCATAAACAAATTCCAGGAAGTTAACTTTCCATGCTTTCGATTACACTAAGGTTCCCTCAGAGCTGTCTGTGCATTGACTTCCCAAGGTATTTATTCTGAAAGCACTGGACCAAGACACTCTCAGTCCTGTTGATTTTCATCTTCAAAGTCACCTTCACAATCTTACCATAAAACTAATGTAATAAAATTGTTTTCATATGCACTATTTAATTAGATAATAAATAAATATTTCTATTGATATTATGAAAAAATAGAAATGCAACTTTAAAAAAAAATACAAGTACCATATAAATAAAAAGCAGTTCAAAATGAATGACCAGTGAGATGGAAACAATTTGCTGTACAGATCACCTACATTTCCATTCAGAGTACTGACCTTCAGCATCACAATTCTCTTCTCCAGGGGTGATTTTCCTTTTTCTAATATGGAAAGGTTACCTTTGATAATTTTAAGGTCTCCTCTAACTCAAAATTCTAAAAAGCTTTACATCGTTCTTTTCACAATGCTTTATATTTTGTTGACATATCAGCAGGGAACTTCACACTTCATTGGAAATCCATTAAAACAATTACCATGTCATTAGTGAAGACTTTTAATTATGAGCTTGCTAACCTGAAGAATTCACTGTGATAGGCAAGATTAGCTCTGTGAGCCTGTACTACACCGGGATGCACTCAATGGAGAGATGCCTTCCCCTTGGAGGATAAGCTGCTCTCTCACAAAACAGTTAGCATTGTTGATTAAGCAGGACAGCTGAAGAATCAGAAAGTGAGTTATGGAATGATGACCTTTAGGAAAGTTCTGTGACTGGAAAGATCAAAAAACTTCATGAGTGTTTCTTATGATCTGATCCTATGATAGAAGAGGAGTGAGAAGACTGTAGGAACATAAAAAAGGTGATGAAGACTGAGAAGAAACAAACCAGTGTGAGCTCAATTGAAAAACAAAGACTAGGGTCATGACTGTAATTCTGCTGAGCTCTGGCAACCCTTCCCTGAACACTTCACCTTGCTTTCATATTTTATGTGCTTTCATTAATGTAAATGTGGCCTAGGCATTGTCTAAGACCTTGACCAATTAATGATTTTTATTCCTTTTTCTTTTCTTAATAAAGTAGGATATCTAATAATCCTATCTTTTTTTAATAAAGTGGAATATCCTGTAATCTTCCAAATCAAAGTCAAATATACAGCTAGAAATTGGCTGATTGTGTGATGTAAGTGGTTCAAGGAAACCCTGAATATGGAAAGAATTTCTTGAATTCTCTGTGGTCTCATCCCTTCTAGTTTTCTCCTTTAAATGTAATCTTTTTTCCATGCACAGTCTGAAAATTATAATAACCTAGGCTCTCATTTCAACACATTTTCTTCTCATTCTGCCCACAATTTTTTCTCATTACTTTAATCAAAACTATATTACTTCAAGAGAAAGTACACACTGGCTTAATAGCAGAATATTATGGATTTATTTGACATAGGGAAAAAAAGCATATTGCGATGATGTTGAACACAACAACATAAATTAAATTTTCTAGATATGCTCCCTATTGATTTGGTAATCTGTCTGTATTTTAGTGTCTAATTTACTCTTGCTTTAATTTTCTTCCTGTGTGAGAAGTGACCTTATAAAATCCATTCTGAGAATCATAAAATCATTTTTAAGAACTATTATAGCTTTCAGTTTAGTATGGTTGTGGGACTCCTGAGTATATGAACGAGTGGATCTCCGATTCTTGTGCCTTCTCTTATAGCTTTCCTCCTTCTGTTGGTTTGCCTTATTCAACTTTGACCTGTTTGGCTTTGTTTAATCTTACTGCATTTTATTTTGTTATGTTTTGTTGTTATCTCTTAGAAGCCTGTTCTCTTCTAATGAGAGATAGAAAGGGAGTGGATCCATATTGGGGGGGGAGACAGGGAGGAATTGGGTGAAGGATATATTGTATGAGAAAAGAATCTATTTTTAGTAGAAGGAAAAAATGGCTGGCATATTGAATATTTTCTATGAATGATACCAAGGTAACACTGTAGCACATAATCTAAATACACTGTCTACACAAGAACTGAATGCTAAGAATAAGAAGATTGTGAGAAAAAGTAAGTAATTTTCTCTGTCTTTATGTTTCTTCTTTATTCTATGTAATGTCACCTCTTCCTTTTTCTTCTTAAGAACTTTATCTTAGGAATTTGCTAGAAACAATGGCCTCTAAATCTACCCAGACATAGCAAAGAGCTCATGTTTTATAAATTAGCATCAGACTATTTCCCAGAACTATAGATGACTGTTTGTAATTGTTCTTCTTGTACATGGGGAAGAGGAAACATTCATATATACTAGTAATATCTCTGTCTTGTATTCAAAAGTGTTCATACCAAATATCGATTATCCATTCTCCATATATTTCTTGACATCCTCTCTCAATTAAACAAAGCAATGTTTAGAACAGACAAAGTACACAGCTTATTATTTCATTTTATATCTTTTAATGTTCGCAGTCTCTTAACTTAGAAATACACATCAGTCATTCTTGTTCAGAAATCAAAGCCCAGAGTAATTTTCTTTAGTGCTATTTCTTATCATGCTTCTGTTAATTCTCAAGACTTGTCAGTCTCCAAATGAATCATGTCCTCTGAGTTTTTCTCACCTGCTTCTCTTCACTGGATATTTATGATTCCAAGTACCCAGAGATATCACATATTTTGTTTCAAGTGTTTGAAGTATGGAATATGAGTTTGGGTTATAATGTTCATGTTATATTTTCCAAAATTAAGGTAAGATTTGAGATATAATTTACAGAAGACACAAAACATACACTTTTGAGAGAATTAACAAAATAATTTAAATTATTTTATCATAGTACACAAATTAATGATTTAAGAAATACTTCAAAATTATTTTTAATTTAAAAATAACCAATTAATGTGTTTTATTGTATCAAAATTTTGTTTAGTATTTGACATACAAAGTTTGAGAAATAGTATTAAAATCATAATATTTTTCTAAGTTTACTATTATTCTTCCCTAAATACATGTGTGATGTGGGTTGCTTTGTGTGGTATTAAAAGAGAATGGGAAACAGGCAGGAAAAGTTCAGTTATATCGAGCCTGCATCTCAACCATGAGGACATAAGCAAATTTTAATTAAAAGAGTGTAAAGTGTTCATGAATGAAATTTTCAAAGCAATATATGTAAAAAATTTGTTATATGGTAAATCCCATATATTTATGTTTTCTGAATATTTACTTAAGAAAATTCTAATAATTAAATAATTTTAAAGTAAGGGCTATAAAATAACTGGATGTTACATTTTGATTTTGAAATCCTGTTTATTTATATCACTATTATATAGGCATATGCAATTTGTAAATTTATTAGAATTATTCTTTAATTTAGCATGGAGAGATTGGGTTTCATTTGGTATTTCCATAGATGTGACCCTTATATTTTTTCCTAGTTCTCTCTTTGACTGACTTCCCATATGACATAACTAATAGATAAACTCTTAGCGAAATAGTATAAACAATGCCAGAAACAGATAACCCTGGGAAAATATGCTTCAGAAACCTTCATGAAACTTTTTTTCCTTTAAATTTTATAAATTGAGAACAGTGCAGATTTTGTGATTATATTCTCTCGCATTTATATCATTTGAAAATGTACAAAATTCGTTGTTGTTTCTCTCTGAATTTATAAATGAATATAACCAAAAATATAATCTGTGTTTTGCCTCACTTGCTTGCTAAATCAAGTGGTCTGAATATGTAAAAGAAGTTGTTGACAGACTGAATATTTCAAAACCTCTGATGTGTAAACATATTCTATACTTTAAAAAGTACTTGTTACTTAACATATATTAACTTAGTCTTTTTATATCCTGTAAATATAAATTGTTAGCATAAATGTAAAGTGTTGAGAACTAGTTTTGCACATAAGTAGATCCTTAAACAGGAAATTATGGAATGCATATATAAATGTGAAATGTCACCTCTGTGTGCTTTAACTTTATTTATTTAGGGTTTTTTTTTTTGGTTTTTGTTTGTTTGTTTGTTTTTGAGACAATGTTTCTCTGTGTAGCTTTGAAGCTTGTCGTGGACCTTGCTCAGTGGATCTATGTTCTTTAAATCTATTGATTTATTAACCTATTGATTGTGTGTGTGCCTGCTCATTTTTATGTGTGTGTACTGTAGTACCTATTTGGAGGTCAGAGAACAACTTGTAAGTTTCCTCCACTGTGTGCATTCCAGGGCTCAGACTTAGGTAATCAGGCTTGGTGGCAAGGAATTTTTACTTGCTAAGCCAACTCTGCAGCCCTCACCTCTGGATTTTCTTAATTATCAATTAGCCTATTTTTTAAAATCTTTCTCATGATCTTAACTCATCTATGTGCTTGTGCACACACAAACACACCCCTAGGTGCTTTAGTTTTTCTTTTTTTTTGTTTTTTGTTTGTTTGTTTGTTTTTTATAGCCTCTGTTAATTATTTGGTTTCCTCTGACCTAATCCACCCATTGGTGAAACAGGTGATATCAGAAGCCTCATAGTTTGAAAATCCATCCCTGTTGATAGACTGCCTTTCCTTCTCACTGAGACAAGAAAGCCAAAGAGTAGGACAGGCCTGTAAACAGCCCACACTATCTTCTCCTAATATGGTCTGACAAAACTGAATTTCTTCATGCCCATTAGAATGACCTCCACCAAACACACACACACACACACACACACACACACACACACACACACACACACACACACACTATTTTTTTAATGATCATGTCTCCTCATAAAGCCTATATCTATATGACACTTACATAGAAGCAATAGGATCCTACATAGGTAAATTCAAGACAAAGCAACTGCATTTAATTTTTTTACTCTTAATTAGTAGCTAATAGGGATATGAAAAATAAATGAATATTTAGTATTCATTATGGTATAATATTAAGCTCTGATTTGATATTTGTTATCTTAATCTTTCATTATGACAAAACTTAATTGAAAAATAAACAACATTTTTGGTTGTGATAGGCTGGATAGCTCAGAGACCTGGGATAGAACTAAACATGACAGGCCAGAAAGAAAGGAAGAAAGGAAGAAAGAAAGAAAGAAAGAAAGAAAGGAAAGAAGGAAGGAAGGAAGGAAGGAGAAGAAAAGAAAGAAAGGAAGGAAGGAAGAAAGAAAGAAAGAAAGAAAGAAAGAAAGAAAGAAAGAAAGAAAGAAAGAAAGGTCAATGAAATGATTTCTAATTGATTTCTAATAATATTATCTATGCTCATGCATTAGAGCCTAACCTAAAAGTCATTAGAGAGGCTTCATCCAGCAACTGATGGGAGCAGATATGGAGACCCACAGCCAAACATTAAGCAGACCTCAGAAAACCTGGAGGAAGAAGGGGAGGAAGGATTGTAGGAGCCAGAGTGGTCCAGAACATCACAAGAACGCAGTTCACAGAATCAGCTGAGCAGAGCTCATAGGCGCTCATAGAGACAATCACAGAGCCTGTATGGGTCTGAGCTAGGTCCGCTGCATATATGATATGGTTGTGCAGCTGGGTATTTTTGTGAAATTTCTAACAGTCGGTGTGAGGGTTGTCTCATACTCCTTTGCCTGCTTTTTGGGCCCTATTCCTGCTTTTGGGTTGCCTTATCCAGCCTTACTATCAGGGTATATGCCTAGTCTTATTGTAACTTCTTATGCCATGTTCAATGGATATTTCTGAGACCTGCTCTTTTCCAAAGGAAAATGATGAAGGAGTGGATCTGGGGTGGGGGGAGTCGGGGGGGAGTTGGGGGGACGAGGGCAGAGAGGAAGTGGTTGGGAGGGACTGAGAGGATGGAGGAAGGGGAAACTGAGGTTGGGATATAATATATGAGAAAAGAATAAATTTTAAAAATTTGAAAAAAGTAACAATGTTGGTACCAATAGAATTGTGACCTTTGCAATAAGTTCCACACACTTGAGTGATTCGCTTAAGAAGAGAATTCTATCAATGTTGAGATATTTTCCCCATTCTTGACTGGTTTTCTTTTAGGCAGAATAAAATCTTGGAATTTCAGAACCCAATCTTCAGGATGAAGAGTTCAGATAATATGCTTTACTGAATTTCACAGCACTAGTCGTGATAGCAATTGCAGAACTTAATTGAGTCAATCATTAAATTCTTGTAATTCAGATACAAATTGGAACAGTGAGAAAAATATCTACTGCCAGTAAAATGAGGATATTTTGGATTTCAGTAATTGAAAGTCGTATTTGTGCTGGTAGTGGATTGTTTTGTATTATGAGGAGAGTTTCATAAAGGCTCAGGTGATGGAAGGTGATAAGTTTAAGCTGGGACAGACACATTTGTTGTATTTCAATAGTGTAAAGGATAACAGATTTAGCTTCAAAGGGTGATGTATATTAAATCTAACTGTGCTTGTATACAAAAGATAAAGCTTAAAGGAAATTAAAAAGAATCAGGTCTTTCACTTCAGAGGAGTGAATGAATCTTGGAATTGTAAAACAAACTTGGTAAACAGATATTCAGAGTAACATGGAATTCACTCAAGGAAAAGTGACTTTCATTCAGTATTACTGTGTACAAATTACGGAAATAATAACATTTTCATCCATTTGTGTACCGGAATTCCCATCAAGAATAGTCTGAGTAATAGAATATTTTATGGGAATTTATCAAAATATTATGCAAAACTGAATAATTTGAAATGTTTTTTTTTTAGACATAAACCTGGTAAGTTTTTATTAACTTGTTTTTTGTTTACAGTTCATTTCAATTCTTCATTTGCAAAGAAAAAACATACATTTTTCTTATTTAAAAACAAAGTACTGCAGAACTTCTGTGAAATATGTGCAAAAAGAAGAACGAACAAAGTTTGTTCACCTCACAGTCCGTATTCTAACGGGATCCTGCTTCGTCCCAGTTCTTGGTAATGCAGTGTTATCTGAGTGACTCTCCATGCATCATTCTTTGCCTCAGCTGCATCTTATGTTATGTGTAAATAGTTACAGCTTTCCTGTTTCTTCATAAGCAGTCAGTCCCAATGCTGTGCCTACAACACATAAAACAGAATCACTGAGCCACATTTGAATTTGCCATAATTCAGTTCAGTTGGAAGATTTTTGCATCACATAGTGAAATTTCAGAATGATTTTGACCCAGAAAGCACTGGAATTTATATAGTAATAGCTTGTCATTCACTGAAGAATTTATTTTTATTACTTTAAAACTTGACAAATAATTCATATGATCATTTATAAAAGTTTATGTCCACAGTGAGAGTTTTGTCTTGAATGATAATATCTCTTCATATTCTGGAAAATAAGTTAAAATTAAAATCATAAATGTATCAATTTAATTTCTCTTTTAAAAATAAAAGGTAGAAAAGATTAGTGAAAAAAATCAGGATTTTCAGGGGACAAGCTCTTACTCCGTACATCACTTGAAATAGCTCTTTTATTTGAACTAAAGGATTTATATCAGCTTCAAATACAATAGTTTTCATTTATTATTTCATTATTCATCATTAAGACTGCTCTTAGTTTTCGGCAACTAATATAAAGAACTGGTTTTAGAATAGAGATAATTTCTCAACAATGAAAAATATACAGTTTCTAGCAAAGAAAAGAAGGTGTCATGTTTAATAAAGGAACAAATTACAATACAGCTAAAATACATGGCATCAAATCAGGTTTGGTGGGCTAAATTTAACTCTTTGCTTGTTTTGTGAACTATTGTAAGTCTATGTCACTTAGTAAATCATTATTTTTTTAAACTGCAGTGTAGAATTGGGCTTTTAAAAATCCTTTTACTTTTTGAGAATTTCATATAATGTATTTTGATCATACTCTTTCCTCTCCCCAACTCCTTCCAGAATGTCAGCTTGCTTCCTACCTACTAAATCGCATGTTTTCCACTCTTTTAGAAAGAACAACATAAAAACAAACAAACAGAGAAAATAAATACAAAAATCTGATGAGTATTGATATTAGTTCTTTGTGCATCTAGTAAAATTCTGAATGGAATCCACATAACCCTGTGCTCACTTGCTGGCTTTATCTTCATTTCTTTCTTTGTTTCTTTCTTTCCTTACTTCCTTCTTTCATTTGTCCTTCCTACCTGCTTTCTTCCTTCCTTCCTCTTCCTGCCTTTCTTTCTTTCTTTCTTTCTTTCTTTCTTTCTTTCTTTCTTTCTTTCTTTCTTTCCTTCCTTCCTTCTTTGTTTCTTTTTCCTCTATTTTTGTTTGGAGATTTTTAATTACCGACTGTTTCACTAAGTGTTATGGGTCTCTTTAAATTGCTTGTTTCATCTTGATTGAAGTTCGCTATCCCATATATACAAAGAAATTCATATGTTCTTTTAGGATTTCCAGATTAGTGGAAAACAAAATTTTAAAGTATGTCCTTATGATTTTTTGTATTTGTTTTAGTATCTGGTTTAGTATCTCTCTTTTCATCCCTAAATTTATAACTTTGGATATTTTTCTACATATTTTAGTTTGATTTGCCTAAAAGTATATAATCTTGTTGATTTTCTCAAATAATCAATTCTCTTTCTATTTGTATATTTTATTAATATTTTCTATTCATTTACATACCAACCACAGATTCCCTTGTCCTCCCTCTCCCCACCCACCCCCCAACTACCCCCCCAACCCACCACTCATTCCTACCTCCTCCAAGGCAAGGTCTCCCATGGGGAATCAACAGAGCCTGGAACATTCAGCTGAGGCAGGTCCAAGCCCTTCCTCCCTGCACCAAGGCTGTACAAAGTGTCTCACCATAGGCACTAGGCTCCAAAAAGACGGCTCATGATTCTACTGCCTGGGGGTCCCCTAAACAAATCAAGCTAAACAACTGTCTCACTTATCCAGAGGGACTAATCTAGTACCATGGGGGTGCCTCAGCTATTGGTCCACAATTCATGTGTTTCCACTAGTTTGGCTAGTTGTCTCTGTACTTTTTCCAATCATGGTCTCAATATCTCTTGCTCATAGAATCCCTCCTCTCTCTTGTCGATTGGACTCCTGGAACTCCACCTGGGACCAGGCTGTGGATCTCTGCATCTGCTTCCATTAATCACTGAATGAGGGTTCTATGATGACAGTTAGGGTATTCAGCCACCTGATCACCAGAGTAGGCCAGCTCTTTGTTTCATTGATCCTTTCTTTAGTAAGCCACTATTAATCTAATATCAAAACCACAGATAGACTCAACCAAAAAAGCAAATTATACACCAATATCACTTATGACTATAGATGCAAGGATTCTCAATAAAATATTTGTAAACTGTATTCAAGAGTATATCAGAAAGAGTATCCACCGCCGGAATATCTAACATATGTAAATCAATAAATATAATTAACTACAAAGCAGACTAAAAGACAAAAACAACATGATCATCTTATTAGATGTAAAAATAAATGCCTTTAACATAATCTGATGTCTATTTATGATAAAATTTCTGAAGAAACTGGGGATACAAGAGACATACTTCAATGTAATAAAGATATTTACAGAAAGCACAGAGCTAATATCATCCTAAATGGAGAGAAACTCAAAACAATTCCACTAAAATCAGGAACAAGACAAGGTTGTCCACTCTCTCCATACCTATTCAACATAATACTTAGAATCTTAACTAAAGCAATAAAACAACTGAAGGATAAAAAGAAGGTTCAAATAGGAAAGGAAACAGTCAAAGTATCTTTACTTACTGAAGATATGATAGTGTACATAAAAGATTCTAAAGACTCCACGAGAAAATTTTCTACAAACTATTAACACATTTTACAAAGTATCAGGATACAAAATGAACACACACAAAAATAGCAACCTGCTGTGGGATGTTCTGTATGGCAAATGTGTTGCTCTGATTGGTTGGTAAATAAAAACTGATTGGCCAGTAGTCAGGCAGAAGGAAGTATAGGCGGGACAAGGAGGAGAATAAAGCTGGGAAGTAGAAGGCTGAGTCAGAGACACTGCCAGCCGCCACGATGACAAACAGCATGTGAAGATGCCGGTAAGCCACGAGCCACGTGGCAAGGTTTAGATTTATAGAAATGGATTAATTTAAGCTGTAAGAACAGTTAGCAAGAAGCCTGGTATGGCTGTATAGTTTGTAAGCAATATAAGTCTCTGTGTTTACTTGGTTGGGTCTGAGCAGCTGTGGGACTGGAGGGTGAGAGAGATTTGTCCTGATTGTGGGACAGGCAGGAAAACTCTAGCTACAGCAACCCTCCTCCATAAAATGCCAAATATTATAAGAAAGAAATTAGGAAAGTAATACCATCCCAATAGCCTCAAAAGTGAAGTGTCTTGGAAGAATTATAACCAAGCAACTAAAACTCTTTGACAAAAGTTTAAGGAAACTAAAGAAGATACAAGAAAATGGAATTCTCTCCCATGCTCAGAGGTCTGTAGGAGTAATTGTATGAAAATGGTCATGTAAGTAGTAGCAACCTACAGTTTCAATGCAATCCCCATCAATGTTCCTAAATGGTTCTTCACAGAGATTGTAAAAAAAAAAACAGTCTTTAATTTCATATGGACACACACACACAAAAAAAATAGTTAAAAATAATACTGAATAATAAAAGAACTGCTGAATGTAATACTATCTCTGGTGGCAATTTCTATTACAGATTTATAGTAACAAAAATCAAGTGGTATTTGAAGAAAGAAAAACATTGATTAGAAGAATTGAAAGACACTTATATATTTCCAGACATGTACAGGCACCTGAGTTTTGATAAAGAAGTAAAAAAAAATGCATGCTATATAAAAGAGAACATCTTCAATAAATGGTGCTGGTCAAACTGGATGGCTACACATAGAAAACTGAAATAGACTCATATCTATCAAAAACTCAACTCCAATTTGGTCAATAACTTGATCACTGCACCAAAATATCCTGAATGTGGTAGAAGAGAAAGTAGAGGATAGTCTTGAATTAATTGGCACAAGAAAGGATATTCTGAACAAGACTCTGATAGCACACATATTAAGAACAGTAATTAACAAATGGAAGCTAAAGAGCTGTACATCCTAAAAGAGCATCATTATAGTAAACTGGATGCCTAAAGAATGGGAACATTATTCTCCAACTATACATCTGATACAGAGTTAGTGTCTCCAATAATAAATTAAAAATAAAAGCTGAACAATAGAAAAAAATAAACCAATTAAAATGGGGTATAGAACCAACTAAAGAGTTTTCAAAAGACAATTATAAAAATGGCTGAAAACACTTTAAAATGTTCAACATTGTCATCCATCAGAGAAATAAAAATTAAAACTACTTAAACATTTTATCTCATATCGGTCAAAATGGCCCAGATGATTAAAACATATGACAGTACAGATGTCCATCACTTGAAAAGATAATGAGAATGCCTACACATGCCAGTAACATTCAGCTCTTAAGAAATGTGAAATTATGAAATTTGCAGGTAAATTTAATGGTGTTAGAGACAATCACCTTGAGTGAGATAACCTAGACTATATTACATGTTTTCTTTCACATGTGGAAGCTACCTTTTAAGCTTTAGATGTGTTTAGTGTGTTTCAATCTGAATAACCACAGAGATTAGGTAACCAGTATGAGCTAAAGGAGAGTAGGGGATCTTTCAAGGAACAGGAAATAAGAGTATTGTAGCTAGAGTTTTCCTGCCTGGCCACAGTCAGGACAAATCTCTCTCACCTGCCAGTCCCACAGCCACTCAAACCCAACCAAGTAAACACAGAGACTTATATTGGTTACAAACTGTATGGCCGTGGCAGGCTTCTTGCTAACTGTTCTTACAGCTTAAATTAATATATTTCTATAAATATATACCTTGCCACATGGCTCGTGGCTTACCGGCATCTTCACATGCTGTTTGTCATCGTGGCAGCTGGCAGTGTCTCTCTGACTCAGCCTTCCACTTCCCAGCTTTATTCTCCTCCTTGTCCCGCCTACACTTCCTGCCTAGCCAATGGCCAATCAGTGTTTTATTTATTGACTAATTAGCAACACATTTGCCATACAGAACATCCCACAGCAGAGTATAAGTGTTCACATTTCTCCACATCTTCACCCGCTTATACATGATCAACATTTTTGGAATAATTTTCTGTTTTCAAAATTTGCATACATTTTCAAAATAATTTATTTAAAATTTTTTGTCAAACCAAAATATCTTTTTTAACCACTCAGTAATTATTATTAACGGTAATAAAAAATGACTACAGCAATACCAAATATTCTGTGGACCTAACTAAACTTTTATCATTTACAAATAAAGAGGTTTTTGTTTTGATTTGTTTCATTTGTTTTCTATTTATTGCTCCAAAATGGTATCTAACATTGTATTTAGTTGTGTTCTTCTTAGTCCGTTGCTTTCATTATATCAACACATTCTTAGAGAATAAAGATCAATCATCCTGTGTTGTTGCTAGAGTTTTCCTGCCTGGCCCACAGTCAGGACAAGTCTCTCTCACCCGCCAGTCCCAAGCCGCTCAAACCCGGCCAAGTAAACACAGAGACTTATATTGGTTACAAACTGTATGGCCATGACAGGCTTCTTGCTAACTGTTCTTACAGCTTAAATTAATCCATTTCTATTAATCTATACCTTGCCACGTGGCTTGTGGCTTACCGGTACTTTACATCTTCCTTGTCCTGATGGCGGCTGGCAGTGTCTCCCCTACTCAGCCTTCCACTTCCCCGCTCTATTCTCCTCCTTGTCCCGCCTATACTTCCTGCCTGGCCACGGGCCAATCAGTGATTTATTTATTGACCAATCAGCAACACATTTGACATACAGACCATCCCACAGTACTTCTCCTTTTCTTTTCTTAAAAAGGAAGGTTTTAACCTTTACACATCTCCAAAGTTAGCTTGGTATATTTGGGAATTTGGGCGTAGCTTCTCTTACTACTTCCTGTTGGAGGGGGGCGCTGTATCTTTTGGGGAAACAAAGAAAATTTTAGGATCATGGAGTAGTCCGTGAGGCTGTATCATCTGAGCCAGTTGTCTTGAAACGGTTCTGGATGTTGGATCATCTGGGCCATGGTGTCATCGGAGACCTTTTAGGGGGTCTTGGCTGGTCAAACCTGATGTATTTTACTCTGGAACAAATCCATAGCCTCTTGCTTTCTGTGGAAACAAAAGAGACTCTTTTCCAAAGCAACATATCTTTACATCCAAATTTTGAAGTCAAAGTATCTTTAAAATATACATACTGGTTTAACTCAGTTTTCTTTACAATCAAATATCTCTCTGTAGTTAAGAATCCCAAAGACAACACAATCTAGACTCTCTGTGTAATAGTCATCTCTACATGGCTTATTTTTTATATTAATTTTACTGTCTCTTTAAAGACTTTATTTTTTAAAACCATGTATTTGTTTTTATATTGTATATATCACCTTTTTTTTTGTTTCTTTCAAGCCTACGTATATTTTACACACATTTTAAACTATTATATCTGAATCTGTCTTATTGTGAGTCTATTGCCTTAAACTGCAGCAGCTGTGGCTGCTGGCTCCGCCCACCTCACCTTCCCAACATGGCGTGGTACTTTACCACCAGCTCTGGGAGCTATCGTGGGTCTATGCTTTTATCCAAGCAACGTGTAGCCCAGAAACCTCTTTTTTTGTTTTGTACTAGCAAAGGCTAAATCCACAATGTAGCTTAATGTGCCACTTGTAGAGGCCTCATTCCCGCCATACTGCAGGTCGAGCGCGCACGCCAGCAACCCGCCAGTAGCTCAAACCAGCAGCTGCCGCTCATTTGAGAGAGACAATTAGGAAGCTGTTTTTAGCTCCGTTTTAGAATCTTTTTTCTCAGGTTTTAGGTGGAAACTCGTGCCCCACGTTGGGCGCCATTTGTTGCTAGAGTTTTCCTGCCTGGCCCACAGTCAGGACAAATCTCTCTCACCCGCCAGTCCCAAGCCACTCAAACCCGACCAAGTAAACACAGAGACTTATATTGGTTACAAACTGTATGGCCGTGACAGGCTTCTTGCTAACTGTTCTTACAGCTTAAATTAATCCATTTCTATTAATCTATACCTTGCCACGTGGCTTGTGGCTTACCGGTACTTTACATCTTCCTTGTCCTGATGGCGGCTGGCAGTGTCTCCCCCACTCAGCCTTCCACTTCCCCGCTCTATTCTCCTCCTTGTCCCGCCTATACTTCCTGCCTGGCCACGGGCCAATCAGTGATTTATTTATTGACCAATCAGCAACACATTTGACATACAGACCATCCCACAGTACTGTGTAATGATCCTTGATTTGATTTTACATGGTATTTCATCAAGATGAAGTGAGACATTATGGTGGCACAAACCTCTAAATCCAGCATTCAGGTTGTTACAACAGGAGAAATCTCAAGTTCATGACCAGCACTAACCAAGTCCTGAGAAATCAAAATTATCCCTCTAAAAAAAGAAAAGATTTATACGGTCTGATAAAAAAAATAAAATAAAATAAATAAATAAATAAAGAATAAACAATTAGGAAATATAAAAAAAAGAAAAGAAAACATGAATGCTACAATTTTAGCTTTTGAGAAAAAGGTATGCAAAATTGTCTTTTTGAAGCATTGAATCATTATATTTATCCATATATGTCATGGTTCCAAAGACACTTGAAAATTCATCATCTTTATAATGTACTCTTATAACAATAAATGAAAATTTAAATGTAACAAATGGAATTAAGGTCTTAATTCTATTTCCTGGAATTATACCTGCTCATGTGCCTTTTTCCCTCCCTCAGAGTCCACGTTCCATTTCACATTTTTGCTGTTTCATTATTTTGTTTTGTTTTGCTTGGGATCAAACCTGCAGCCTCGCACAATCTGGGCAATTCACACTCCAGCCCAAAATTTTGTTTTTAATTTTCATAGAGATTATTTTTTATAACAAATGGCTTCACATAGCCATTATATTTTATGTCTGATGTTTTTCAATTGTTTTTATAAGTATTATTTGGGGACTTCACAAAGACATCTATCTTTATTGTTACATTCTTTCAGGAAATTATTTTTTTGTGATAGGAACTGATGAAATGCTAAAGAGAACTGAACCAAACATTAACAGTTTAAATATCACTTTAAAGTTCCTGTAAGATATTTCACTTTAAAAATAATTTACAAAAAATTTCTGTATTCTCAAGGCAAGGAAAAATGGATATACAAGAAACTAATTTTGAATTCTTTTCTCATATAATTTTGAAAACCCCTGAACTTGATTTTACATTTAATTGTAGATTTATTCATTTTTATACTTTCTTTTTCTTTTTTTTATCACATTGTTGTGTTATAAATTGTATTATGAAAATCAACATTTTTTAAAAAGCATTTGTCAAGCAAACAAGGAACAGAAACAGAATCAGCCACTTGAAATCCACAAGTTACAGTATCTGTTTCTTTATATTATCACACTCTTTTTAGCTCAACATCTGTTCATTGATATCTAACGCTATATTTGAGATGTGTGATGATTTGTTTTTCCACAAATTCTTTGCACACAACTCACAATACTCCCTTTATTTGTGATTGTAAAGGACATGTTAAACTTGGGGCAGATGCTAAGCAGCGTGAGTGTGGAACAATGACAGGTACAGAATGACCAGTAAATTCACAAGTGTACATGATTGGCCAGATGGTATTGGCTCTGATTTACTATGATGATTTAGTAATTAAGCATGTGTGATCACTAATTTAACATATAAAACCGGTCCTGAAAATGTTTATGTTAAACAAAACATCCATCAATAGAAACTATAACAAATTAAATAACATTTTCATTTCTGTCTTGATAGTGATATTGAAAATCGAATTATTTCTTTGCAAGAATGAGTTCCAGTCATTTAGGGTAAATCAGTCATACATGGTCACAATTAATTTGTACAGATGACTGATTCTTCATATATTGCAGGTGAGCGGCATTACAAAGAAAATGGCTAAAGGTATAGTTTGTTTGCTTTATCTAGATAGCCCCTGGTTCTATGCTTAATCTTGTTTGGATAATCCTCTGTTTTTATAGGTGATACTGCATGCAATCTTCCACAGCAGGAGATATAAATGTGTTGATACGTCATCAGATGAATCCTTATAGTCTTAACAGAAGCTATATTTATTCAGCATGTATGAAAAAGTTCCAAGTGGAAGAAACAAGAAAAACTTTCCTAAAGTTATTTTTTTTGTCTTCTTCTTTGTCATTGCTCTTTTATTTAGTTGCATCTATTTTCTACCACATACGTATAGACTTCCCAGCTGTGTATGTATTTCCAGTTTATCAGAAAAGAAAATAATCTAGGGCAGTGTTGGGGAAATATTTAGAAACTTGGACTCCATAAATAAATGTTCGAGGGTTTTGTGGCTGCATTGAAGTTCCAGTCTCACCACTGAAAGCTTTGTCTGGTTACAGAAGATTGCCGGTTTGGACTCCATATCCCCCATTACTAGGAATCTTCACTAAGGTCATCCTTGTGGGTTTCAGCGATGACTGGCCCAACTTGACACCCAGACCAGGAGAGGGAACCCATGCCTGACACTCACTGGATGGCCAGGAGCCAGAGGCTGAATATCACGGAGACCTAGGATAGAACCAAACATGACTGACCAAAAAAAAAAAAAAAAATCAATGAAATGATTAATAATGATGTTCTACTAAACTCATCGACTCATAAATCGGAGCCTACTCCAATCGTCATCAAAGAAGCTTCATCCTGAAACTGAATGGTGCAGATGCAGAGACCCACAGCCAAACATTAGGCCGAGCTTGGGGAATCCTATGGAGGAGGGGAAGGAAGGGTTATATGAGTCAGAAGGGTCAAGTACACCATAAGAACACATGCTCACACACAGAGTCAACTAAGCAGGGCTCATGGGGACTGACAGAGAACCAAGCAACAATTAAGGAGTCTGCATAGGTCTAAGCAGGTGCTCTGCATGGATGGTACGGTTATGTAGCATGGTGTTTCTGTGAGACTCCTAACAGTGGAAGTGAGGGTTGTCTCTGACTCTTTTCCTTGCTCTTAGTACTCTTTTCCTCCTACTAGGTTGCCTTGCTCAGCCTTGATATGCAGGTTTGTTCCTAGTCTTATTGCAACTTATGTCGTGTTTTGTAGACATTGCTGGAAAGCCTGCTCTTTTCCAAAGGAAAACTGGGAAGGAGTAAATCTGAGGGCGAGAGAGGAGGTGGAAGGGGAGAACCAGAGTAACAGAGGAAGGGGAAACACCACACAGGATGTAATATGTGAGGAACAAGCAATAAAAAAAACCCATAAATTATGAAATTAAGTTTCAATAGCATCCATTCGCCAGAAACCCAGCCTACCTTGAAAATCTGGCTGAGGAAAATTCAGGTTTCTTTATTCTAATCTTAATTACAAATATGAACAATCAAATCAACCACACATATACACACACAGATGCGTGCACACAGACAAATAGTAGTGCTTACGTACTATGTGTGATACCCTCAATTTTATAGCTGAGAAAGGGGGAGAGGAGAGAGAGAGAGAAAAAGCAAGAGAGAATCCATTTTATTTCGCCAGGCTAGCTGTTCTCTTCCTACAGTTTATGGCAGCTGATTAATAAATCCTACAGAGACTTCCTGTTAAGCCACCATAGTAGCAATCCATTGACAGCATTTGATGTCAACTGAAATTGGTTCCTAAGCTATATAAAAAATTTTATTACTTAGGTTTATTTTTTATTTTATTATATTTTCAAAACAGAATTTCTCTGTGTAACATCCCTGGTTGTCCTGGAATTCTCTTTGTAGAGTAGGCTGGCTTCAAACTTACAGAGACCCACCTGCTTCTGCATCGTAAGTACTGGAATTAAGGCATGTGCCACCACACCTGGCTCTGTTATTTAGTTTATTATTTTGTAAAAGTGAAATAAGAAAATTTACAACTTCAAAGTTGATTTCAATTCTAAAAATGCATTAGGTAATATATATATTAAACACCAAGAAACTTGAGCTGAACTGCATAAATGTTATTTATTGTTAATGTTGATATATGTTAGCATTATACAAGCTCATGAGCACGTTTTTATACTAGAAGCTATAAAATGTAAAATCTTATTTATATCCCTGAACAAACTACATAGAATTATCTATGTGTGAATATATATGTGTGTTTATACTGAAATCTATAATTGAAAGAAATAACAATGTAACACTAAAGAGAATCATAATCTGTGCTTACTCTGGTGCTTTTTTCAAACTAGCATTTATCAAGTATCAAAAATTAATGCCTAACAACTGGAACCCTGCCTTAATCTGGGCAGTATAATATAAAATGTTGAAGTGACTTTACTTTCATATTTTTATGAGACAAACTTACTATAATCTAATTCACTGATAAACCAGTTATCATAAGAAAATGAGCATATACAATATGAGTTATATTTGGAACATTTAAAAATAAACTTCTATTTTATTGAATTCCTATAATACAAACAAGGCTGTAGTTAGTTCCATTAAACAAATATAAAATTATAGGAGCTTGGTTTTCATAGTCCAAAAATTCTGTAAGATGTCAATATATCTAGGTTTTCTGTAATGTAGAGTGTTGAGTTGACTTGCATGAATGAAAAAGCTGAGAATAAATCATTCACTGTGGCTGACTCTACTTACTAAGGCAGCAATCCTCTTTTCCAAAACATCTAGCTGATAACGTAAATTTTAAAACTCATACAAAGGTGTTTTATATGTAGAACATCTGGCTATTCTGAAACATCTGGACATCTCAGAGTGTCTTCACTCTCAAAATTATATTGTATTGTCAGTATATAGCAAAATTATTTTGTGCAAAACTTGAACTGTAATTCTAGTGTACAAGAAATATGTCATGAAGGAGGGAAAAAAATGTTTTTACGTTGGATGAAATAGATCCTAAAGCAGTATGAACTCTGAAAATACTCATGACATAGTAAAATGTTGAAAAAATAAAGCAGTATAAAACAGTATATAGAGAACATAACCAGAAATGTTTTTGAGATGCAAAACTGCCAGTATTTAATCGTTGCCTCCATAGTTCTATTGTGAGAAGCTTAGTGGATATTTTGATTTTTAGACAAGGTCTAAAATAGCCACAGCTAGCCTCAAAGTAAGTAATTTTGGTCATCCTAGCTAAGGATGACATAAAGAACTCATCTTCTGTCTCTACCTCCCAGTTTTTAAGGATTATGTGCTATCATATGCCATCACACTTTGGCTCATAGAGTGCTGAGAACTGAAACCAGGGCTTCATGTACACTAGCTAATCCCTCAAACAACTGAACTTAATTCACAACCAATAAATGGATAATTCAAGCCTCACTATTAAAACAGCCCTTGTAGAGAAGAAACCACAGCCATGGGTAACTTCCTAACTTATCCAAGGGTCTGGTAGATTGCTCCCAGAATAAAACCACATTTGACCACAAAACCCATTCCCTTTTACAATATTATATATGGTTAAGTAAAAGAAAGCTGGAAAGGATAATCCAATGTTTAGGTGCTCTTTCTGTGATTCTGGCTAACATATTTGCTGTTTGTCAAGTGATGACATATAAGGATACAAGAATATCTGTATATCATTGATATCTGTATATCATTATGTGTCATATCATGATACAATGTGAAATCCTCAAAAATGCCAAATGGATGTTGATGCAATGTCTTTTCATTTTCAAACATCTGAGACATGTGAAACATAAACTTTTTGAATTTTAAAATACAGTGTTTTCATCTGATATTTTTGAGTGATACATTTAAAATACAACAATTTAATGGCACCATACCTATAATTTAAAAATTTAAATTGACTGTCAAAATAATCAAGGAATCTATCCTTACACATTTTTTCTACTAGAGAAAATAATGATGCAGGAAGCTACTGTTATAGACATATCAACCAAAACTATGTTCTTTGTTCTAAGAGCTATACTTACTTTTGTTGTAACTGAATGATTATAGACAATATACACAATATGACTTTGCAAAAGTCAATCATTAGTTTAAATATGTCTAAAATATATTATAAGAACAAATAAATACCTATTAATTAAAATCTAATTAATCATTTTGTTCTCCCATAAATGTATACTACACTATTACTACATATTATAATTGATACTCCTTTGTCAGCTGAAATCCATTGTGTGCTTCCAGAAGACACCAGTCAGTTAAAACTAATCAGTAACTCCAGACAGCTTGTTGTGACTGACAAATTCACTGAGAGAACGGCATGTAATTTATAATGCTTAATGGACTCCTACTGATAAAGGAAGAAAGGCTAAAAACCAACTGCTAGTGAATCTAATATCAGTTATTTGCTGTGCAGGGAGACATCCAACATTTTCCATGAAGAAAAAATATCTATAAATACAGACAGAAAAATACTATACATATGTGTATATATAGTATTATATATGCATATATGTGTGGGTGTGCATATATCTATACACATGGTACAATGAATAAATTGATGAAGCAGAACCTGGATGAGAATAGCATTAGAGATTTTATAGCTATAATATTTTACAATGCATATTCAAAGACTTGGTGTGTGAATAAACACACACATGCATGCACCTACACACTACCTGTTTAGAAGTCGTATATACAAAATAACTATTATACCCAACCCATATTTACTGAAATCAAATGGAAATACAAAGGCATGTCTGAAAAGCCCATTATGGTTTTCCCTAGGGTCAGCTTCTGAGCTATATTTTTGAGAGGAACTCTACCAGGTAGCCACTTGGGGGGAAGAACTTTGAGGCAGAGAGAACTACTAATGCAAAGAAATAATGATCAAAGATTAACAATTACTTCACAAGTAGAAAATGTGATGTCACAAGCAGAGCTGGGACTGCTTCAATATTTCCATGGCCAATGAAGGGCAATAGTCTAGAAATTATGCAGAGAAGATACAGAAGTGTGTAACATACTTTACGGGATTCTGGTAGCAAAAGTGAGGATGGAAGAAGTCAGTGAAAATTGTATGTATTTAAATATCAGTGGAGGAACACTGCAATTTATCAGTGAATAATCAGGACTAGACAAGAATATACGATTGTCTAAAAAAGGCATAAATTACTTGCTCTAATATCCAGGGTTTTAATGCAGACAATGTTTTTTCCCTTTGTGACATTCTTTTTGTTGTTTTGTAGGGTGTTTTTTTTTGTGTGTGTGTGTGCGTGTGTGTTTTGCTTTTTGTTTTTCAAGACAGGATTTTACTGTGTAACAGTCCTGGCTGTCCTGGAACTCCCTTGTATACCAGGCTGGCCTTGAACCCACAGATATCCACCTGGCCCTGCCTCTGCCTTCCGAACACAGGAATTAAAGGCATATGCCACCACTGCCCAGTTCCTTTGAGACATTCTAAAGACATAAATTGCAAAGACGTAATTGTAATATACAGCAATTAATTAAAACTGCATAGAAAAAAAACACTGTGAAATCCTAGTAGAATTTCTCATTTGTTAAATATTGATGACTGAAAAACAGCAGAGGGGTTATGAACCCACAGACTTCCAGTAATGCTGATACTACTTATGTGGTCAATAAATACAGAAAGGCAAGCAGATTTGGAGACTAAGCATCAAGCTGTGTGTTGATCTATTAAACTGGAAAGTTTCATATTTTATCCAGGTTAAGATTGCTGACAGATATCTGGATGTCTCAAACTGAGGATAGATTTGGGACGTTTATACAGATGTGAAAGTCATGTTTACAAAAATGTTAGTAGAAATCCTGTAGCCCAGTGGGAGGATCAATGGATAAAATTTACAGTAAGAACAAGGAGAAAAAAAAGACAAAAGGCTTGCCTTACTTACTTTATAGAATAGGCAAATAAAAACTAAAAGAAGAAAAGAACGTGGCAAGAAGTATACTGTGGTGGGTCAGTGTAGGCACACGGTTTTAATCCCAGCACTGGGGAGGCAGAGGCAGGGAATGTGAGTTTGAGGCCAGCCTGGTCTACAGAGTGATTTCCAGGACAGGCAACAAAGCTACAGAGAAACACTGGCTCTAAAACAAAGAAAAACAAAACAAAACAAAACAAAACAAAAAAGCTGTGTAAAATTCTCAAAGAGTAATAAAATAGGAAGAAGGATGGAAGGAAGGAAGAGGGGCAGGAGAAGGAGAAGCAGAGGAAGAAGAGGAAGAAGAAAAGAAGGAATCACTTGAAAGGATGAGGTAAATGAGGTTATCTCAAATAAAGTTATCCCAGATATTAACAGCAGGGGGAGTTTAGGAGAAACATTTAAATGTAGACATAACATTCAATTGCACTGCATTAGGGAAGAATGTAGGAACAGTTTTGTGGACTGACAATACTTAGAAATAACCACAGTTGTTTTCAAAGTGGCAAGAAGGTCTCATGCACAGTCATCAACAAATACTCTAGACATCTGCAGCCAAAGGAAACCAAGAAGATAGTTAGTCGCCAGTAGTAACAAAAAGGTCAAAGAAGGGTAACCTTTTATTTTGTCACAGAGTTCCCAATCATTATTAACTAGAATGGATGTAATCAATATGTTAAATATTAAAACAATGAAATTTTCCAATATAGAATTAGTTCTCTTTTTTTTTTTTTTTTTTTTTTTTTTTTTGGTTTTTCGAGACAGGGTTTCTCTGTGTAGCTTTGCGCCTTTCCTGGAACTCGCTTTGGAGACCAGGCTGGCCTCGAACTCACAGAGATCCGCCTGGCTCTGCCTCCCGAGTGCTGGGATTAAAGGCGTGCGCCACCATGTCTCAGTTAACCTTTAATGCATTAGCAAATATTTCCTAAACCAAGCTAAAATGTTATTGCTACACCTTTAGTTTCATTGATAAAGAATAGTTTAGTAGCCTAACACATACATACATGTGCTCATATAGGAGGTGAAAAGGAGAGAGGTATAGAAAGCCACATGGATAGATGTCTGGATGGATAGATGTCTATGGAGAGATAGGGTGGAACGTGGAATAAAATCACAGAGTTCAAGTCATTTGTCTCATACAGCATCATTTGTGTTGTTATTATGTAATAGTTTTATACTGATTAAGTCTGTTTTCTTTTCTTCTAATTTCTTTTTAAGAATTTTATATATTTGATTAAACATTATGCTCAGGGCATCATGTTCAGGGAAGTGATGTCATTTCTTTCAATAATGGTGATGTAAAATTTCATCACTTAATTTAAGTTATAGAGTCTGCTTTATTCCTATAAGATAAAAGAATATAGTTACCCTTTGAAATGCATGGCTAATCTGGAAGTGATCATTTGAAATTATGTAATCAATTTTCCACTAACTTTTTTTAAATGATGGTATCCAGTCATGAATTAATTTTCACTAAGTATTATATAGAATGAAATTTCTTATTATATAAAATTAAATTTCTTATCAAGTTCTATAATTTCTAATACCTTTTTTAGTTTATCAGCTCAGAATTATTTTGATCCACTACATAACTGATAAGCAATCTTAATATTTGGGAGACTGAAGAAAATAAGCATTCAATATTTCTGCAAGATTCCATTATATTTCATATAAATTTTTAATGTAATTCACCCATATTTAAAAAAAATTACAGACTAAAAATGCTATTTAATGCATAACTTTTTCCTACTAACAATACTTTAGTGACTCTTAGATTAATGGAGGAATGAAGAGAAAATCAAAACTTTAAAAAGAAAAGAAAGTAGGAATGAAGTAAAAGACAAGAAGAATTTTAGAATTTGAGGAAATTACCACTTTCTAGAGATGAGGTAATAACTAATCAATTTCGGTTCAGAAAATGTATTAGAAGGGAGCCAAGACACATCTGGCTAGAGTCTTTCCTAACACCATTAAGCTAAAAGACAAAAGAAACTATGTTCTTCTGCATATTTTGCTAGATTATCAAAATATTTACTTATCTCCATGGCTACAATTTTAAAAACCAATGAGAAAAGAACAGTGAAATTCTAATAACATCCCTGGACCAACTGCCTGTTTATAAACACCCATCACTATTGCCTATAAAAACGAGTGTTTTGTCACTTATTAGTCATGAGAGATTGCACACAACAGCCTAGAGAACATTAAATCAATCCATAATGTTAGTTTGACTTAAACAACTTGAAAAGATAACTGTAGTTAGATTTTAAGTATTAAACATTATAACATAAAGCAGATTCTTTAGTTGTACTGTACAGACTAACATCTGCAGGACATTTTTTTTTGTTTTGCCATATGTTGGAATGCAACCTGATCTAAGAAAATATTGTCAAGATATCCAGCAGCCTGTAAATTATTGAAAGGGAAAAGATGATCTCAACCTTCCCAACCTCAGTTTTATAATGACACTGTTACCTTTGTGACTTGCTTTCCGTCACATCAAATAATTTAGACAACCACTTCCAACTTCACACTAGTATTGTCTTTGTTGATATCATAAGCACATGAATAATTTTGCTAATACTCTGTTCACCAAGTGCTACTAAAATTATAACCATATTTACTGAAATTGTGTAAAATAGCTGTATTGTATCTCTTGTCTCAAGCCAATACTAATTAATTAAAACCATAAGATTATTCTCCCAGATAATATAATATACCTTGAACTCAGTGAGTTTCACAATAGGAATTTTACATGTTTTGCAAATTATTTAAAAATATACAGTAAACGTTAATGTGATTAATTAGTTAAATAAGAATGAGAGATTAATGATAGACTAATTGTTATTTTATGTGGAAATAAATAAAAGTTCAAAGAGAAGGGCTCTTATGCTTTGAATGTTGAAGACTAAAAGACTTAAAAAAGAAAGGAGAAAAGAGAAGAGATTGCAAATAATCTTTCAGATAATCAAAAGTTGGGCAGTTGGACAGAGAAATTGTACATTGGCTTGAATAAAAAATAATTGTGTTGTAAGGTTGACTGGAATTAATACCTAAAACCTAATCTCATTGCAAGCATTTCTAAAGAGATAGAAGAGACAGCATGTAATATTTGAAGAGTAGACAGCCCCTACAGTTGTGACATGAATTTTTTTAGGTCATACTTTGGAGTGTTTCTATATATTAAGATACAGACTGGGGTGTGTGTGTGTGTGTGTGTGTGTGTGTGTGTGTGTGTGCGCGCGCGCGTGTGTGTGCATGTATGTAAAATCGACCCACTACAGAAAAGACATTCTGGAACAACTGATATGTTGTGCCATAAGTCAATAATTGGCTCTGTGATGCTACTTTGAAGAAAGTATGGTAGATTTGTAAGCATTTGTAAGATTTGTAAGCTGAAACTTCCCTGCATGTATTATATTAACTTTGCTTTTCCTAAAAGAAAATCTTGCTGAGTCTGGGTCACCTCACTCAGGTTGATTTTTTCTAGATCCATCCATTTCCCTGCAAACCTCATGTTGCCATTGTTTTTCTCTGCTGAGTAGTACTCCATTGTGTGTATGTATCACATTTTATTTATCCATTTTTCAGTTGAAGGGCATCTGGGTTCTGGCTATTACAAACAATGCTGCTATGAACATAGCTGAGCATGTGCCCTTGCGGTATGATTGAGCATTCCTTGGGTATAGCTGAGGAGCCCCCATGGAACTTGATCAGGTCCTCTGGATAAGTGAGACAGTCGAACTTGAACTATTTAGGAGGCCCCCAGGCAGTAGGACTAGGACCTGTCCTTAGTGCATGACCTGGCTTTTTGGAACCTAGGGTCTATGCTGGGACACTTTGCTCAGCCTAGGTGAAGGGAGGAGGGGACTGGACCTGCCTCAACTGAATCTATCAGGCTGAACTGAATCCCCATGGGAGTCCTTGCCTTGGAGGAGGTGGGAATGGGGGTTGGATTGAGAGGAGCGGGGAGGGGGACGGAGAGAGGAGGGAGGACAGGTGAATCCGTGGCTGATATGTAAAATTAAATTAATTATAAAATTAAAAAACAGATTGACCAAAAAAAAACGAAAAACAAAAAAGAAAATCTTGTGTTAATTAGATTGCATCAATCATAGATGATGAAACATGTAAGTTTAACTAGAAGAGGAGATAAAATCATTCAAAGACCTAGGTGTTAATATATGATCCTGCATTGCATATGGGTTCTGGATATGAAGACAAGGCCTTAGATGTTGGCCAAGTCACAAGTTGTGACATTTACATACATTGTCTTGTTTAAGAGTTTCACAAGAAAGGGATTTGATGAACACATCCCACTTAGAGCTGTGTGTTCCAAGGTCTCTCCACTTGATGTCTGGCTGTGAGTCTCTGTGGAGATATTTTATTTGTGATGAAATGTGATGATATTTGTGTATTAATAAATAAAGTTTGCTTGGAGTTCAGGGGGGAAAAGGCCAGCCATTTTAAGTAAACAAAGTCAGGTAGCACATGCCCTTAATCCCTTAGCAGGCAGGATCTGTGTGTGTTCAAGGCCACACTAGGGAAAAGAGTCCAACGTGGTGACACATGCCTTTAATCCCAGTACCAACCATAGAGACCTGGAGGTCTGTACAGACAGACTGACAGTGGCAGAGCTGTGTAGGAAGAGGAAGTAAGGTACCTGGGCTAAGAGCCAATGAGAGGGCAGAAAAGCAAGGCATACCAGCCTGGGTAGACAGGAAATCATGTACTTTGGAAGCTGCGAGTTGGTGAGGTGAGGTTGGCTGGTGGCGTTCCATATTTCCCTGATCTCTCTAAGGCTTTAACCCAAATTTCTGACTCCATGTTTTTGATTTAATGAGACTGTTTAGAAATTCTGCTATAGGTCTCTCTATTTGTTCCCATCTGCTGCAGGAAGAAGCTTCTCTGCCGATAACTGAGTAAGCCACTAATCTCTAAGATTAGCAGACTAATTTTAGGAATCATTTTATCACCACTACTTTTAAATTTAAAGCCCTGTAGTATTTGGTTTTACCCGAGGTCTCTGGGCTATCTAGTCTCTGGTTTTTAGTTACCCAACCAGTGTCAGGTGTGGGTTCCATCTCATGGACCGGGCCTTAGATCAAACCCATAAACTTTGTGCCACCACTGATGTAGCTTATATTTCAGGCAGGACATCATTGTAGATAAAAGGTTTTGTACCTAGACTGGTGTATACATTTCTCGAGATCCCACAGGAGAGGAGGCAGAAAGAGTTTCAAAGCCAGAGGAGATGGAGGACTCCAGGCAAGCAAGTCCCTTCAATCAACATGAACAAGTTCATATGAACTCAGTCTAAAGCAGCAAGCATAGTCCTGCTCAGATCTTCACCAGGTCATCTGCTTACATATTATCACCTTCAGTTTAGTATTTTTACAAGACTTTTGAGTGTGAGCAACTGAATCTCTTATTCTTGAACTATCTCTTGGGCTCTTTTCATTCTGTTGGTTTGCTTTGTCAAATTTTGTTGTAATGGTCTTTGTTCTATCTTATTTTTTTATTTTGTTATGTTTTGTTGTAATTTTTCAGAAACCTATTCATTTGTAATGAGAGACAGAAAGAGAGTAGATCTGATGGGAGGAGAGGTAGAGAGAAATTAGGAAGAATAGAGAGAAGAGGAACTCTAATCAGGACATATTATATGAGAAAAGAATTTATTTCCAATAAAATGGGGTTGGAAAAAATAAAACTTAAAATTAAAAAAAATGATTTCACTGAAGGACTTTACTGCCCATTCTTAATCAGCTATACATATTAGTTTTGTAGAAAATAATCCTAAGCTCATGTTCATACATGTACACACATGCACCCCCACTTGCACACAAACACATGCACACACACATGTAGACCCATGAAAACCATTTCAAGATCACATGCTTTTATCAGTTCTGCTGTTACAGAAATCAGATAGGAGGCAAGGATACACAATTCCAGGGATGGAAACTGCTTTGGTCCTCCTCCTTGGTAAACTTGGTTCTCACTACCCATGTTTTAAAGGGCCAATCTGCTGCTTTGCTTCGGTGTCACATCAATTTCTTGGAGCTTGCAAGCAAGAATGCCAGTAGAAATGTTCCCTACAATTCTCCTCTAGAAAAACCTCTTTATGTTATAAAAGTGTTTTCTTATTAGTTGTTTCAGTTCTTTAATTAGAACTTATGTGACCTTATTTCTTGTGTATTAGAGTGAATCATCAGCGAATTATTTTATACCTTTTAATCACTTATGTAAGCATAACGCACAGGGAAGATGTCAAAATTTACTTCAAATGTTTTAAAATATAAAATTAGAGATAAATATGACATTCTTTTGTGAAATTTCTTGCCTATCTCATCACTTTATGCAGAAAATCACATTGCATTTTCAATGTCAGGTTGCAGGAATATTGAAAAATTAAAGATATATGAAAAATGTCCTCCCATTAAAATTTTGTCACATTGCATGTAATTAGTTTGGTTCAAGGTAAATTTTTTGAATCTGACAGAAAGGAACATTAAACTTTCCACTCTGTGAACCACGTTGTAAATAACAAAGATATGATTTGTGGAAGTGGGGTGCAGTCAGCTCTCACTCCCTAGTCTAGCCCACTGTCATCCTGACATATCCCAGACCAAAAGATGGCAATTAACTTGTTCTGGACTGGTTGTACAGTGTAATGGCAAGTGTGGAGAGCCGTCACCTCAAATGACTGTTCTCCTCCAGTGCCTGTCCTGGGCATCACCCACAGGCTGTGCACCATTTTTCTTGTCTCTCACTCTCACAGTTCCTGTAATTTTACTTTAGAAAAATCTTCTCATGGGAGTATTGCTGCATACTAATTAACCATGTTCTCTCTTTGTCTCCTCTAATTCTTGTCTAGTTACATGTGGAAAATACCCCTTTCATTCTATTCACTCTATCCCTAGATCCAGTGTCTGCCTCTAATCCACACCCTTCTCTCCCTTTCCATGCTCAGTCTCTTTTATCTTCTCTCAGGGTACCTCATTCTTATATTACTCATTTTCTTCTTTTTCTTGTCTTCCCTTCTTTGCTTTCACTCTTTACTAATCTTCTAGATTAATGATGCTCTCTTTGAAAACATTAATCATTAAAGAAATACTTCTACTACATTTCCTCAAGGATGAACCCATCCATATGTTCTGAAATGATTTAATGCACAATTGCTTCAATAAATTTTGTCCAACCCTGCTTCATAGCACACAGAGTGTAAATGGTGACCACATCACATAGAAGCCTGTTTAAATTTAATTCCCCACCTTAAAATAAAGGCTGTTCTCTTTCAATATCCCTTAGATCTACTGTGTTAACATTTCTAGAGATGATTCAAATTTAGGAAGCAATTGACATGCAGATTATGGTTGTGTCAGGGAATGACAACAAGAAGCTCTAATATAGTGGAAGCTTTCAGTATCTGCTTATAATATGATAGAGTGGATCAAGGAGACGTCTGTCAAAAGAGGGGCAAGGATATATTCCATAATGACCACAATCAGAGCTCTACTCCTCTGGCTTGATTCCACTACCTCAAAGTTTTGCCATATCCCCAATCTGAGTCATCACCTAGGTACCAAGATTTCAATGGCATGACCCTGTAGGGCAGAGGGACAATTCATATTCAAACCATGCTCAGATCACATCCACATCTAGCAGTTTTGTATATGAATTGTTTATGTACCTCTTGAACATATTGGGTTCTTTCTTATTGTTCAGATACTAGAAGAACGTTCTAAAGGACCTCATTTTTACTATAGGTTCCTGGTCTGTAATGAGGTCTTGACTTGACATTTCACATCTCTTCTAGAAGGGAACTATCTTTTTTTTCTGGTTAAGCATAAATGATTAAATCCAACAATCTAAACTCATCCTTTTTGCTTGGCTTTGTATAAAATATGTATAGTCTATATTTTCAAATTTTCTCATTATGTTCCATTCATACCATTACTATCCCTCAAGTACTATACCATTATCTACATTGGTTATTGTTTAACTTTTACATTAATTCACATATCTTCAGTGCTTAGAACTATAATAGCATTTTAACCAGTTTTTAATGACAGTATAAGGGCATGGATATATGCATTGTCAGAAACTGAGTCTCCCTAAGTGTTTTACCCAGTCACTTATTTCAAGTTACTCCAAGTATTTATTTAAATGTATATTTTATACATAAATATAAGGTTGAGTTAATCTCACAGAATTTGAGAATGTTGAGGTTTGAAGTTTAATCATCAATATTTATTCTTATATTCATATATTGTTTTATAATTTGAGTGATTATTTTCAACTAAGATTTAAAAAGCTTTTTTTATACAGTATTAAATACAAGCTTTACAGACTAACCTATAAGTCTAATGGGAGTCTCTTTAAGTTTCCTCTCAGTGATTCCCCCTTACACAGTATGCATATTAAGCTATGAGGTCAAGCATGTACTTCATGTTCTCATATGAGAGTATTTTCATCTACTATAACTACCTGTAAAAACATCTAATGTGTCCTTGACCATTTCTGCCAAAGATATGCTTGAGAATCCATTGTATTTAATGACTGTGGCAGTTATCTTCTCTTTGTTGGATTTTTATAGTAAAGTAATACATTGGAAGGATTTGCAATATGTCACAGAATCAAATAGACAAACAGGAAAAATGAGGAGCCAAGAAACATGCCTAAGAAGGTAAGACCTGTGGTTAATAAGCCTTGTGAGAACCATCTGTTTAGAACTTCTATTGCCTTGTGCACCAAATCTGGCACTATGAAGCTGTCAAACTGAAAAGTACCACCTGCAAGCAATCCTTGGAACTGCATTATTGCTACTACTTCTACAATAAAACTGAGATGGATTTTTCATTGACCTTATTTTTTGTGTCACTAATTACTGAATATACATGCTATATGGGTTTCTAATTGTGGGTAGACATGCTCATCCTGTAGAGAAGACCTAGTTCATTAAGATAATACATTGAGAGATAAATTCTACTACTCTGTAAGACTCAAACAAAAATATTTCAAAATTTGGGAAGAGAGGATGGCATTTAGATATTAGATGTCCAATTGCATAAGAATTGCAAACAGATATAATTAAAAACAGTCTGTTTCTGATTATAAAGATCATGACAGGGTTAATTCTAAAGTATTAGAGATCTCATCTTTTCTCTAATGGAAATTATAAAATCACATTCTCTGGGCATCATTGAAATGCTAATCCCTTAATCTTATGGAGCTTCTGATACAAATAATCAGCATTTTCTAAAGTATAGTTAGTTTGTTGACCCTTCTTTCAGTGCCCTGTGTCACCTTCCAGCCATAATGTCCATAGGACACATCTGGAACTAATTTTAAATTCTCTGTAATATTAAGTTATATGTTTATTGTCTTTAAAAGCATCCCAAAATTACTACAACTATATCAACACACACAGCAGTCCACTCATGATGAGTATTGTAGGTAGCTTCACTGTGACTCCTATAAAGCCTCACTTATGCTTTCTGTGTGAGACTTCTCAATTCCAAAAGATTACAGCTGCAAATGCTGTTGCCTGGCTAATTTATATTTGTATCCACATCACTCCAAACTGATCCTGACACTTAAGGTGATGATTCATAAATACTAATGATAAAACTAATTAAAAAGAAAAAACATCAATTAGTCTGGCTTGAGTTTATATTCCCTACTTATTAATAAGAAAATGGTATTCAAAAGTGTGATGAAAGAAACTCCTAGTAAAAATAATAGACAAGAAAATGATTCTGCAGGAAGTAGATCGCTAAAAATATTCCATTACTGACTTAAATTTTATTGCTCTGGCATTTTAGGTGTGTGTGCCGATTAATTGATGATTGATTGATAGAATGGTTGATCAATTAACTGTTTGGTGCTAGGAATTGACCTTAGAAGCAACCTCACACATACTGGTCAAGAGCTTTACCTCTGAGATGTATATCCAGCCTAGTGTGTGTTCAAAGTGAGCTGAAATATCAGACAAAAATATTCAATGAAAATAATTCACATGCAATTATCTGCCAGTGACTTTATGCTTGGAATTATTTTGCTATTGATCTATTATGTGTTGTACTCAGAAAGGAAGTTTGCCATGAGACAGTACATCATGCTGGCTATTGATCTGCTGTGATGTACTACCCGATGTACTCAGAGTGCTCACTTATGAAGAGTACATTTCTACCATCCCAGCCACTTTTGTGCTAAATTCCTAAAGCTTCATGAATCTCATAAAAACCTCTGCTGTCAATGAACATATATTATAGCTTCACAGATGTGGTTCTTGATGGAATTTTCAGAAGGTGCATTTCAGAAATACAGCTAGTACTCAAAACATAAGCACCTAAAGGCTGGGAATGAAGTTTAAGAAGCGTAAAAGCGGTAAGCTATTTATTTTCTCTAATGTGCTCACACCATGCTTATCATCTCTTGGAAAATAAAATTAGTCTGCACTTTGACTAACACCCATGCATGGCCAGAGCTTAACCACAAAGCATTTTACATCTCAATATGTATTTTTGCTGAAAAATGAATGTGGTTCACATTACATACTTTAATAGAGCTTATTATAATTATCATGTTTTGTCTTATTAAAATTTTATATTAAGTAAAACTGTCCAGTGTATTTGGCAGAAGAGTTATTTTTCTATCATTTGAAATTTTAAATGTGAATAAATTTATCTTAAGCATATTTAAAAATATTTAAAACATGTTTGACAGGAATAGTATATTCTTGATTCTTAAATGTGATAACATGCCATAGTATACTAATTTATGGTTATAACATTATTTTAGTACAAATATTTTCTATTATTCCAATTTTACCTTTAAATACTACAAATTTCAAGTTCTGTAGGCACTAAGGAACCTGTTCTTACCTGAGTGCTCACATTACTACCTCTGTAAACATATTAATTTCTCAAACACATAGGTTACCTCTTCTCTCATCTCAGAATATATACTTCAAAGGCTAGAGAGAACCTCATACCAAACATGCCAGTCCATGACCTTGGTGACTACTTCAATCCAAAATTTAAAAAAAAAAAGAGAGAGAGAGAATAAAGTGGACAAAGCAGACTTCTCTATGTAATACCTTCATTTAGAAAAGTCTTTACCAGGTGATTATCATTTTATTTTGTCAACAAAACAGCTTTTTCTACTCTGTAAACAATGGGGAAATCTGATTATTATTTTCTATAGGTTGCTATTAAGAAAATAGTATTTTTGAATATAGTTATGTGGAGGAAAGTTTGCAATATGTTATGTAAGATAGGATAATAAATAAATGGTATTATTGACCAGATGCAAACGTGTGTGAGGGCCTTGGTAGTGGCGATAGCTCGGTTTTAACAGTGCTCGCTGCACTAGTGTGAGGACCTATTTATAAGCCAAATCCTTGTTTAAAAAGGTGAAGATGTATGGTGATATTTTGTTTATGCTCTAACAAAAAAAAAAACTTACCTGGAGATCAGAGTGCAGAGCTAGCTACTAGTTAACTGTAGAAGCCAGGCAGTGGTGACACACACCCATCACTTGGGATATCATGCCTTTAGTCATAGTACCAGGGAGGTGGAGACAGGAATTGATACGACTGGGCAGAGAGAGGAATATAAGATGGGAAGAGCCAGGAGCTCACCCCTTTCAGGCTGAAGAGGTCAGAGGTGGCTGTGGCTTGCTCCTTTGTCTCTCTGATCTTTTAGAATTTACCCAGATATCTGACTCTGGTTTTTATTATTAAGACCAATTAGGATCATACTACAAAGATGGATGGAGGCAGTAGCTCAGAAAGTCAAGCATGAGAACTTAGGTTTTGGTCTAATGCTTATGTAAAAGCTTGCTGTGGATTCAGATGTCTGTAACTTCAAACAATGGAAGTTGTTTGAAAAAAGGATGAGTGAACATCCCTTTTTGAAAACAGAAAATTTTGATGGCTAATTCATGCTCATGATGTTTAAATAATATACTGCATTTTGCACTCTAAATTAAATTACTTATTGATATGATCCTTAGCAAAATTTCACTAGATCCTCTCTCGGTCCCTCTTAGACACAATCTATTAATCTTGTCCTTGAACTGCAACAGATCACCAGCTGTAGATTCCTTTCCCACTGATCATGCCTCCACGTGTTCTGTTGATGAAGCTTGACAATGGTGTCCACTGAGCCTGAGTCTGAGTAGGGCCCTGTCTGAGTCTATGGCCCTATTGCAGCTACTGTCAGTGGCTCCTATTATTTGGGAAAGCTCGCCTCACTCCTCACTATGCTCCTAGGAGTGCTTTCTGACCCCTGAGAGGAGTGGTCCAAGTGGCCTGGACCAACCAAATGAACAGATGCTCAGGCACTCACTGAGGCCTTAATGTTGGCACACCCCCAACATCTGCCCCATCTATGATCTGCTAGAGTGTTTGAAGGGACTCATCCGCTGGAACGATAGGTGCCAGATCTCGATGACTGAGGCAACAGCAGGATATCAGAGCAGAATGTCGGTGGGGGTCCAGTTTTGATTACACAATGAACATTTTCAAGTAATACTTTTTGAACAAAAGGGTGTATTGAATGATACACAGCTGCTTCCAGTCTCACTAGGATGAATGAAGAGGTGATGGAGAGGCAGGAAAGACAGAGGACCGAAGTGTTTTTCCTTTTCTTTTTATCATATTTTTATTCTTTTTAAGCGTTCCTTTGGTGAGAAAATTCTACAAGAGTGATGGGTGGATACAGAGGGAATGAGAGATGAGTGGGATTGGGGGGGGGCATATTGTGAAATTCCTAAAAAATCAATAAAAAATGCTGTGAAAAATTTAAATAAATGAATAAAATTCAAAACTACTAAAAAAAATTAAGAAGGTGAGGAAAAAGAAAAGGGAGGAGGAGGAAGAAAAAGAGGCATAGAGGAAGAAGAAAAAAGCAATTTCAATGGCCCAAAAAATGTCTTCAGTAAAACCATAAAAGAAAATTTTCCTAACCTAAAGAAGAAGATGCCTATAAAGATACAAGAAGCATACAGAACACCAAATAGATTGGACCAAAAAATAAAGTTTCCTCTTCACATAATAATGAAAACACTAAACATACAGAACAAATAAAAAATGTTAAAAGCTTCAACAGTAAAAGATCAAGCAAAATATATAGTCAGACCCATTAACATTACACCTGACTTCTCAATAGATACTCTAAAAGCCAGAATGGCTGGGACAGATGTCTTGTAGACTCTAAACGACGTGTGTGTGTGTGTGTTTGTGTAACAAAAATTAATGAAAAAGATAGACCATAAATAATATGAAGGAGAGAAAGGAGGGGCATATGGGAGGTTTTATTGCTTGTTCTCAACCTGTGGGTCACGAATCCTTGGGTGCTGAATATCCCTTTCATGATGGTAGCCTAAGACTATCAGAAAACACAGATATTTACATAATGATTCATAATAGCAGCTAATTCGAGAAATCCATGGAGTCTGCTTAAAGGTCAAAGAATTTATTAGGGTATAAAAACTCACTACAGCATGGAAGATTTATCATAGGGTCCTGAAAAGCCAAGTCACGGTCCACACTGTTCTTCTGTCTGGTACGTCTCAGCATCTGAAACCACGAGGGAGAGATAGCGATACCTAAGTGCATCCCAGGTCTCAAAGTTTCACAAGGCCCAGCCGCAGAGGCATGTACTTGAAGGTCATAGTCAGGTGGAGCAGTTATCTGCTGCATCTTTAGGGGCAGTGCTTCAAGATCATAGACAAAATAGCTATGTACTACATCTCCCGCTTTTGTCTTAATAAGAGAATTCTAACCTAATGCAAAATTATATACAATAGGAATGATTATCAAGTATTGTCCAGAAGAGGGGAAAAGTAATAACCTAAACAAAAATAGAATTACAACCAGCAAGAACATCAAACAAGAGACATATACTAAAATCCAAAGATGTTCAGAACATAGGTAAATGACATGTTACAGAGATTATACCAAAAGATGTCCTATCCTTAAGAATCTGAATCTAGTACTTAATATGTTCTAGGTAAGACATGAGAAGATTGTAACTGTAACTATTTAGTCATCCACTCTATCAAAGACCTGAGAAGGAACATAATAATACCTGAGAAAATGGAAAATGCAAGCAAGCAATTTCTGAAAATCTTGTGAGAATAGACAGAGACAGCTAGCAGCCTGGATAGTCACCTAAAGTTTCTCAGCATTGTCGGAGCATCCAATTTAGCTACAGGCTTACAATATCTGACAGACCATTTTCAGAAGCAGGAATTTTGAAAGACCATCTTACTCTGTTTTGGTAAGATTCAGTAGTTGCTTTTCCTTGTGTCCTGCTCATCTGGAAGGGACAGTGTTCATACTGTCAGCAGTCTAGGCAAGAACAGTTCTTTGTCCAGCAAGCCATTTTTGTTAAGAGGAAGACAACTTACAAACAGAGTGTCTTAGAAGCCCAACATTCTCCTGGGAACAGATCAGTGCTGCCAGGAGCAACCATGTCTCACATTAACAGAATTCTAAGTTATCGAAACACTAAATGTCATATTCTCTAGGTTTATGAAATGTTTGAAGATTACCTATCCTTCTGACCTATGTTTCTGTAAATCTGGACAATCTAACTAACATAACTATAGAAATGACAAGCGTGGGTTACTATAAATCTGTAAGTCTTCTCTACCTAAATAACCTAAGGAATAAGGCTTCACATTCACAAGGTAAACAGTCTACAAACAGATTTACAGTAACAGGACAATGACCTTAAACTTGTGACAGCATACAAAATCTCTTAAACAGAGGTAGAAATGTATAGTACAATATGCAATATGACAACAATATCCTAAACATGTATCAATATACAAAACACCCTAAACAGAGTAAAAACATACATACAGTATGACAAATATAATTTTACATTTGTATCAATATGCAAAATATTTCAAACAGGAGTAGAGAAATATGTACAATATGACAAATATAGTTTTATATTTGTATCAATATACAAATTATCTAAGTATGAATATAAACATAGTTTACATTTGTATCAATATACAAGAATCCATATCAGTGAAAATTATCCAAGGCTAATGGTTTGCTTAATCAGTTTACTAGTAGATACAATCTACTGCTGTGGGATGGTCTGTTTGTCAAGTGTGCTGCTGATTGGTCAGTAAATAAATCACTGATTAGCCTGTTGCTAGAGTTTTCCTGCCTGGCCCACAGTCTGGACAAATCTCTCACCCGCCAGTCCCAAGCCGCTCAAACCCGATCAAGTAAACACAGACACTTATATTGGTTACAAACTGTATGGCCGTGGCAGGCTTCTTGCTAACTGTTCTTACAGCTTAAATTAATCCATTTCTATTAATCTATACCTTGCCACGTGGCTTGTGGCTTACCGGTACTTTACATCTTCCTTATCCTGATGGCGGCTGGCAGTGTCTCCTCCCTCAGCCTTCCACTTCCCAGCTCTATTCTCCTCCTTGTCCTGCCTATACTTCCTGCCTGGCCACGGGCCAATCAGTGATTTATTTATTGACCAATCAGCAACACATTTGACATAAAGACCATCCCACAGCATTAGCCAGTGGCCAGGCAGGAAGTATAGGTGGGACAAGGAGGAGAATAAAGCTGGGAAGTGGAAGGCTGAGTTAGAGAGACACTGCCAGCCACCATGATGACAAACAGCATGTGAAGATGCCGGTAAGCCACGAGCCATGTGGCAAGGTATAGATTAATGGAAATGGATTAATTTAAGCTGTAAGAACAGTTAGCAAGAAGCCTGGTACGGCCATACAGTTTGTAAGCAATATAAGTCTCTGTGTTTACTTGGTTAGGTCTGACGGCTGTGAGACTGGCGGGTGACAGAGATTTGTCCTGACTGTGGGCAAGGCAGAAAAACTCTAGCTACAATCTACTTTATTATACTATACCTATCCACTCTCCTTTTCCTATTCTTAAGGAGAATAGTGAGTATAAATGTTATTGTTCCACCCCCAAGCCTATAACCATTTATCCATAACCCTGAGAAAAATGAAACCTTTAGGAGAGTGGGCACTGTTTTCTTAGAATTTCTTCCTGTTGTTTAGGGCCAATGGTATCTCTGTGGGGGTCCTGCAATAAAAGCTTAGATAGTTAGATATCAATAGGACTAGCTGTAGAGTCTGCAGCCAGTCTTGGAGCAATGCATAAGGTTGCCCAAGATTCTAGCTAAAAGTGTAGTATGATGGGCCATCTCATCTCCAAAATGTCCTGGAGAGATTTAAGTCCAAATTTGATCATTGAGTAATGTTCCTAAGTGCAATGGCATCATTCTATACTGGGAAGAGTCATTATTGTGGGGCCCCAACTTCCTTCTGGAGACCTAAGAGATTGATATTGAAAAGACTTATTTTTAATGTGGAAAATTTGAACATTATTAATATCAAAATGGAAAGTTTGGATTTATGCTGAATAGAGAAAGGATTTCCTGAAAGCAAGGACAAACATGGAAAAAATAGAACCTTGACAACATGGTCCCCAGATTATTGGTTTCCTTCTGTCTCACACCAGTTGGCTCTTCCAATATGAGACAGAATCTCCTAATTTTTTCTTTTAGTGATAATCTTTTAGGTTTAGAGAAGAGGAGAGCCACATTCCAATTCTAAATCCAGCTTGATTTATAATTGAATCAGGACCACAACCATTCTAGAGTTAAATAGATATTGATATCAGGCAGGGAGATACTATCCTGTAGAGTATATTGGTACCAATAGGTCCTTCCTTTCTGCCATAAATATCTAGGTGTCCAAGCCCTTATTATTTCTTGAGGATGTGTGTTTCTATTATTTGTAAAGACAAAAAAACAGAATCCTGCCTGACCCTTGTTTGTTGAGTTTTTCTTACAACTTGTAGAGTTGTCATATCGGTGGATGAGTTATTATTTCTCCTCATCAAGGGGTTTCTCCCATTTGAATAGAATTTTTATTAGTTTTGTAGGTATCTATAACTTTTCTTCTCCTATAGAAATAAAAGCAAAACCCCTTTCCCAATGTAGGGCGTATCCTGGTTTCCATTCCGAGGTTAACATATCTTTGAAGTAAACTAGTTCTTTTAGCTCAGGAGTTTTTTATGTTGTCTGATGTTTCTCCATAGCTATTCTTCCTTTCTCATCAGCACTGAGAAAATTCAAGGTTAATAAAGCATTATGTAATCTATTTCTAGGGAGCATTGTTACCTCTTTTTTAAATTTAGCATATCCTTTAAAGTTTAATTAGATCTTTCTATGACTGCTTGGCCTGTGGAATTGTGTGGTATACCTGTAGTCTGCAGTCAATCTCTCTTGGTTGTACCTTTTGGGGTCTAATATTTTGTAGATCTATCTTATATTGTAAGTAATTAATAGAATTTCCTCTGTATTTTTTTCAGCAGTAATTTGTAATCCCCAGCAAAGCAGAATTTTCTTTACTTCTTTAAACACACTTTCTAATGTACCTAACTTTGGATCAGCTAATAAGACAGCATCCATATAATGGTAAATTATATATAGATTGTGGAAATACCACAACATAAGCAACTGTATTAAAGGGTCTCAACATTAGGAAGATTGAGAGCCAACATCCTAGACAGAGGAAAAGAAACAGGAAATTGATGTAATTATACTATAATCTCAGAAATAAAGGAAATAATTTTAAAGGGTATTCAATGACTACTTTAAGGATTATATCAATAGTTCTAGTGCTTGAATACCAGAAGTATACACAGGCAAACCATAGTATGAAAATTTACAAATTTAAGAAGCAAAGATTCTCTTTAAGTCTTTGGAAAAAAAGGTAAAAACAAAAGGACACTATACAGGAAACTCAAAACTATTTAAATGAATCACAGTGAAGAATAATATACAAAGCTTTAGTACTTTATTACTTGTAAATGGCCATTGATTCCACTAGTAAATCTTCCTCTTCCTCATAATTCTCCTGTTCCTCTTTCATCTTATTCTTGGTGGTACTGGGTATTGAACCCAGGGCCAAACATGTGCCAAGCAATCGCTGTAACACTGTAACTCCTTGGTAAAACTTTTCCAATCTCTTAGTAAATCACCTCAGCTAGCCCTGAAGTCAAGTATATCCTAGGCAGGCTTGAACTGAAGAGAACACCTCGAGCCCACTTCGTGAAATTTTCATGTATCATCTGCTTCCTGAATGAATCTGTCCATCTGGAGAGCTACACTGTGTGCTGCCAGCAACTCTTAAATGTGACTGTCTGATAAGGAAAGCTTATTTCTAGAATTGTTACAGGTTAATCTACTTCAGCTTTACCACCTTTTGGCATGAGCTTGTCTTAGAAACAGGCTTGGAGCTTCCCTTTCCTGAAACAGGGTATAAGGCAGATCACATGCTAGTTCTAAAAGTGTTCACCCAAAATGCCAAGGAATGCTTCTACACTAGGCTCACATGGTCTGGAGAATTATGTCTGTCCAAGAAGGTTGGGTTCATAATCCTCATCCACAGAGGAGATTTGAGTGCTTGGTGATGGATCTACAGACCCCCACATTTTCTTCTGGATAAAAGGCCATAATAATATATAATTATATTGTTTAAAATACAATATGTCATTCCTTGCCTTTAAAAGAGATTCACTTTCTAGCATGAGTTCAATGTGTAGCTATATTAGTTTTAATGATACATTTTATAAATCACCTGGACATTCACAATACCAGTGTTTTCTCTTTCCTAAATATTAACCACAGTTTACCTCTGTTGATTTTCCTTCTTGGTTCTCCATCTTGTTTAGCATTAGAACTAGCAAAATAACAAGAAAAATAACTGTTTATAAGAAATCCCAGTGTCCATTTAATTTTCTATGGACCAGACACATGATGCTTTTAAACAGCATCCAGGAAAAATACAACACTGACACCATAAAAGCTTAGAGAGGTACTCTGGTTTCTTCATCAAACAGGATAGACTGATAATGTTTTACTTCATTTATAGGTAGCCATAAATGCCAGTCTACTTTGTATTTCTCATATCTGCACTTCTCCACACTGCCAAGCAGCACTTGGACTTCCTGAAAAACAGAAAAAAAGAAATATTTATTTTTCTAATATAGAGTTGATTCTGAATCTTTCACAGGATCTCTACATCTACTTCTATTATATGTATTATTTGGTTTTATTCCTACTGACAGTTTTTCAACTCTCTGAGATACGGAATACATTCTCTTCCACTCACATCTTATCTTGTACAAACTCACATAACTGTTCCTTCCTATATCTGGTTCTAACTTTTAACAGTGCTTTAATGTCTTCACTTGTACACATTTTCTTTTCTATTCATAAAACATCATTTAAAGCAGTTCCTCCTGCTGGGCTACCTTGTCCAGCCCTGATATGAGGGTTTGTGCCTGGTCTTATTGTAAATTGCTCTGCCTTGTTTGGTTGATGTCCCTGGGAAGTCTCTTCTTTTCTGAAGGGAAAGCGGGAAGGAGCTGCTCTGGGAGAGAGGGGAGATGGTGGTGGGGACTGGGAGGAGTGGAGAGGGAGAAATTGGGGTAAGGATGTAATGTATGAGATAATTTTAAAAAAAGAAATTAAAATTTATGGCAAACAAAAGAAAATACTTGTGTATCATATAATTGTTTTTTTCATGTTTACATGAGACAGAAATGTATGCATTATTTTGTTCTTCTTGTGTGTTTATTTTTTTCAAGAAATTTCCTTTTTCATTTTACATTTAAATCACAGATTCTCCTCTCATCCCTCTTCCCACTCCCCCTAACCTTACCCACCAAGGCCACCCTCAGCACCTCCTCCAAAAGGGTAAGGCCTCCCATGGGGAGTCAGCAAAATGTGGTACATTCAGTTGAGGCAGGACCAAGCCACTCCCCTGTGAATCAAGGCTGAGCAAGGTGTCCCACCATAGGTAATGGGCTCCAAAAAGCCAGCTCATGCACCAGGGATAGATTCTGATCAGACAGGGGCCCATCAAACAGACCAAGCTGCACAACTGTCTCCCATACTCAGAGGTTCTAGTCTGGTCCAATGCAGGTTACCTAGCTACTGAGTTCCTATGAGCTAGTTTCAGTTGTCTCTGTAGATTTCTCCATCATGATCTTGACAACCCCCCCAAAAAACCGCTTGCTCATGTAATCCCTCTTCACTCTCTTTGACTGGACTCCTGGAGCTCAACCCCTCTGGTTACCCAGGTAGGCCAGGTCAGGTACCCTCTCTACTATTGCTAGGATTCTAATCTGGTTTGATCCTTGTGGGATTCTGGGAATTTTCCTAGCACTAGGTTTCTCCATAAACCTATAATGTCTCCCTCTATCAAGATGTCTCTTTCATTGCTCACCCACTCTGTCTCTCTCCCAGCTCAACCATCCTGTTCCCTCAAGTTTTCATCCCCCATTTTTTCTCTTCTGTTGCCCCCCCCACCCACTTTCCCCAGTTTACTCCTGATTTTGTTGTCGTGACTTCTAGGTTATGCTTTAGAAAGAGAAACAGTTAAAATGGCTCGTCTTTCAATATCACCTGTCAGAAATGTCAATCAGATTCCTCTGCTGTCCATTAACATCGATGGCACTTGACTACTAGAGTTATAAAATGGAAAATATTCTTTCTTCTTTTTTTGTAACATTTAAATATATATATGTCTTTTTTTTCTACAAAAGTTGTGAAAATCCAAAAGAAGCAACTGCAACAAGCTTTCCTTGGGGCTCAGAACTGTAGTTGAGTGTGGTACAGTATATGCTTAGCATATCCAAGGGCCTAAGTGAATTTCTCTTAGAAAAACTTCTTGGACTCACGACATAGGTATCATGAAAGCAGCTAGTTATAATGTATCTTCCAACTAGAACTGTAATTATTTCATTAAAATACACAAACTGTAGGGAGTGCAACAACGAAGACAAGACAAGTGTCCTTTAGACCTGGAATGAGTTGTTAGCCAAAGGAAAGGAAGTAGGGAGACAATTTAAAATTGTAAAAAAATGCTACAAGGTTTTGTATTCGAATACCATGTGGAGTTAACAGTGATAATAGTTAAACTTATCAAAACAGATACTTAGAAGTAGTCAAAGAAAACCTAGGGCACTCATTTAAGACCACTTAAAATAAATGAAACAACAAGTGTGGCAGTATTTTTAATGTGAGCTTTATTGTATAATTGAGAAAGATTTGTTAATTTCAAGGAAGTGAAAAAGAACAATAACCAGAGTTGAAAATTTTCATAGAGCATCATGAAATAAATGTCAGAAACAGTGATTCACATACACGATCCATATGCTAATTTACATATGAGTAGTATGTGTGGCATACACCAAATTTTGTGACATTTATTTCAGGAGGTACTGTAAACTCTCAATTCTGAGTATAACACTCACTTTGGATTTCATCTCAGATGGTGTCATTGCTGAACAGAGAAATCACACAGAAATTGTTGCACAGATTTCCTGTGCATATCACTTTGTGATTCCATGAAAGTTGTGTATTTCTATCTAGTAACATTGCTTGTTAGGTACTTATCAACTATGATGACCCTGGAACAAGAGGAACACCGATGCATGTAGTATTTCTTGCTTCTTTATCAAATCTCAATAGAAAAGACATTAAAGTATCAATGAAAGAATGTTCTTTGTGGACCATAATATCTTATGTGATATATGTATAAGTAATCACTTTCTAAGTAGTTTCTCTCTAAAAGATTGAATAAAATGAAATAGTCACAAAACTCACCTATTATTCTATTATATAAGGTATCCAGAATAGGCAGCGATATACAGACAGAAATTACACTAGTAGCAGCCTTGGGCTTGGGAGGGTGGATGTGTAGAAGGATAGATCTGAGAAAAATGAAGGCTATAAACTTTCATTGTGATATGATGGGAGCATTTTAAGATTATATCACATTGTCACTACCATCCACTCAATAAACTTTTTAAAAGTAGTTAATTGTTTCTAATTTTGTAAATTTTGTGGTAGGTGAAGTATCTCTCACAATAGTGGTATTTTAAAGGGAAATAAAACAATTAAGTAAATAAACAGTATTTAGTAACAAGAGGAAGAGTATCTTCCTTTCAGTGTTAATATGAAGGCAATTCCTTGTGAAGTTTGCAAGACCTATTAAAAATTAATCAATTCATATTAAACTTTATTGCCAAAAGAATAGTATGTTTTGACATAAAAAGACATACATTGAAAGGTATACTGACTGAATTTTATCATGTGGGTAAAATTTTAATTTTAGAAATTAGTCTGACTATCAAAGAAGCAAAAGAAAAGAAGTAAAATTGCATTTATCTTATGAAATTGTACTAATGAAAATTTAGTTAGTATTAATGGCAAAGTTTTTGTGTTCTTCGGTGCCATGGAAAATCATTTTTTTACCTTAAATTCTGCAGCTAGATTATATTATATATGAGTGGAAATCTGTAATTACTCAAATGCTTTGTATTTGTGCCTCCCTTGCTACTTGCTCAGTTTTGTGTTCTTTTGAGACTAGCAAAGTACCTTGACTCAAAAGAAAAGTTTCCTGATGATACCTTAGGGATTAAAAGAGGTTTAAATGTTAATATTCTGCAAATCTATTTCTGAAAAATTCTTATTAAAATTATTAAAATTCTTTGGAAAAGCCATCCTGTGTACTCTGTGTTTTAAAAGGCATGTACAAAAATACATTATCTGGGAAATGGAAAATGCAGCACGGTGTGTTTGTCCCTTGCCATATGGCCTACTACACTATCCTGAAGTACACAGACTCTGTGGGTTGTACTTAATTAATATATATTTCCCATAAATATTAGCAGAAATAAAGTATCACCTAATCTATCTTTAATTATTGAATGCATGAGTTAAAATGTGATTTTTATGATTGGCTGAAGATAAGTCAGCTTTTTTTATAGTATTTTTTATTTTATAATTAACTTAATTTCACATATCAGCCACAGATTCCCCTGTCCTCCCTCCTCCCACCCCCAGCCCTCCCCCCAATCCCACCCACCACTCCCACTTCCTCCAAAGCAAGGTCTCCACTGAGGAGTCAGCCCAGCCTGGTAGACTCAGACAAGGTAGGTTCAGTCCCCTCCTCCTAATACCATGACTGAACAAAGTGTCTCAGCATAGGCCCCAGGCTCCAAAAAGTCAGCCCATGCACCAAGGACAGGTCCTGGCTCTACTGCCTGGGGGCCTCCCAAACAGTTCAAGCTAATCAACTGTCTCACTTATCCAGAGGGCCTGGTCCAATTTCATGGGGGTTCTTCCGCCTTCGGTTCTCAGTTTATGCGTTTCCACTAGTTTGGCTATTTATCCCTGTACTTTTTCCAATCATGGTCTCAATATATCTTGTTCATATAATCCCTCCTCTCTCTTGCCAATTGGACTCCATGGCTAAGATCAAAAACACTGAAGACAGCTTATGTTGGAAAGGATGTGTAGAAAGGGGAACTCTCCTCCACTGCTGGTGGGAATGTAAGCTTGCACAACAACTTTGGAAATCATTATGGGGCTTTCTTAGAAAATTGGGAATCAACCTCCCTCAAGGCCCAGATATTCCACTCTTGGGCATATACCCAAGGAATGCTCAATCATACCATAAGTCAGCTTTTTTTACATTGAGAGCTAGGAATATGTAAGGTAAGTTGGGTTCATTTTAAGAAAATAAAAGTCTCTCTCTGTCTTTCTGTCTCTGTCTCTGTCTTGTAGATGAATTTCTAAATTGTCTTATTAAATAAAAAAAAAAGGGAGTCACCTAGAGGGGTGAAAACCTGAGAGATCCGGGAAATAGGGAAAGCCACAGCTAACCTTACATCACCAACTCCTCAGCTTCCAAATGCGAGCGACTTCCTGTCTACCCACGCCTGTATGCCTTGCTGTTCTGCCATCTGATTTGCTTTCTCTGTCCAGCTACATCACTTTCTCTTCCTGCCCATCTCTGTCACTTCCTGTGTGTCTGTACAGACCTCCAGACCTCCATGGTTAACTAGTGACAGAATTTAAGGCATATGCCACCACCTGGCTCTGTTTCCACTGTGGCCTTGAATTCACAGAGATCCAGACAGACCCCTGCCTACCAAGTGATAAGATTAAGCATGTGTGCTACATTGCCTGACTTCTTTGTTTACTTATAGTGGCTGTTCTTATTCCTCTGATCTCTAGGCAAGCTTTATTGATTAAAGCACAAATAAATTAACACCACATTTCAGCACAAATAAAAATCACCAAACTGTCTCTGTATCTCTCTCTTGCTCACTGTATTTCTTCCCCACCATCCCTCTATTCTCTTTTTTCTTTTATTTTTTCCCTTCCCTTGTTTTTTCCTTCTCTCTTTCCTTCCCTTCCTTTCATACTTCCCTCCTACTTCCCTTCCATGCTTTCTTCCTTTTACCTTATTCCTTGGGTATATTTCTTCATTTTTTTAATAGACTCCCTCACTGGGAACTGTGTTTTACTAACTTAGCTATATTGACAGGATCATGGGCCTCAGGGATCCCCATCTCTCTCTCTCTAGTCCAAGGATTAAAGAGAGTGACATCACCTGTATTTTTTTCTATAAAACAAGGCTTTTTATAATCAAATTCAAATACTCATCTTTACAGAGCAAGCACATTAGAAACTGAGCTATTTCCGCAGCCCTTGCTTGATTATTTGAAAAACAGGAAAAATACCATAATTAAAACAAAAATATGATCCATTGACCTGGATTAAAAGAAAATTACAGCATGAGTATGTACTTTAATTTAGCTTGGTTATTTTACATTTTATCATACTTTTTTTATGTGTGCCATACTTAAAAATATAAAAGTCTGTAATGAAAATGAATTTTTTCTGAGTTCTTTTATAGTCCGTTTCAAAATCTGGTGGTATTCACTCTACTCTGAGAAGAACAACATCTCCATGCAGAATTCTTAGTGATAGAGCACAGCTTTGGGAGTCTTGATGCTTTGGAAAATCTGGGCTGCAATGTTATGGAACAGGGGCTGTCCCTTACATTTGGGCACAAGGATGTTTATGAACATATTTCAAAGGTCTGTTTCTCTGAAACCCATTACACTGCATTGGTTGATTAATCAATTTAAGCTTGGTGTATATAACATAATTTTAAATTAAAAAAGAATACTATAACTATTTTCCAACTTTCCAGTGTAGAATGCTAATATCTAGTGTAATCTAGTAAGTACACTAGTAAGATCACAAAGCTAGTTAATGACAAATGAAATTCATGACATTTTATGACAATTTAGCCAGTAGCTTTGTTGTGTTAACCCGGGAACTTTTATAGATTCTGGATTAGAAGTAGAAAGGAAAGAATAACCTATGAAAGTCAGTAGCTCTCAACTTCATACTGAAAAAAAAAACTTATTTACAGGAAAAGCATAAATATTAATAGTCTATGTGAAAATATCTTAGAATGATTACTTAGTATCACAGACAGCTCAGTACAGTGTGTTGAAGCCACGAACTGTTAAAGTATGAACTCATTTATACATCTGTACTACTAGGTATAAGTTACAAAATGAAATTAGAAAAAGAAAGTTATTGGCAAAATATTAATACATATTTATCTATATACAAAAATACATATACACACATATATACATCTCAAAAATAGCAATTTTTCTTCTATATTTTCTTCACAGGTAAACACAATATTATCTTTTATTTCGATTCAGTCTCATATTCCTAATACTTTCTAAATTTTAAATTACATTAATCCTAACAAATTCAAATTTTCAAATTCTCAGAAGAAAAATTATACAGTTTTAGCTTTGTCTGAGTATCCAGCTTATGGGAACTACCATATATTATGAACAATTACATGGCATCCTTGGAAGAATCATATTATGTAAGAACGGAAAAGGTATTACATGAGCAAGGAGAGGAGTCAAGATCATGAAGACTCTACGGAGACAACTGAACCAAGCTCAAAGGAACTCACAAACTTTAGACCTACAGCTGTGGAACCCGCAGGAGACTGGACTAGACCCTCTGCATAAGGGAGACAGTTGTGTAACTGGGTCTGTTTGAGGGCGCCCTGGCAGTGTGAACAGGATCTATCCCTGGTGCATGAGCCGGCTTTCTGGATCCCACTACCTATGGTTGGACACCTTGCTCACCTCTGATAAAGCAGGGAGTGGCTTGATCCTGCCTCAATTGAATGTACCAGGCTTAGCTGTCCCCCCATGGGAGAACTTACCCTGGGGGTGTGGGCCAAAGTGGGGACGGGAGTGGGAGGAAGGATGAGAGGAGGATCTGGGGTTGGTATGTAAAATGAATTTTAAAAGTTAAAGAAAACAAAAAGAACAAAGTCTACCTGCTAAAAAGAACTCCTACATTATGAAAAACAAGTGATTTGTGCCGTCCTTGAATATCTCGCCCAGAAATTAGATAATAAAGTTTGTTCTAAACAACAACAGAGTCGCTTGTGAAAGATGATAGCAAAGCACATAGGACCACAGAAGAAACCCTGCACTTTCTCTCCATTTAAGATGAATGACAGCCTCTGAGAAAGTGGCAACAAATTGAGACACATGTACTAATTTCACAAAGGGAGGCATCCTCACTTCCAGAGCAATGCCTCATGAGCAATACTCCAAAGGTCAGTGTAACTATGAAATATGGTGCTTGTCATCACAGGCTATGAAGTCACCACCACTGACACTGATGAAGAGCAAATGTTATGTGCCTCTGCAACCTTGACCGAAGATTGTCTAAATAAAATACACGGTCATCTTGAGCCGCTCTTTTCCTTTGCTGTTATGGTGGTGTTTTTCTCACACAGTCATAAATCAAAGTTAATCAAAATGTGAAAAAGCCATGGTCTAAATATAGCACCAATGATGAGCTTAATTCTTTAGAGTCAAAGTAAAGACAAATCTGCAACTAATAATTGTGTACAGTGAGGGGCTTAATGAGAAAAAGAAAATTTCAATCATGTTGTTTTTTAACATAAAGTACACTGAAAAGGTGCTAAGGCCTACATACGTTTATTAAATAAGGTAACACTGATGCTAAACATGTGCTGTGATACTACTAATAATACCAATCTCATCTTCAATTTTCTATTGATCCACCTCTTTACTTACATCTCTCTCAATGTTCCTCTTTTTCCTCAATTTAGTAATTTAATTTTATCTCTTATATCAAATTCTCTTCTTTATGATGTCTGTGAAAATGACTTCTCCTCGGGTTGGGTGTTTTATTTCAATGTTTAATGAATTTAAATTCTCGTAAATATTCAAAAAATGTCCTTTTGAAGTGTCTGAAAGTAAGATCCCAGGACATTTCTGTCTCAGCTGAATTGTTGCAATAAACTTATTCATGAAGCAAGCAAGCCTCACCCAAGCCTCAGGTTACATTAGTTGTGTTATGTTAGTTTTGTTTTATTGAAAGTAGGTAAAACATTGCACACATGTACACACACACACACACACACACACACACACACACACACACACACACATTCATTCTAAGCTCTGTTAGGAAGTAAAACAATCCATTGCATACTTATTCTTTGTGGTACTGTGAGACAGTTGAGGGTTTGTAGGAAAGACAGGATCACTGTAGACTGCCATTGGTAACCACACAGACAGGAGCATTGATTTGCCTGAGATAAAGTCCCATGGAAAACTCTAATCACTAACCTACAAGAAGCTCTTCTACTTTTACAGTCCTCTTGACAGTTTTCATTGCAGCGAGAAACGTACTAGAGATAAAGAGAAAGTAAGCATTGTGCTGAAAGTGATAAGCATTGGCACCATTTATAGAATATGTGGTATTTGATCACCTTTCAATAGCAGTGTATATGTTGATGCTATTATATGCTCCCATTGATTTCTAACTCTGAGTAAACAACAACAAAAAATTCACAGAAATCAGTGTGTTGTAACTTTCTAACTTTTTCCAGCCTGTACAACACAACTGTGATTTGTGAACTAGGAATCCTCAAACTCAATATACAGTCAGTTACTTTTAAGGAACAGTATGTACACAATTTCTCGATACTCCCAATATTCATGAATACTAGGATGGGCATTTTTTTTATCATGTATAGACATATACTTGACCTAGATGTCATCTTTAATCTTAACAATTTTAAGGCCTGTAACGATGTAATAAGCCATAGTTCCAGTCATATTCATTTTGTGTATGATGTGATGAAAAATTAACTTTTTTCGATCAAATGTTGAGAAGTTATAGAGCAAGAATTTCTAATCAAATTACAGGCTTGTACTGTCCATTAGCCACTCCTAAGGTTAACAGAAATTTCATGTCCCCTCTTTTCACATATTTAGAAACTGAATGGTAATGACTTTTCTCAAACAGTCCTTCCATTGTTGAAACCTATTTATCAAAGAGGCTGCGTTTTAATAACAGTAATTACCATTTATTAGCCAAAATATTGGCAAACCCATAGAAATAAATATTAAAATATTCTTATCAATGAAGTCTGACTGTCTCTCAGCCTATAATTTTAAAATATTAGTATTTGGGAACACCAGTCTTACTTTATTCCTGTGGGATGTTCTATATGCTGTGAATGTGCTGCTCTGATTGGTTGATAAATAAAAAGCTGATTGACCAGTAGCCAGGCAGGAAGAATAGGCAGGATAAGAAGACAAGGAGAATTCTGGGAAGAGGAAGGCTGAGTCAGGAAATGCCAGCCTGCAGTCCAGGGAGCAGCGTGTAATGACACACAGGCAAAGCCGCTGAACACATGGCGACATATAGATTCACAGAAATGGGCTGAGTTTAAGTGTAAGAGCTGGTCAGTGGTAGGCCTGAGCAATGGCCCAGCAGTTTTAATTAATATAAGCCTCTGTGTATTTACTTGGGTCCGAGTGGCTGCAGGACTGGCAGGTGAGAGCGATTTGTCCTAACTGCTTGCCAGCTGGGACACAGAAAAACTTTCAGTTACACTTTACCATAGAACAACAATGAGACAGGAAAGAAAAATCTACAATTTAGAAAATTTCCCAGAATACCTTGCATCATACATAAGCTGCAGTTACATTATTATACATTTATATGTACACATCCTAGTACATAAACATAACACATAGCGGTGTGAAATTTTAAGATAGAAACCTTACAGATTTTGTAAGATATGTATATATATATATATATATATATATATATATATATATATATATATATATATATATATGGGGATTGGGAATTGATTTGATTGGTAAAGTGTCTGCTGTGAAAGCAGAAGACCTGATTTGAAGCCCCAGCCTCTGTGTAAAACCCCTCATAAAAACCTGAGTGTTTACTCAGGAGGCAGAAGCAGGTGGATCTCTGAGTTCAAGGCCAGCCAGGTCTACAGAGTGAATTCCAGCACAACCAGGGCTACACAGAGAAACCTTGTCTCTAAAAACCAAAAAGAAAGCAAGAAAGAAAGAGAGAGAGAGAGAGAGAGAGAGAGAGAGAGAGAGAGAGAGAGAGAAAAGAAAGAAAGAAAGAAAGAAAGAAAGAAAGAAAGAAAGAAAGAAACTTGAATGTTGAATGTTGACAGGCAAGCCTTTCAACCTACCACTGGGGAGATAAGAGACAGGAGAAGTCTAAAGGCTCCCGGGCCCAGCTACTCTGGATGAAGTGATGAGCTAAGGCTCATGGAGATCCTTCCTTTAAAAATGATAGTGGAGAACAACTGAAGAAGACATACTACACTGGCCTCTGGCTTCCATAGATATGGATTCATGTGCATAACCACACAAACATATTCAAACACACATGAACACACACACACACACACACACACACACACACACACACACACACACAAACCTCACACAAATATTCCTGTTAGTGTCACTAAAAAAATAAATAAATAAAGTAGCTCCTTGTAAATGTTCATGAAAATGTATCTGTTGTAAGCAAATAAATCTTGGATGAAGATTGTTGTATAAGCACACTTCAGTTAGAAACCTGAGAGCCTTCAATACAGTATCAATTCTAATATCATTCATGATTTCATCTAAGAAGCCTGCTCACACTAAACTTTTCTGACATTGACTTTCATTATGTTGTCTGATTTTTCTTAACAAACAAACAAACAAACAAGCAAAAGCAAACAAAAAAACTAGATAATGCATAAAACAATGTCAAACATGCCTTTTGTGTTTAGTGTTACTTCTATTTAATAAATCATTTTTCAGAAGAGAAAAGAGAAGAATGTGACTTAATATCCTGGAAGCCATCCTACAGCTACTGTGAATGACAGATTCCTAGCGCCAAGAGTCTCTGTGGGAATTATAGCCATGTCAAGGCTCTGGGTCGCAGAACATCAAATAAAATGGCCCTTCAAGGTGAATCACTCAGCAAGTCAGTAAGTAAGGCTAGGAATCCAAGCCTGTTTTTTCCCCAGGAAAACCTACCATCATGTAATTGCTGACCACCATCTGCGACTATTTTGGAAAAAGAAAAAATTCTCAGATTGAAAGGGAGAATGTAGAAATAAATAGTTCGGTCCTGTGCACAGAAAAACAAAACAGTAGCTTTTGATAACAAAGAGCAAACATTCCTTCATTAACAGGACAGTCAATTGGATTTTCAGATTTTTTAAAAATCAAATACAATCAGTGGCAAAAGGAAAGGATTGCTTCTAAAAGTAAATGTTCCAGTTCCAGTCTCCTCCAGTATTTAAACTGATTTGTCTACCCAGATTTTAAGTGCTTGCTTAAAAAAAAAAAAACACAATAGTGGCACACCTCTGTCATCTGCAAGGCTCTGCAAGCAGATGTTGTGTGGGGGAGGAACACCTTGGTGTCACCAGCAGCTTTGGCAAGATAAATCTAAATGACTTCAACAGCCAACATGGTTCTTACCAAGTCAATTAGCATTTGATTTATTGAACAATGCTGGACAGCGCAACTGCTGCCTTTAAGTTCAGAGGTCTGCTTTGAAAAGCACTGGCCAGATTTGGTCCCAGTGGCTACAGGGTGTTTCCAGTCACCGAAGTAATCGACCGTTTATTGCATCTGTTGAAGAATTCGGCACACGGGATGTAATAAAATAAGCATTTGTGTAATTACATTAGCTCGAAGACTCTTTTACTTAGAGACAACTGCCATCCATCACAATGTCCTTTCATTTCTCTTTGTTTGTTTTTGGCGACGTGCTACCCCAACATATATGTGGAATAAATTCTTTTAAGAAATCATATATTTGAAATGGAATTGTGATTACCATTTACCCCATTCTAAAAGCAATTTTGATAGGGGAAAATCACAAAAATATCTTAATGCTAAGTGGAAATGATTCTGAAATTCTCTACCGAAATAAAATAAAATTATTTTAATATAAACATTGTCAAGAAAGTGAGAACTCTAGTGAATGGAAGTCGGCATTATAGATGTAATTAATTATACTTTAATCTTTTATAACTTTACTAACTTTAAAGTTTGAAATGCATTTATTCTATATAGTTGAATCTTTTGGAACAAAGGGAATATAGAAATTTCATTATTGTCCCTTGCTAGGTATATTATTTAAATATGCAAATTTTTAATTTCCTACCAGATTCTTTGTGTGATACAAACCATGTCTCAGTTGATGTGATACATATATCTGTATATTGTTAGTAGTAGGATATCTAAGAAACCTACATGAGATATGAACATAGTGCATGTGAATTGGAGAGATAGCTAGACAGTTAAAGCTGTGTGCTGCTCTTATTGAAGACCAAACTTGCCTTCTGACCAACTATATCTGGAGGTCGGCATCTCCATTTCCAGCAGATCCAACACATCAGTCTAGGTTCTGTGGGATTTGTGCTCATACACCTGCATTCAAGCTTGCAAACACACACACACATACACACACACACACACACACACACACACACACACAAACACACACACACACACATACACACTAAATAAAAATAAATAATTTTTTAAAAGAAAATAACATACACTTATGTATATGTCTACATAGGTTTATATTGAGTAATACATACAAGCACATGTATTTAATTCATATTATATCATATTTCCCTATCTCTCTTTGAATAGTAGATGGCATAACAATACTGAAAGTGACTGTGTATCTTTAATAGATAGAATCACAATAAAAGTTTATACAAGTAAATTTTATCTTTTCACTGCTTTACATATGATATTCTATTCTTACCTCTAGCTATTCCTCTGGTTTGTCCATCCATCTACCTATCCATACACCCATACATTCCAAGTTATATTTATTGCACAAATGTTTTCAGTAATTGTGCTTATCAACACTCCTGAGAGAGAGGGCTAGAGAGATGGCTCTGTAGTTAAGAGCATTTGCTGTTCTTGTAGAGAACCCATGTTCTGTTTGGCTCCCAACATCCACATGGAAGCTCACATGTTATGCCAGTCATGTTCAGTTGATTTCACTGGGATGCTTGCTCTTTTCTGAAGGAAAATGAAGGAGTACAGGAGATGGAGAGAGGGGAGGTGGGAGAAGAACTGGGAAGAGGGGAAGCTGTGGTAATGTATGAGAGAAGAATAAGGAAGAAGGTGGAAGAGGAGGAGGAGGAGGAGGAGGAGGAGGAGGAGGAGGAGGAGGAGGAGGAGGAGGAGGAGATGATGATTGTGAGTTAGAAGACTCAGTCCCCATATGATACTGGGAAGTAACTAAATATGCCGAAGAACAAGGAACCCTGGTACCTACTAGTCCACACCACACAGTTAATGAGAGAATCACAGAGCAGTGTTATAAACTGATCAACAAAAAATGAAAGCACCAGAATCACCTATTGATTCTTGAGGAAGACAATATCAAAGACCTACATATAAATGGTCCCTGTTGGAGTTACTCCCATTCTAACAATTTGTTCTTTTTGCTATCAGAAAAAAAGCCCTGGAATTTATGTATCCCTGAACTTTCTTTACTTATAAAATGTATTTCATAATACACTGAGTCTCCTGAATATCTCAAGAAAAATCAATAATGAGCACTCTGTTTTAATCCGAGGATACCATTGGTGTTCTGAAGCCTTGTCAGATAGTGAGCTACAATAGAGGAGACAGAAGTTCTTCCTAAGTAATTTAAAACAACTCCTATTTTCTCAGTGTCAACCATGTCAAAGGATACATGAAACCTATTTATATACAGTCATGCAAACATGTATGCCTTTCCCTACACAGAACTTGCAAGATTGCCCTTTGACCCCTTGAACATGATATTATTTCAGATCTTGCTGCCTCTCTATATGAAATAGGCTGTGATTCCTTACCTCATTCAAAATTCAATTCAAATAACTTTCTCCTAGAGTAATCACCATAATGGTGATCATTCTCTGATGCTAAATGTAAATAGAAATCTGTGAGGGCTGAGCTCAAATGCTATTTCTTCAGAGAGAAGTGACCCTTCTTCTATGATGGGAAAGTGTTTGCCTTTCTAACTCTGCATTACATTTTTATTGCAACTGCTTTAAAACAGATCCTGCTTCCTCAATGCAATTATTTATATTGAAAGCAATGATGGCATGTAAGTATACTAAATTCCTCAGTTTACAGGAGCTGTTTTTTCTGAGTCTCATTCTACATTTGCAATAATCCAAGGAGGGGAATACTCTTACACTAACTTACAATAGAGTCTTGGGAAATTTGTTTAGAATATAAAATTGGTATGTAGCAAAGCCTACAATTAAGCCATGCTCTTTTAATATGAGATTAAGCCATCTTTCTAAACTTTCTTGGCTTAATCCTTTGAGGACAAGACTAATGTTTGTGTCTAATTAGTATATTCTCATAATGTAATTACTTATTTGCTAAAATTTAATAATCAATTATTTAATAAATTATTAATGGAATAGAGGAATACAATGAATATTCACCATCTATATAGATTTTCTATACAAAATTTAATTACCATGTGGTTATTCTAAATTTTTGTATCCACTGTAAAATTTTTATAATTAAATTAATTTTAAAAGATTTTATGTACTAGAAAGTTTTCTGTGAAATTTCATGATTATTCATTGACCCTTGATACTCTCTAATAGTGAATATCTATTTAATTTGTTTATTTTATTCAATATTTTAAAATTACTACATAAGAATAACAGGCTAATTTATTCAACGTGTTTGTTTGCATAAGAAGAGCAATTATTATCTACACTGTTATATCTATCACGTTTAACTAATATACTTATTTTATAAGACTTCCAATTTTGAGTTATTATGTTGACAAAACACATATATTTCTCTTTGAACCAATTTTCAAAATAGTATAAAAGTGCTTTTCTGCAAAAGTCCACTTTACTGGGATAAAGAAAAGGTTTATGGAATTGAAACGTTTTTCTCCAGCCCCGATCTGTTCTGAACATGCTTGAACAGTTTATCCTACAGGAAATTTCCAGACCTTTAAGTGACAGAAGCCTATAGTTTTGTTCTGTTCTTAGATAAAAGCCTTTCCCAAACAATTTAAAATGTTTTAGATGAGGAGGTACCAGATGTCAGCAGTCTTGATCTTTTTATTGCTAGTATAATAGAGGAGAGCTTAGTGATTACTGCTGAAGAATTTAACCTTCAGGTCACTGACTCAGTCCTTTATTGTGCCCGGCCTTTGTTAGTAGAGGGTTTCCTACTCCTGGAGACATGTATGTGGGTACAAGAACAGAAAACTCCACACCCATGTACACACACGCGCGCGCGCGCACGCACGCGCACACACACACACACACATACAACATAAACAATCACACTCCATGCACTTAGAAAATGATTAACCTTTAAATAATAGGAGTTAAAAATGAGACTAAAAGACAAAAAATCACGTCATTTAATATTTCTAAACAAATCTTTGTAGTTATTTTTGTTGTGTCTGAAATTGAATAAAGTCTTGTGCCAGCTAGGCAAGCATTTTAACACAGAGTAACATCTCCATTTATTTTTAACATTTCTAAGTCCCAGAATTTAATAGGTAATGTTCTAGAAAAAGAGCATCTTGATGGAGATCCAGCATCGCTCTAGCTCTTCCCAGCTTCCCCTTTCTAGCCCCTCTACCTACCCTATCCCCACTCCTTTCTGACATTGCTGACCCCCAAAACCATCTCTACCAGGCATCCTCAACCACCACGCTAGGCTGGTGCTCAGACCAGATCATCACTCAGCCCTCATCAGAGAATCTTCTTCTTGCAATAGATAGTTGTTAACACAGGGACCTGCAACTGGGGAATGTGCAGCAAGTGAAATACTTTAAAGCCTTCAGCCCTGAAGCAGAAGCCTTTATCAAACCCCTCCCCTTGAGGCTCAAGGATCTGTGCAGAAGAGGAGGCAGTATTATTGTAAGAGAAGATGCAGATGTTGGATGACTCCAAGCAAAGAACATCTTCCAGACCCAAGATTGATACACACAGTAATTATAGAGATCCTGATACATGCACAAGATCTTTGCAGTTTCAAACCAGACAAAATCCCATACTGTAAAGGGGAGGTAGACACAAAGTTCTAACCTTAATCAAGACACTATTTCAAAATTATACCTGCCGACAATGAGAAAAGCAGTTTTCTCTGTGAAGTGTCACCCGGTGTATCAGCTGCTCTCCTGAAAAAGCCCCATGCCACGGAGTAGTTGGCCAATAGAAAATGAATTCTATGGTTTTTCTTTGTTTGTTTTTGCTATTTTTTTGCATGTGTGCATTCTGTTTGGTTTTGTTTGGGTTATTTTAATTGTGTTTTGATTTTTAATTTTCATTCTTTCTGGTTTTTTTTGACAGTGAAACAGAGAGAAAGAGAGAGGGAGGGAGGGAGGGAGGGAGGGGAGAGAGAGAGAGAGAGAGAGAGAGAGAGAGAGAGAGAGAGAGAGAGAGAATTAACTTAGGGAGGGAGGTGGGGAGGACCTGGGAAAGAATATAATCAAGATATATTGTAAGAAAAATGTTCAAAATGAAAACTAATAATTAAATGAATATGTTCAAAATATATTCAAAATATATTGTAATAAAGGTGCTCTAAATAAAAATAATAATTAATTTAAACAGTTAATAGATATAAATTTTAACAGCCTCAAATATATTGCTTCCTTTTTGAAAAATCATATACTGATATGTGTTTGAATTGTAAGTTTCCTCTATCTTTCCACTTCTCCTGGGATTGAGAAAGTGTTGTTCACTAATTGATTAGTAACCAGTTCACTTTGTTTATGGTCTGAATCTGAAAAATATGCACAGTGAAGGGAGAGTCAATAACATCCTGGCATAATTTTTAAAAATGAAATAAATGACATCTAGGTTCAGTACACCATGTTCTCTCCTTTGAGTTAGTTTCTCCTTTGAGTTACAATGATATTGTTTGCATTGGTTGTACTTCCATCTTATCTAGGTCATTATCCCTCATTATTCCTGGACAATATTTGATAACCATTCCTTTGTATATAGTCTTGTATTAGGTTAGAACTTTCTTATTTAGACAAAAAGGGGGAGATGTAGTGGGTAACCATTCCAGCTTTGATCTGGAAGTTCCAACCCCCATTGAGACTTCGGCAACTGTCACGCCTACAAGGCGGGGCCAAGGGAGGTGCTGGGGGACCCGAGATCTGGATCGGCGGGCGCTCTCTCTGTTGCGGGACCCTGGACTGGAGAGGTGGACCGAGCAGAGCTCCAGAGAACACCGCTGGACTGTGATACACCTTCCCCAGACTCCGCGACCTACCTATTCCTTAATTTGTAAGTTACGCCATTAAATAAATCTCCTTTTAACTACGTGGAGTGGCCTTAATAATTTCACCAATACAGATTTTATTATGAATGGAAGATATGTTCTGCCTGAGCAAGAATCCATCAATCCACCATAGATACCTACATAAAGCTACACAATAGGAACCTGGAGTTATAAAGAAATACCTTGGGTTGCAGAATAAATAGTAATTCCTTCAATGACACTTCAGCACAGAAGACTCAATGATAGAGGTCTTTGCTTCTACAAAATCTTTCAAAAGATGTTTTGAGGAAATAATGTATTGAGATGTATTAGGAAACAATAATGGAAATAAGAGAATAACCATTGTTATTGAAATGTATTCCACTGTGTTGCTAGCTCTATTAAAGACGCTAACTTCATTTAAAATATCTCATAAGTCAAAGGTATAAAAACTAAAACCTAGTTTTGGGCAGAAGCAAATGTTGACCATGACCAAATATCATACTGATATAATAACAGCCTATTCAAAGTGAGGGGCCCACTGAGGGAAATATGTGGAGTCTACAAATGCACGCTGAACCACAGAGATAAAGTGAAGGATAGCAGCCTGCATCCAGTTTGACAGGACCTAATGAGGATGCTGGAATATTTCAGGAATGTGGCTTATATAAGGGAGAAAAAAGCCTCCAGGCCCAGATAGAAGAGTAGTTAGAACAAACCACATGATAACAAGCCTGATTTAACCTTCAGTTTAACACCTTCATAGCATTGCTTTTAGTTCAGTGGCTCATGTTCACCACTGTGCTGTGAGTACCCTGGTCTACCATCCCATGGGGGATTATGAATCAAGTGATACCTCTAGGAACCTAATGTAATTACCATCCCAAACTTCAATTTCCAGTATGTATGTATGTATGTATGTATGTATGTATCTATCTATCTATCTATCTATATGTATATGTATATATATATATATATATATATATATATATATATATTTCTGTTTTTCTTCTTGCTCTTTTTCTTTGTATCTGCTTACTGTAAACATTACATCTAAAAATATATCTATGTTTTTGTTTTTTTGAGATAGGCTCCCACTCTGTCTCCTGCAGTGGTGTGAGACTTCCAATCCTGCTCTAGCCTCCCACGTGCTGGCATCACGTGCAGCTGTGTCCAGCCAGAATATGGGAGAAAATATTCTTGTGAAGTGCTATTTTTATAAAAGAAATAAAGAATAGTCTAACATAATCACTAGGCACGCCTTTCTTTCATAAAAGGTGTAACCATTTCTGCGGTATCTCTCACTTTGCTTAGAGGAGTTATTTTTAATCACCTACCCTTTTGCATAGGAACCTCTATTATTTTCATTGAAGAAATGTATTCCATTAATATATTCCAACCTGGGTTTGTAACACATTCTCAGGCACAAATTCCTACAGTGAGGCACTTGGTGTTAAAGGTTTTTCTAAAGTCTTGGTAGTTGACCTCTGGTCCTGAACAGACCTGACTCCATTCCTATCAGTAATAGTCACCATAAGACTTAGTGTGCATGGGTATTTCTCTAAAAATCTGATTTATATGTCATTCAGACAGCACTGAATCAAATCTGTGAAATTATCCAGCATTAAAGTGTGTAATACTATAGCATAGATTTTACTCCACACAAAAACAAAATGAAAAGAAAAATACAGTGAAATAAAAATGATCTGACATAATTGTGAATGAAAACTCAAGAAAGAAATGCATTGTATTTGAAAAGACCGTATGACTAGAGCAATCATTAGTCAATAGTGTCACTTCTGGGAGAGCTTTTCAACAGAGACTATGAGACCACACCTTTGCTAAGTCATAGAGAACAGGTAGGTCTTTACAGTTGTTGTGTGTTTCATTACATTGCATCCTCTGCATCTTTTACTTCATCTGACGGAGAATGGAGAACTGTTTCAAATGTGAAATAGGAACAACTACAGAAACTCAGGCAGTTTTCACTGAAACAAGTAGCAAAGTGATTGAGAGCCGTTATATCTTAGTGGTTTGGTTGCATATTGGTTTAGGTAATATGTTGTTCTTCAAGGTTTAGCCACATAAAATTCTAGTTTTAACAATATACTCTCATTGTATTTTGGATTTCTTTCTTCTCTGCTAAACAAAGTACAATTGTTATCTATAACAGAAGCTATGAATTGTCCCAGCAAACAGGACAGGGTGCGTGCACTCTATAAATTGCAAGTTTATCATTTCCTGTTGATATCATCTACAGATTATTGATGAGCATTTATGTTTCCTAATTGCTACCCATTCGATTTAAAATTTACAGTGTTTACAGCCCAGCAATGGAATTGTGGATAGCAGCTGGGAGCTCAAAGATGGGCTTCTGAAGGGAGGCCACAAGTATAACTAATCTAGGGCCTTTGCTGTGTCTTCATATACTCTATGTTGGAATTCAGTTCAACACCAGTGCATTTGAAACCTGAAGGATGAGAATAGACTTGTTCCACGCCCCATAACTTTTACTATTGTCCTTTGAAGTTGTCATTGGTTGCCATAAATAAAATCTAAGAATATTTTATTAAATTGTTTGAAAGAAGTATGAAATTATTATGTAATTAAATAAGAACGTAAGCTAGGAATCCTGGTCTATAACTGTTATCGTAACATTTGTGAAGTTGATGTAAGAACCTTAATAGTTCAAGCACTGCCTGATATACATAGTAAAACTACGTATTAAAAATAACAAATATAATAAAACAAACAAGAAGAAGAAAATAAGACTGCAGTATTTGTTGTATAGTAACTTCACTAGTCACTTAGGAAATACAAATGTAAGTAAAGCATGATCTTTGATCCACAAACAACATAATCAAATAAAAAGACAGATTTTTTTTATGTAAGCTATGATAAAATTGTTAAAATTTTAAAATTTTAGAAACAAGGTTCACCAAAATATCCTAAATAATAGTTGATTGGAAGAGATAGTAACATCTATAAAAACTAAGCAGAATGGTAATTGAATATTCAAACTTAATGATCTCACAAATCAATGGCATGTATCACAGTAGAAATAAATTTTTGATAAATCATGATTTAAACAGAGAGTAGTAGGTGGATTGGAATGTTGAGAATACCAGATCCAAGAGCCATACAAGGTTAATATCACTTAATATTAAAAATGATCACTTGGACAGAACACATTTTCACAGAATATTAAATTTAAAACTCATAATACATCTGTGTAGCATGAATAATTGCTTCCATTTTAATAAAAATGAAAGTGGGCCCAGGGATATTACCCAGGTCAAACAACTGTAAGGACTTAAATTAATATTTTTATATGTATCTTTTCTTAGGTTTGACTTCAAATCTTGTGCCACTTTGTATGCATATGTTTATGTGTCTATCTGACAATTTTTAAACCCAAACATTCTTTCCACTTTTTTTCCTAAACAGAATTAAAACTCATCCAGTACTGTTCTTCCATATTAGGCTGAGATTTTTCAACATTCTCATTATTTCTTCCACAGTTACAAATAAGATCATTCAGTGTTGTAGCCACATTATAAAAATAATGAAACCAGAAGAGGGAGAGTTTGTTATTCGGCTGATTTTGTTTGCTTGTTTGTGTATGTGTTTTAATTTTTTTTGAGATTATAATTTATTTGCAGCATTTTCCCCTTTCCTTTCCTAATTTCAAAACTTCTCATATGTCCTTCCCTGCTCTCCTTCAAGCCGATGGCATCTTTGCTCACTGATTGTTATTACATGCATATGTTTATCTATACATACATGGATATTCCTAAATGAAGCCTGTTGAATCCATGCAGTTTTGCTTATATGTTTCTTTTCAAGGCTGACCATTCGACCCCTAAAAACCTCTTGAAACACTGTTCTCTAGGGAAAGCTACCTCCCCTGCTCCCGGCTTTCCTTGGTTGCGGGTAGATCCTTGTGTAGAGTTGAGGCCACACAGGCTTTTCTTCATCCAGTTTGCCATGGTCATTGGTGTCATCCTCATTCAACTTACATTTGGATGCACATGTTGATGATACTTTACCAGCGTAGCTCCTGAAAGTAAGAGAAATAATCTCACAGCAAACTCCCAGGTCCTCTGGCTCTAACAATTGTTCTGCTTCTTCCTCAATGCTCCCTGAGGCTTAGGTGGCAGAGCCTTTTATAGATGCATCATTTGGAACTGAGCTACACAACTCTGCGTGTTTGTTGCGAAGAGATTTTTTTCATGAGGGGTGAAGACTATACTTGTCTGTGGGTATAAGGACAGATGTTTATGGGTGTTATTAGGGTGTATGTTAGTTTAGTTCATTATTGGTTATAGATTCTCTACCAATAACCATGGTTTTACAAGTACTGAGTCGTGAGATAGTTTTCTAGTTCAAGGCATGGTATCTCTCTTATTGAGGTGGTCATAAATCCTAACAGAACACTCTTGGTTACCATCAAGATATGTGTGGGTGGCACTACAATACCTGTATGATTATTGCACCTTGCTGGTCATTGATATGTTTTTTGAGGTATCTAACAACACTTAAAAATACTATTCAAAATTTTTTTCTAAGTGATTTTCCATCAGCATTCCAGCAACACTAACATAATAAATATATTTTATTTTTATAAACAAAAAATAATCCCATGATAAATTTAACAATGAGGATTCCTAAACACATCTTGGTCTCTAAGGTAATTAAAGATGCCCAGGATATTACTGGTTTGCTATACATTGTTAAATGGTGTATCTCCTTATAAGAATAAATTGAGCCCTTTAAAAGTATGGATGAAAGTATTAAAGAAAAATCTTACCCTTTTGGAGTAGGGAATGAGAGGTGGGTGAGGGGGGAGAAGTTGGGAGGGGCAGTAGAAGGGATAGGAGAGGATCTGTGGTTGGTATATAAGATGAATAAAAAAATTAAAGAAGAAATGAACAAAAAAGATATATGCAACTGGAATTAGAAAAACAAAAGAGTAATGAGTAAGACTCTCAACAGAACTTCCACACTAAATGTCCCCTTAACCTCACTGCTTCTTAGTAAAACAGACAATTTATGTTAAATATATTTAAATGTCATTTTTAATATCCTACCTGTGTGATATCAAATTTTTCTCAATGTCTGACCATGGGTGACGATTAAAATTACAAGCCCACTGATATATCACATGTGGAAATCATAAAATTATTATTATAATTAACAAATAAGAATTACCTTTTCAGTCCATTATCTATCCGACATTGCTAAATCATTCTTTACTTCTTATCTTGCTCTGAAGATCTATTCTGACAGTATTTCTTCACTACTGAACCAATCCATATACCCCTTGAGTATCATACAGGGGTATTGAGAAACTAAGCACTGCAATAAGAAAAAGTTCCTGAGTATTGATAATATTTATAATAAGTATGTGTTCAATATTTAGCTATCTATATGCTAACTAAAAGAAGACACTTGTTTGGGTTTTCTTGCCAAGACTATTTAACTTTGCAGTGACAACACTTTATTTAACCTTGTTAGTCCAAAGAAAGCTTCATATGATGTATTTTATCAGTCTTCCCTCTAAGTGTGCAAGACATTCTCTGAGTGAAAATATTTTGTAGTGTGTAGTTGAATAAGGAAGACCAAAATACAGCATTCATTACCTAGACAGTATCTTACTGAGAACCATGCCTTAAAATTTCAACACTTTTACATAATCTGACTTTGGCTTCAGAACTACATTTAAATTGTTAAAAGTCTATCCAGCTGGTCTTGGTGTGCCTCTCCTTCTCCTAAGGGCAAGTTATGCTGAGATGAACAGGCTGAATTAAGGGAGACTAATAATGAGTTCATTATGTGAGACACTCCCTTTTGTTGGAGAAATTCTGGAATACTAAAATATGTTTTAAGTTTTGTAGTAAATAGAATTATTAAGTTTTATTTACAATAAAATAAATATTTGGTAAAGATTAAAAAATGTTCACTAAATAATACTGGTTTGTTTTCTTTCTTGACACAGAACTTGGATACTTTTAAATGCTAGGCAGGCAATCAACAACTGAGTTATATCTTCAGACCTCATTTCCTTCCTGTGCTTTTTATTCTGAACACATATACTTTACACTTTTATTTTTCTTTTGAATTTTGCATTTGACATTTATTATCTCAATTAGCACTACCATAAGTAAGAATCTTTTTTTTTCTGTTCAGTGTTTTTTTAATTAAGAAAACATTTTATTCATTTTGCATACCAATCAAAGATCACCCTCTTTCCTTCTCATGCCCCTCCAACCTCACCCCTCCCACCCCCCATTTCCTCCTACAAGAAAGTAAGGTATCCCATGGGGAGTCAGCAGTACATTTAGTAGAGGCAGGTCCAAGTAATAATCTTAACTTAGTCTCACTTTGATGTTTGCTCTGGTTTTCTTAGATGATACATGACTGGTGTAACCAGCAGTCTCCTTCTATCTACATTGCTTTAGTTTATCCCGCCTCATTGAGGTAATTATATTCTCTGAATTCCAATCTAAATGGTTTTTTTTTTTTTTTTTTTTGGTTTTTCGAGACAGGGTTTCTCTGTGTAGCTTTGTGCCTTTCCTGGAACTCACTTGGTAGCCCAGGCTGGCCTCGAACTCACAGAGATCCGCCTGGCTCTGCCTCCTGAGTGCTGGGATTAAAGGCGTGCGCCACCACCACCCGGCCCCAATCTAAATGTTAAAGGCCTACACTGTAACAGGTTAGAGAACAGTAGGTGGACTGTTTTGATCTATAATATTATGTATGAATTTTTGAAGTACATTTTCCGTGCACATTCTTGAATGTTGATAAAATATGTTCCATATAATATGATTAAACACACATATAAACATACACACAGTTATTCTTAACAAAATTATCGTAGAGGAGATGTGAGGATCCGTATAAGAATGCTTTTCAAGTGGTTTTCCTTTCACTTTCACCTTTTTGATAGTAAATATTTCTTTGGCATTTTTTTCAATAATGATGAATCTTATTAAGAACAAATACTCCACAGAATTAATGGTAATAGCTCAATTAGTAAAGTACTTTCCTCACAAGCATGAGGAACTGAGTGTAATCCCCAAAGATACACTTAAAGAACTTGTCCTGCCGCCGTCTAATTCCAGCTAAAGTGAGGATGAAACCAATAGTTAGTTCCCTTATACTTGCTGGCCACTCAGCTGAGCCTTACATGGCTAGCGCAAGCCCAGAGTGCATGTGTGCATGTAGACACACATGCATGTGTAGAGTCAGAGGTCAGACAAAAGGTTTTCACTGTTCAGTCACAATCTCGCTAGTTTAGTTGAGACCTGGTGCTCTCTGGTACCATAAATGGTAATTTTTTTTTTCTTCAGAATTCCAAGTTGTTTATTGTTGCATCTGCTCTAGCAAGATACCAAAAAAATTCACGGGTACCATTTTTTAAATTGTTTTATTTAAGACATTTTTTAATTCCTTTTACGAACCAATCACAGATCCCCCTCATCCCTCTGCCCATCCCCTTCCCAGCCTCCCCATGACCCATCCCCCATCCCATCCTCTAAAAGGGTAAGGCCTCCCCTGATGGCAAATTTTGAAGCATGACATTAGTGAAACAAACGCTGAAGCTTGGAAGGATAAAGAATATTTCAGGATAAAAAGGTATTTTTAAACATATTTGACTTTAGCAGTGCGCTCTCAAATTTTAAATTCCTCTTAAAATACATCATCTTGAAAGTTCAGGTGCACAGGTACTGAGTATTTCTTATTTGCACCTAGAAATTACAGTGTTTCTCATAGTCATTAACCTTTTCATACACAATACATTGAATTTATCAACTACATCTACTGGGGGACTTGTTTTTGATTTTGCCATCACTCTGCGACTCCACTCTTGCATTCAAAAGTAAGTATATATACATCTCCCTCCCCCTCTCTCTCTCTCTCTCTCTCTCTCTCTCTCTCTCTCTCTCTCTCTCTCTCTCTCTCTCACACACACACACACACACACACACACACACACACACACACATGCCATACATCATCATAGGACTCACAATACACAATGTAAACATGCAAAAAACGCATACAATGAATGCAGGAATTGCATGTCATACTTAATACATGCATTCTACACATGCAATACACACACACAAAGTATACTCCTACCCTCCATATATATACACATAATACCCCACCACAACATACAATCTATGCATACCCCATACCCCACACTTACATGCTACCTACACCCACACATATAAAAAACATATAAAACACACAAATACATACACACGTTCTATGTTGGCTTGTACTCGTTCTTAGCTACTTAAAATTAGTCCCCCAAATACTCTTACAACTCCACCCAACCTCCTCTCCAAATGCTTGCCTATTTAGATCCATGTTTCTTCCTGAAGATCTACTTGCCAATCACTATACCATGGGAGCTTTCTTAATATCAACATTCCATTTACATTTCTGAAAAGCATACAATATTTCACACAATAAGTTTTTAAGTGGAAACTATTTGAGTCTACAAAGAGGAAATAAGGGTATTCCTTTTGGTTATGGGGTTTATGTTCAATTATTCTTACAACTCCTGAAAAGATTGCCGAAACTGATACCATAATCACATAGTTTGTTATTTTAAACTTAAACAATGCTGTTTGCACATACAGCACTACTTAAAGCTACCTGTGACATGAATATTTATCTAGGATATGGTTGCATATCTGCTTAATTTAATTTAATGGTGGCAGCACTGTTTAATTCCATGTGGTTTTTTATGACTGTCCACTTGAAGAAATGTTCTTAACACCATATATATCCTGGTGTTTCATTGATAGTTAATGATTGAATTATTCTTCATGAATGTCTTCTTCAATGTAAAGTTACATGCAGATGAGTTTAATCTTGATGCCCTGAATCAGTGTTGGTTAGCAGGGGAAGTGGTAATTCTCTCATTTAATTAAAAAACACCAACTATAACTCCTACCATAGAAGTGTGGAATAACCCAGGCAAAAGAAACAAATGCAGAATAATTCTTAATTCTCAGAATCAGGAAGTGTAGAATAATGGTTTCCATTAGATCAAATTTCATTTTGCCTAAAAGTCTCAGTCATTTTGAGTATGTAATATTCTGCTATTAAAATCTTTATTGCAATATTCAGTGAATTTCTTTGTACTTCTGTTGTGAACTTCATGCCTTTTAAAAAAATATAACATATGTGTTATATTGAACATAACAATGAACTCTTCTATTCTTTTTTTTTTTGGAGCTGAGGATCGAACCCAGGGCCTTGCACTTGCTAAGCAAGTGCTCTACCACTGAGCTAAATCCCCAACCCCGAACTCTTCTATTCTTATAATAAAACACATTTTATTGTCCATAACTGCATTTGGTATATGATCAAAACTTTGTTTTACATGAACATGCATTCATGAACTCCTTTTCTCCATGTAAAAGATAAATTTCAGTACATTTATTGATGCTCTTTCTTGTTGAATATAGGCAATTTCAATGTTAATATTAAATGTTAGTATTCAGGACTGGCATTGTTGCTCAGTTTTAAAGCATGTTCTTAATCATATACAAGGTCTAGGTTTCTTCCATAAGTCTGAACAGAAAGTAACTGTAACTCTAAAATGTGAAATAATTAATGTAGAATATATTTCATTCAATTGAAGGAGGAAGAATAAAATCAAAAGAGATATAAGGATATCGCTAAAATGATTCCCTTAGTATTAAACTAAATATTTGTATAACAGTGAATAACTGTACACATACACACATACATATATCCATAAATATGAATATTCATATCTTGGTATAGCTATAAATAATAAGATCATTTTATGTCCCTTCACTAACTACAAAGCGTTCATCATAAACTCCCCTCTTCTCTGTTCTGGAAAAACTCTATTCATCAATCAAACTTAGCTTGGACATCACTCTTTCCTATTTCCTTCCTGAGCGACTGAGCCACTCTGCCAGAATCAATAATTCCAAGTCCTAATGTCTTAATATTTTACCCTCATTTCATACATCTATTGATACATTCTTGCATCTATAACCAACTAGAAAAGAAAGGGAAACTTCTCCCTATAGGTCCAGACAGGAAATAGTTGATTCTTTGAAAGTCATATTGCTCAATCCACAGCTGCTGAGATCTTCCAGTGGTAAGAGACGCAGCCAAACAAAACTTAAGGACATTACTGTTGTCCAGCAACAGGTGGCATCTTGTATTTAGCACACAAGGTGAAGTCCACCAAAGTGCTATTTATCAACGGCAGAATTCCTGAAAGAATTTGCTTGTTTGTTCTATAGCTTGTCTTATAAGGCCAAAGAATGCAAGAAGACACTGAAAATGCGTTAATTTTAATTTAGTTGAATAAATTTACAACTCAAATATCCAGCTGCTAGAAGTCTGCAGCGTAGAAACTGAAATGGGTGCTGACCAGCATGCAGCACCTAGTGATGAGTAACTTTTTAATTTTAAACTAATTAAAATCAAATAAAATTCAATTTCACAGTCACACTAATAGCCTTTAGAGATCGCAATAGCCATGTATTGCTAATAATCACTGTGTTTAAATAAGATACAGAATATATCTATCACACCATCAAGGTCTTCCAGAGGTGCTGGCTTGGGTGATACAAATATTAAGCCAATCATATTCCCGTTAGCACATAGAGCAGGGTTTAGGACAACAGTCTCAAACATACTACTAGGACAAGAGTTTTCAAAATACAAAGTTACAATTAGAAGGCACAATACAATTTGTGAGTTATGTAATTAGATATATTTAAACATTATACTATTTAAAGAAGAATGATTTAAATAGATCCTTATGTAATATGTGCATGTCACAAAATTCATATTACTCAAAATCTATAGCAGATTATCTTGAATTTTAAAGAAGAGTTACTGGTCAACAAGGAGCTTATAAAATTGTAGCTTGAGTTTTCCTGACTGGCCCACAGTCAGGGCAAATCTCTCTCACCCGCCAGTCCCAAGCCGCTCAAACCTGATCAAGTAAACATAGAGACTTATATTGGTTTCAAACTGTATGGCCGTGGCAGGCTTCTTGTTAACTGTTCTTACAGCTTAAATTAATCCATTTCTATTAATCTATACCTTGCCACGTGGCTTGTGGCTTACCGGTACTTTACATCTTCCTTGTCCTGATGGCGGCTGGCAGTGTCTCTCTCACTCAGCCTTCCACTTCCCAGCTCTATTCTCCTCCTTGTCTCGCCTATACTTCCTGCCTGGCCACGGACCAATCAGTGATTTATTTACTGACCAATCAGCAACACATTTGACATACAGACCATCCCACAGCATAAAATTACTGGGTAACTTTAAAGAAGAAATTGAAGACATCTCTGTGACATTATTGATTATGTCCTTATATACATACATAATCACTGAATAGCCTCTTCTTAAAAATATTTAAATCTTAAACATTAGTTAAGGTTCTACAATGACAGAGGCAATGGTATACTATACATCCTATATAAGAAGACAATAGAAAGATTGTTAGGAAGATAGATAGATAGATAGATAGATAGATAGATAGATAGAGAGAGAGAGAGAGAGAGATAGATAGATAGATAGATAGATAGATAGATAGATACATACATACATACATACATACATACATACATACATACATAGATACATAGATAGATACATAGATAGATACATAGATAGATACATAGATAGAGAGATAGAGGAGAGATGAGAGAAGAAATTCAGCAACTGTTGTACACAATGATTATAAAGCTTAGTATTTTCCACAATAGGCCATATGTCAGCTACAGATGGGGGAGGCTGGTTTCAGTATAAGATAACAATTTCAGAACAAGAAGAGAAGCTATGTAACAATCTGAAATTGTAGGCCATAGGCTATTGACAAGTTCTAGGCAGTGATGCAAATGTCAGGGTTCAAGAGCTAGAAAATCTGTTATTGATGTGCAGGAGCAAAATTCAAGTATTTCAACTCAAAGGAAGAAACAGAACTCACCATTTCTAATTTTTCTCCTATAAAGACCTTCTCCTGAATAGCTAGTGCCTGCTCACAGTAACAAAAGTTGTTTATTAGTACATTCAGTTAAAATATCAATCCTTTAAAAAACACCTTCACTAAGAAATATTGCTTTTGTGGTTAATTGTGAGTATTTTAATCCATTCAAATTGACATCTGAAGTTAGATAACACATTTCCTACAGATTTTGCTTTCTAGCTTATTTTTTTTCTGTGTTCAAATATGCTCTCACGTTGGTCTCAATAATCTTCTGTTTCCCTACTATATTTTGAGCATTAATTTATTTTCTTCTCATTTATGTGATAGCTTTCAAAGAAATTAAAGGCTGTCACATATAAATAATTACAAAATCAAGAATGGGCACAAGCAAGTCAGAAAAAAGGAACAAGAGGATGTGTCAATTACACATGAATACCTTGTTCTAAGAATCGTCCTACAAGGAAAGAAGGAAGAAAAGGCTATGATATGTAATCTAATAGAATGGAAAGCAAATTTCCTGAAATCACTCTTGGAACTACAGGCACATTCAAGACTCACATGTTCAAGTGGCTGTGAATGCCTTCCAAGAAATTTAATTTTGAACTGTGCTGAAGAGAGCATAATAAAAATATTTAGGATGGAAAATATGGACTAATGGACGTACAATATTTTTGTCTGATCAATCAGAATTAATTGGAAACTGAGATCACAGAGATCAATTATTATTACAGCCCAGACCTTAAAAACGAGGTATGATTGCCTGGACATGTGATACAAGTAGTTAAAGAACTATGCAGAAGTACAGTGACCTTCTGATAATGGCTACTCTTTAATGGTTCTTCTGAGTAAGCTACCTTATATGACAAAGATATTAGTACAGTCACTCTTTGATACTGTTTTTTGTTGTTTTTGTTGCTTTGGTTTGGCTTTTGTGTGTGTTTTGTTTTGTTTGAGATTTAAAAGACTGGTCTGGGAAGTGGTTCTTCCCCTGGCTTTGTAGGTAAGCTTCCATTCCTAGGTTCCTAGGTTCCTAGGTTCCTAGGTTCCTAGGTTCCTAGACCACAAATGTATTCCTTAGAGAAGACAATCACTGACAGCAAAATATTGGTATTCTTATCTTCCAGACATGAAAACTGAATTTATCCTGCAACTCAAGTGACCTTGGAAAATGACTCTGACTTCATGGAGAGAGAATGGCTCAGTCAAGCCTCATCCTGTTCAACGAGCATTTATTTCACTGAGGACATGTGCAGCGCTCAGTAAACAAGGGACTCTATTTCCATATCCCCACCTTACAGAATAATTCTGCAAAACTCATATGGTTATTCTGGTGTCAGGTCATAGATGCATTGTGATGCAGCAACACTAAGTTAGCACAAGAATATTCCAAAATACTAAAGGAACATGATTCTAAAAATTTACCATTTATTTGCCATCATGGGTTTTTGTTTGTTTGGTTGTTTGGTTGATTGTTTTTATTTATTTATTTTGGTTATAGAGGAAGTGAGAGATTGAACTCAGATTTTATTTTTTTAAAGCATGACAAAAATAAAAGAAGGTGGTATATATTAACAACTAATTGGCTGTCTTGAAATATTTTTCTGTGTAGGGGACAGGAATAAGAACAGCATTTAAAAAATATATTCTTTATTTAAGCTGGACCTTTATTATGCTTAGTTTCCTTGGTTGTTTTATATTAACAGGAAAGGTATGAAGCAAGAGAAGAAAATTTAGTCCATTAGATGATTGGACAGGAGACAATGTAGTTCTTTTTTTTTTTTTTTGACAATGTAGTTCTTATTCTAACACCAACACCCAAAATATATAATATTTTGTGCTGCTTATATTAGGCTCTGTGTTACAGAGAGATGCAAATTCAGGATAGAATTTCTGGGAGCTACCTGCCAGAACAATGGAGCAGTGAAGGTATCCCAGATTTATAAGAATGAAGTAAGCCTGGAAGATATGAAAAACAAAACAGAAGATAAAGTGGAGAGAAACTCTAGCCCATGACAAAGATATCTATGATATTAATAACCCACAAGTAAGGGAAAGAAGCAACCATGATCATTTAAGTTTAGATTAAAAATTTAATTAAAAATTTGAGGGTAAATGGATAGAGATGTGCTGTGGGATGGTCTGTATATCAAGTGCGTTGCTGATTGTTCAATAAATAAATCACTGATTGGCCAGTGGCCAGGCAGGAAGTATAGGTGGGACAAGGAGGAGAATAAAGCTGGGAAGTGGAAGGCTGAGTCAGAGACACTGCCAGCCGCCATGATGATAAACAGCATGTGAACATGCCGGTAAGCCACGAGCCACGTGGCAAGGTATAGATTTATAGAAATGGATTAATTTAAGCTGTAAGAACAGTTAGCAAGAAGCCTGCCACAGCCATACAGTTTGTAACCAATATAAGTCTCTGTGTTTACTTGGTCGGGTCTGAGCGGCTGTGGGACTGGCAGGTGAGAGAGATTTGTCCTGACTGTGGGCCAGGCAGGAAAACTCTAGTTACGGAGATGGAGAATATTTCAACTAAAAACCTGAATATTTTCCTCAATGGTGGCAAGAATTAAAATAAGAGAGTAATGAGCTAGCATAGATGGCATATATGAAATGATTTTAAGTAAATTATAAAAGTGAACATAACACTTGTAGAAGACATTTGCAACTCACTGAGGGAGTGAAATGTTCAAATTGTATTTAATGCAAACTGACACAAATATTATTTCATTTGAAGGAATTTTATTTTAGTTTGATTTCAAGGCATATAATTTTGTCTGAATTTAAAATTTTGAATCTTTTGCTTTGTTAACTTGGTTAAATGTTATTTTGTTTTAGCAAACATTAAAAAAACCTGTGACATGTAGAATACACACACTGGAATGTGGTATAGTCATATCATTGACACAGGGCTAGCTTAAGGTGGGTGAAAACAAGAGGTTAGGAGGTAGTTATAACTGCTTACTCAGATTACCCATGGACTCATTTAGAGACTAAAGTATGTAAATGCAAAAATTCTCAGATTCCAAGAATAGACAAGTATCAATATTATTATCTCCTATAATTCCGTGAACATAGAACAAGTCGGTATCCTAAACACTAATGGAAACCCAAAAATGTTAAGAAACTGATTGTGCACTTGTTTGTGATGTTTATTTTCTCCTCTTCCAAAATTTGGAGAGACTGCGAAGTAGGGGGGAATTTCTGCAGCACACTTCTTTAGAATTATTTTTCCAGCATGCCAAAGTCATCATCATTTTCTTTTTCATGAGCTCAAGATGGCACCTGCAGCCTCTTCTTAGGAGAAGCATGCCTGTGGTGAAGCTGCTAGCCTCCTGGAAAGCTGCTTGGCAGGGGAGGGCTGGAGACTTGACACTCACTTCACATCTGCTTTGATGTCTTCTCAGTTCAAGAAGTCTGCATCTCATGTAAATGTGGAGTTCAAATTGCCAACTAGCACTTGTTACCTGAGAATACACATTTCCATGGTTTTGAAATTTGATTGCCTTTTCTGAAGCAACTGCGCATTCCAAAGGTTAAAAGGAAAGAGAAACACAGAAAAGAAAAAAAAAATCTGTGTTCCCCAAATTAATCAGCTCCATTCTCTGTCTCAGGTTATAGTTGATGATATCTTTTAGTATTCAATCTCTATCACTTTTCTAGCTTAGGACACTACCCTTTAATAACCTTAGATAGTTAACACAGCAGAAGCGATTTATCCTGTATAATAAGGCTGCAATGATGAGGACAAAACTCAGTTTCTGAGGTTGTTACATCAGCAAACATTCATCAAAACATAAAAATGAAGGCTCAGGAAAGAACTTAGTTGGTAGATTGCTCACAGAGGATGCACAGGCACTGGGTTTGTTCTTCAACATTGCATTTAATGAAGAAAAGAAAATGCAAAAAGTAAAGTAGGCAGAGTGTCTCACTCATATTATAACAGCATGATGAGAGGTAAGTTGGGAGGATAAAAAGTCCAAAGCAAGCATAGACTATGTAGAAGTTCAAGGCCAGCTTGGACTCCATGATACTCTGTTTCAAAAATAACAAATAAATAAATGAATACATTTTTTTAGCACAGTTCTTCTGATTTCCCTTTTCCATAGTACCAGTTGTAACATTTCAATAAAGAAATCATCACTAAAGATTTCAAGGTATGTCCATTATAAGGTCCAAGTTTTAAATCTACCATAAAACCTGACTTTGAGCACTTACATAATCAAATGATTAATTGAGAATACCTGTAAATTTTTCCATATGATCCTCCAATAGTTGTAGCACCATTATTTTTTATTTTAATCAGATATGTTTACCTTTGTCAAAAATAAATTTACTGTAGATATTTAAATTTATTGGACTCTATTTTATTAAATTAATTTATCTCTAAATGTGGCTCAAAGTTATGGTTGCATATATATTTTAATTGGTTGATATAAGTCCTCCATTTCTGACTGTCTTTATCAAATTTATTTGGTAATTGAATATTAATTTTATTTCTATGAAAATTTCATGATAGCTTGTTAACTTTTACATTTAAAGGCTTGTTAGAACTGAACTAAGCTTGTAGGAGCTCATGAACTCTAGATCAACAGCTGTGGAACCTGCATGGGACAGGCCTAGACTCTCTGCATAAGGGAGACAATTGTGTAGCTGGGTCTGTTTGAGTGGCCCCTGGCAGTTTGATTAGGATCTATCCCTGGCACATGAGCTCTTTTTGGAGCCTGTTACCTACCTATGGTGGGATGCCTTGCTCAGCCTTGGTGAAGGGGGGAGGGACTTGGTGTTGCCTCCACTGAATGTACCAGGCTTTGCTGACTCCCATGGGAAGCCTTACCTTTTTGGAGGAGTGAATGAGGGGAGTGGGGGATGGGTCAGGAGAGAGGTTTGGGGGAAGCAGAAGGAGGGATGAGAAGGTGATCTGTGGTTGGTATGTAAAATGAATAAAAAAAAAACTTTTTTAAATGAAAAAAAGGCTTGTTAGTATGTTGTTTGTGCTTGTTTTTGTTTTTGATTTTTGTTGTTGTATAGCAGGCTTTCTTGGATCACCAGTCCCCAAATCATGACACAGAGACTTATTATTAATTATAAATTCTCAGCCTCAGCTTAAGTTTGTTTTTAGTTAGTTTTTTTTTAAACTTAAATTAACCCATTTCTATTAATTGATGTACAGCCCTGAGGCTCACTTATTATAGAAAAAAACAAACAAACAAACAAACAAAAACAAAACAAAACAGAAAGATCTGGTTACCTGGACAGTCACCCAAGGTTCCTCTGCAACACTGGGGCATCCTTACTTGGCCTACAGGCCTAGAATATCTGGAACACTTTTCTGTGAAGCAGGAATTTTCAAAACTATCCAACTTGTCCTGGCAATATTCAGTAATCGCTTTCCTTTGTGTCCTGCAGAATATCTGGCAGACCTTTCTGTGAAGCAGAAATTTTGCAGGACTGTCCCACCTTTTCTTGGCAAAGATCAGCAGTCTTTTTTCCTTTGTGTACTGCTTTGTACAGTATACTGTGAGCAGTCAAGGCAAAGGCAGTTCCTTTCTCAAATGGCTCATTTTGCCACAATGAAAGCAAACTCCATACAGAGGTTCTATGATGCCCATCATCTTCCCTGAAGTAGATTGTGCTTCCAGAAGCACTGTAATGAAAAGCTTTATGTTTTTAAAAAATCTTAAATGCCATATTCTGTAGGTATCTGAAGTGTTTGTAGTTCATCTATATATCTAAAATGTATCTTTTTAAACTTGAAAACATACCTAATACGATGAAAAATTTGATTATTATAGACGACTGAGCACTAATCTGTATTTCTTAACTATGCATTACATTTTTAAATGAGCTGCATAGGTATAATACCTTAAACAAGAATGTAAACATATACACAGTATAACAAAAATAACTTTAAATTTGTATCAGCATACCAGAATTCATACCAAAGTAAAATATTTTAAATTAATGATTGTCTTTTATCCTATATTCCTAAATCACTCCTGAATGATGACAAACATCCATAACCCACCAAACAACCAAAAACCACCCACCCCACTTCTTGGGAATGTGGGCATTGTGTTATCTAGACCACTTCCTGTTGTCTGGAGGTGACAGCAATCCCAGGGGACATGAGAAAATTGAGACAATTGTCCCTTGGGAAAGCTATTTGTAAAATTTATTGTTCAGTCTCTGAACTGTTCCCATTCAGAGGGATAAGTATATATGTCATCTGTGTTGTACTTATTCTTGGTTTATTTCTTCATGTCTGTAGCAAAGATTTTCAGGAGGTCACCCCAGATAAAACTTTATCTCTATTAATCTTGAAGGAATCCACAGGAAGCAAAAGCATAACCCCTTACTCAATGCAATACATTTTCTCAATTCTATTTCAAAGTAAGACATTCTAAAGTATCTACACTGGTATAAATAAGCAGTCTCTTTTATAATCCAGTGCCCTTCAGCATCTATCTATAGTTCATCAGAATTCAAAAAATTCAAAGTTAGCACAACACAATATAGGATCCAGACTCCTTGTGTATTTCCCATCTTTATGTAGCTTTTTGCTTTTATATTACTTTACTTTCTCTTTAAAGACTTTACTATTTTAAACGATTTACTTTTTCCTGTGACTGTCTACACCCATTTTCTTTTTCTTAAAAAGAAATATTTTAAACACACTATCAGCTGCTTTAGAGGTTTTTTTGTTTGTTTGTTTGTTTGTTTTTTCAGTCTGGACCTGCTTTACTATGCACCTGCAGGATTCTCTGATCATAGGAACCAAACCTTAAACTCACTGTATAGTTGTGCTTGCAACTGAATCTTCCCCATTGGGGTCCATGAGAGCTGAGCTTTACTTCAAGGAGGTCTGGCTAAGAGCTGCATTTAACTGGGAGCTGCATTTAACCACCCCAGCTCTAGGAGGTTGGCAGGCTTTTTTACTTAGCTTGTTTCTACTTAATATGTGGGAGCTGTGCCTCTGTATACTGTGAACACTCAGCTATTAGGAAGTCATGTCAGGTTTTTTTTTTTTTTTTTTTTTTTTTTTTTTCCCAGCTTTCCCAGACCCTAATGAGAATTATGTGTGCCATGTTGGGCACCAAATGTAAGAGGCTTTCTTGGACCACCAACCCCCATATCATGACAAGGAGACTTATTCATTATGAATTCTCAGCCTTAGCTTAGTTTCTAGTCAGCTTTTTTTTTTCTCTTAAATTAACCCATTTCTGTTCACCTATGTGCTGTCCTAAGGCTTGTTTATCTCATCTATGTACTATCCAACCTGCTTTCCTGCTTCCTCTGTGTTTGGCTAGCCACTATCTGGCTGGCACCTGGCTGACTAGCTGGTTGGCTCCCCTTTCCTCTCTGCCCACTGGTCCTACCTTTCCCTCCTCTGCCTAGCTATTAGACCAGTCAGGTGCTTTAGACAGGCAAGCTACAATAGCAACACATCTTTAAATAATTAAACAAATGCAGTATAAACAAAAGCAACACAAACAGTTATTCTGTAACACAAACAAATGCAACACATCTTTACATAGTTAAACAAATATTCTATGCCACAACATTGTTGTTTGTTTGTTTCAAGAACAGGGTTTCTCTGTGTAGCAATTGTTGTCCTGGAACTTCCTTTGTAGACCAGACTGGCTTCAAATTCACAGAGATCTGCCTGTCTCTGCCTCCCAACCTCTGGAATTAAAGGCCTTTGCCACCACTCCTGGTAAAAACAGAATTTTGAAAAAGTATAAAAAGACATCTGGTAGTGTTTTACCTAAGTTTATAGTTTTAGGTGCAGCCACATTCTTAGCAATCTTGGTAATGCTGCCTGATTGTCATAGTTCAGCCATTCCTAGTGAAGATGCACTAAACCCGACCATCTGGGGACATTTCAGATTCAAACTGAAGAAAAAGCATTTTTAATGTGTTTTAAAGTAAATAGACTTATTACTAAAAGATGAGAATATTTAATATATATTTTTCTGATAATATTTCTGGGAATTTGTTTATGCTTATTTTTCCATTTCTGTCATTTCTCAACTTTAATTAACTGGTCATTTGAATTTTATAATATTGGTTAGCTCAAGTGACATTGTTTATTTTATAGCTGCCCATTTCATCATTTTGATTTAATATATCTACATTTAATGTCTTTTTCTCATATTCATCACAAAAACAAATCTTCTTGTACTTTTCTTTTGTTTTTATTTTAAGCCTAGCAAAGCATTATTAGGCTGTAAGTAAAGCACACAAGTGTATATACTTTTCAGATATATTCTCTAAAATATTAATTTACTATTACAGTAATAAAGCATTATTGAAAGAAATTTCCAAATTATGAACACTTCAGAAATTTGTTTTTCTCTTGTTGTTTTTTGCTTCTAAGGGTCTATGTCATTTAAACTACTGATGATTCAAACTGTGATATGATTTTTCTCTGATTAAAAAACATACTAATATTTGTTCAGTGGGCTATGAGCAAATCCTGCTAGATGTGCTCTCCTATAGAGTATAAAACATACATGGTCCCTCTCATATGTTACCACTGTTTTGTCATAGGAAAAATGAGGCAAGTGTTCATACTTTGAAAAATAAGAAGGTTAGTACATTATCCCAAGTCTGACATCAGGATCAAAGCCAACTGGAGAAGGGATAACTGCAAACAGGTGATACACTATACCTGAAGCAGTTCGAAAATATCACTTAAAATATCATTTGAGTTTGTAATTTACAAAACTTTATATATAATATTATGTAAAA